>NC_038046.1:3130376-3437861 GCF_002211085.1 Panicum hallii | reverse complement strand
TTCCATGCACCCTGGAGTACAGGGCTCTTGAACGCACTGCAGGTTCCATTCTGAATCTACGCTTCTGAATCCAGGGCTACGGTCTGACGGAGTCGTCTGGCTCGGTGGCTTCGACGGTGGGGCCGGAGGAGACAAAGGCGTACGGTTCGGTCGGGAAGTTGGCATCGCACATGGAGGCGAAGATCGTCGACCCCGCCACCGGCGAGGCGCTCGGGCCGGGGCAGCGCGGGGAGCTCTGGGTCCGTGGACCAGTCATCATGAAAGGCAAGTAGAATAACTACTTCTTTGGACTATGCAGTGGTTTGACGGTCATTGTTACTGCAGATGATAGCTTTTTTTTTATTGGCAGAACGATCCAAGACTTTCAGTAATATAATCACACAGTTGAAATGTATGGTTTGTTTTTTGTCTGAGCCAGGAAGCTATGCACTCCTGTCATCAGGCCAGCTCTTCTAATTTGCAAGCAGCATGGTTTGCCTGCATGTGTTTCGTTGGGAGATTTTATTTGTCATGTTGCTTAAATATCTGTCCATCCAAATACAGGTGGTCAGTGCAGTACCTTTAGGGATCAGTTATAACTACAGATCTGAATCACTGGCAATGCGTTGCTGCCTGTTATGCTACTTTATTTCTAATGAATTACTAATGCCATCCTGACACTGATATGCAGTTTTGTGTCCATCGAAATTGAATATTACCAGAGAACCATGCGGGACCGCATGGTGTTTTATATCTGATGAAACCAGAATATTGCACTTTTTACGCTTTCATGCTTGATTCTAGCAACTGTTTTAGTATGTTAGCTTGTCTGGAACGTCAATGAACAGACTTTATCAGATTATTTCAAGGTTTACTATAGTACTGTAGCAGGATGCAGCTCTAAAACATCTGGTTACTACCTGTGTAATCTTTCTTGTTCACACTTCACAGATTATAATGAATTGTCATGTTTTATTTTTTTAAAGGCAATACATTCCCAGGGAATTTTGGTGTTTTATATATTTCCCTTGAATCTTGGAAAATGTTCTTTTGTGGGCTACTACACGAGTCATATGATGATTTTTTTTCAGGCTATGTGGGAGATGACGAGGCGACTGCAGCAACAATGGATTCAGAAGGCTGGTTGAAAACTGGTGACCTATGCTACTTCAATGAAGATGGTTTCCTCTACATTGTTGACCGATTAAAGGAGCTGATAAAATACAAGGGATATCAGGTGCTGCACATTATCGCAGCTAGTTCAAAACTGCATTAACATTACCATTTGAGAATTTTTATCTCACAAATTTCGTTTGTGTTTTCGTGGTACTGATATAAATCTTGCTCCAGGTACCTCCAGCTGAACTTGAGCATATCCTGAATTCTCATCCTGATATCTTGGATGCTGCTGTTATCCCGTAAGTACCCTGCGATGAACCTGGGAAAATTCTGAAGGACCGTAGATCAAACTAATGCTGCTGTAAGATTTCTTCATCATGTGACAATATGTGAGATGTCCCTTCTGTATGAACTATGCAGATATCCAGATGAAGATGTCGGGCAACTACCAATGGCGTTCATAGTGAGGAAACCAGGTTCAAAGCTCACCGAGCAACAAGTCAAGGATCACGTGGCTAAACTAGTATGCGTCTCCTTTGGGTTACATTATGCTCCATGTAGTTTCATATTGAACTATAGGTGTCCGGTCATAATCAAACTCTGTTCTACCTTTTTCTTTTCCTAAACATATTGGGCAAGTCGCCACGTTGAGTAGAAATTCCTGCTATTTTAGTATTGTTAGTTCACACTTTTGTCTGCTGTTAAGGATAACATTTTTTGCCCTGATGCAAAAGGCAACACCAAAATGGCATACTGTTGCATATAGCTGTGGATAGTAACCTAACTTTCCAGTAGCCACTCCAGAAAGGGATCACGCTGCCACTGATCCTTTCTTTATGCAAGATATTCTGAGAACCTTTGCTGGGATAACTTGATAATCTCTTACGCTTCAGGCAGTAGGATAGAATGACTCCGACCTAATTTTTTTTCCTTTTATGGCAGGTGGCACCGTACAAGAAAGTCCGCCGAGTGGCCTTTGTCTCTGCAATACCAAAATCACCTGCTGGGAAGATCTTGCGGCGGGAGCTTATACAGCAGGCCGTGTCCATGGGTGCCTCCAAGCTTTGAGGTTTATGCTGACTTGGAAATATAGGAGGAAAGTTCTTTGCGTAGTACCAGACTCAGGATTTGTACATGCTGCTACGGTTTTCAGGCTGACTCGGGTATTCTTAGCCGAACGGTAGTACCTCTGAATTTTGCTCATGCTTCTTTCATGCTACAAACGGAATGTCGCGGAAGAAATTTGTGGGGGATCGGCTGTCCACTTTCTTCTGTTCGTTGCCTGGTTCTCTAAAAAACCTTATTCTTCGTCTGAACTACTGTCTTGTTGTCCCCAGACCCATCGAAGTCTGGGCGTCCATCGTGTCAGAGTTTCATATAAATCTTGCTCAGTGCGTCTATGGATTCACGGAACAGTCGAACTTGTATTCGATCCAGCTCTTTGTTTTAGAAAATGACCTAGCATAATCCAAGCGAAGCTTTTCTACACGAGCGACTCTGTTTACACATTTTTTTTCCTAAACTAGAAGAATGTTCTGACTCAGGAAAAGGTTGTACCGACTGAAATTGAAGCTATCAGGGAAAAATTGTGCCGACTGAAATTCAAGCTGCATCAGGAAAAAAACCCATCGAAAAAAAGAAAAAAAAAGCTGCTGATCTTAGCTCCGTGTCTGTCAAGTGTCATTTGCGATCAGATCAAAGGACATCTTTTGAAGTTTGTTCACGGGTGCCGCCCTACTGTGCAGTCGTGTCCACCTTCTAAACCCATAATTCCATAAACCCCTCTAGCAGGTAAGTAGTCAAGTAGCCCATTCACCCGCCGCGGCGCCAGTGCGCCACCGACGCCGAAGGCCCAACCGACCGCTTCGATGCCGTCAATCGCCGGCGGCGGGCGCGGGCGCCTCTTCGCCGCGCACCGGGGCGCGATCTGGTGGCTCCGCCGCCGTCAGCACCGACCCTTCTCGTCCCTCGCCGGCGGGGGACGCCGAGGCGACGCGCCGCATCTGCCGGTCCTCATCGTCGGAGCTGGGCCCGTCGGGCTCTACCTCTCGTTCCTCCTCACCAAATTCGGTAAGAGCCTCGTGCCCCTCGCGCATCACCGGTTCCGAATCGTGCTTCTAAAGTAGTAGGCGGCAGCGTTGAGCTGTGCTTGCTTGGATGACTGCTTAGTGGTTCAATGAGCTTAGCTGCTTAGGTTATGGGAGGAGTCGTGGAAATTCTTGTGAAGACCGGCAGCCTTTGATGCAGTTACTCGTTTTATTCAAATCCTGCAGGGATCAAATGCGCGGTGATAGAGAAGAATGTGGAGTTCACTCGGCACCCCCGAGCGCACTTCATCAACAACCGCACAATGGAGGTGTGTATGCTTACTAACGCACCCCAACGTTGCTACTTAAGCTTTATGTGTGTTGTTTTGGGTGGTGATTTCACGGGTGGCTGTCATTTTCAGATCTTCCGCAAGTTGGATGGCTTGGCTGGGGACATCGAGAGGTCCCAGCCACCAGTTGATTTGTGGAGGAAGTTCGTCTACTGTACTTCACTCTCCGGTTCCGTTCTCGGATCGGTTGATCACATGAAGCAGGAAGGCCAGTTCAGTTCTTCTGATGTCGAGCATTTGATGTCTTGCACCTCTCTGCATATGTCGTCTGACGACTACTTTTGGCAGATTTTGACAAGGTCATTAGTCCTATATCGGTTGCACACTTCTCGCAGTACAAATTAGTTGATTTGTTACTCAAGAAGCTGGAAGGTATTGGTTTCCAGACATGCTTTCCCAGTGAGATTGGTAATTCAACACAGGATGTGGGGCTGGAAAGCAAGATATTGATGGGGCATGAGTGCACATCCCTTCAGCAGACTGATGAGGGCATTTTGATTGGAACATCAGTTAACAATGGGGGGAGGATACTAGAGAGAAAGCTACACTGTGGTATGCTACTAGGGACAGATGGTGCAAGAAGCACAGTGCGTGAATTGGCAGGCATTTCTATGGAGGGTGAAAGGGACTTGCAGAAACTGGTCAGTGTACATTTTCTTAGCAGAGATCTAGGTAGATATTTATCCAGTCAGAGGCCTGGGATGCTATTCTTTGTTTTCAATCCGGGCGCAATTGGTGTGCTGGTTGCACATGACCTGGAGCATGGGGAATTTGTATTGCAGGTATGTGAACCTTTATCGTGTTGGAATTAAGACGATCCACGTGCAATTTATATAATCCTCATATGTGCACTAATTCTACCCTATATTTTGTTCTCAGATTCCATTTTATCCTCCTCAGCAGATGTTTGAAGAATTCAGCGCTAAGGTGATCTCATTCTATCCTTGATTCTAGTACTCGTGCTGTAGTGTTCTTGAAACAACTTATTCCTACACTTGAACACTTGAATATGCTATGCATAGATGAATTTACAGAGTAAATTTGATGGGTATACATGCATCCCGGCTTCATTTTATCATTTAATGTTTACTTGTCCTTCTAGGTATGTGAGCAAATTATTGTCAAATTAGTTGGATGGGAGCCAGCAGATGTTCAGGTTTTAGATATAAAGCCATGGGCGATGCATGCTGAAGTTGCAGAAAAGTACATCAGCTGCAACAATCGTGTAGTCCTTGTTGGTGATGCTGCTCACCGTTTTCCTCCTGCCGGTGGTTTTGGTTAGTGGGATACTTTGAACTTTGATACTGAAATATTTGCCATGTTAATTTGCCTTACTATGCATATGAAGTCCAACATTCAGAAACGTGCATATGCTGATTTCTTTATAGGAATGAACACTGGTGTTCAGGATGCACATAATTTGGCATGGAAATTGGGCTTAATGCTGAACGGTGTTGCTTCACCATCAATACTGCAAACTTATGAATCGGAGCGTCGACCTGTTAGACCCTTCTCACAGGCTTTCTATTCATTCCATGTCAGTGTCTCCAATATAGCATTAATTTAGTGACATATACTTCCATGCTTATTGCAGGTTGCAATTTTCAATACTGAACTAAGTGTGGATAACTTCAAAGCAGCAATGTCTATTCCTGCAAGCCTTGGTCTTGATCCAACTGTTGCAAACTCAGGTACAATGTCCTGTGCCTGAATGACAGCAGTGGCCATTTTATCTTTATTTATTTATTTTCAAACACAAATATTGACAGCATATGCAACTATTTATGTACATTGCTATCTGCCCCTTCTCATCTCATATATGTATTCTCTGCACGCATTTGTCAGTGCATCAAGTTATCAACAGAAGCCTAGGATCAATCATTCCGAGAAATGTACAGAAGGCAGTGTTGGAAGGGTTGTTTTCCATTGGTCGGGCACAAGTATCAGATTATATTCTGAATGAGAAAAATCCCCTTGGGTCCTTGAGATTAGCAAGACTGAGAAGTATTCTTGATGAAGGAAAAAGTCTGCAGCTGCAGTTCCCTGCAGAGGATCTTGGCTTCTGGTTAGTCCCGTTACAACCGATCACTTCAAAAGGATCTGTTTTTCTTTTCTTTCACTTTAGTTACTGGGACAACAAAGCAGGGCAGGAATATTCTCAGATCATGGAGATATGCAAATTTTCTTGAGATGATCTTATTTGTGTGCCTTCAGCTATGAAGAAGGAGCACTAGTTGCTGAACATTGCAGTCAGAAGACTCGGAAAGGAGTAAAACTAAAGCATTCTAAGAGGGCATCAAGAGAGTACATCCCATCCGCTAAGGTTGGTTCGCGGCTACCCCACATGCTTGTAAGAGCACTGCCTGCTTCGAGTGAGGTCTGTGAGTTTGTCCCTCGCACCTAACAGATACACCCATACACTTCTTTTTTTTGGCTGTTCCTCTACTGTTTTTTACATTCTCAAGTCTCGACTGTGATCGGTTCTTGCAGGGTGTGCTCTCAACACTGGACCTGGTAAGTATGGATAAACTTGAGTTTGTTCTCATCATCGCACCACTGAAAGAGTCATATGAGGTCGCCCGTGCTACCCTCAAGGTAGCAGATGAGTTCAAGCTGTCAGTCAAAGTATGTGTCATGTGGCCTCAAGGCTCTGCTGATGTGGAAGTGGAGGAGAGCAGATCTGAGCTAGCTCCCTGGACGACCTATGTCAATGTCGAGGAATTGCCTAGGGTATCTGGTAATTCATGGTGGGAGATGTGTCGGATTAGCAGGAAAAATATCATTCTGGTTAGGCCTGATGAGCACATAGCATGGAGAACGGAATGGGACATGGTGAGAGACGCTGATTCAGAGGTTAGGGGAGTCTTTTCTCAAATTCTGTGCCTAAATTGTCACCAGGTGTAGGGACTTTCATTCACTGTCTGACTTGAGTTTTACGGTGTCACTTAATTAGTATAGCAAAGAACCTGTTGTTGTGATTATAACCAATAGGGAATTGCATTCAAGTAATTGTTGGCATGCACCTGGGACTGGGATGATGGTGAACACATTTGATCCCTATGCAGGTTGTTTTTGGTGGAGTTAACATATCTGTGCTTTTTTTTTTCTTTGAGCTTTTGAGAACTTGAGCTCAAGTTCTCAAACTCAGCTTTTGGGATTACGAGGCGGAGAGGCCTCGGAAGTCTATTTGCTCGCAGGCTCGCCTGGAGAGACGGCAGCTACCTTCACGCGGGGCACCTTCCTCTGAGAACAGGTACGAATACGACATTGGGTCCTCACGTCCTACCCTACCCGTACCCGGACGGAGAAGAGGACCAGATCGAGAAGAAGTTCATCTGCCCCATCGCGGCGTGCCGGGGCAAGTTCTACTTCAACGCTAGGGCAACCGAGCTGCGGGTGCTCGACTTCAGCAGCCATGACGGTTGACGACGCGGTGGCGGCCGACGGCAGCTACGGGTACGACGAGGAGCGCGCCTTGATTTTCCTTGTCGAATCCGGCGGCGAGCTCTACATGGTCCGTCTGCTCTTCGTCTCGGCGTACGAGGGCGGGGATGAGATCGGTAAGGTAGGCGTTCACCGGATGGATTTCGCAACGTGCGTGACCTTGGCGGCCGTGCGTTTCCTCTGCCCCGGTTCTATTTCGGCGCGTCGTGCTCGGGTGACGACCATGGGCTGCTTCTGGATCGCGTCTACTTCGTCTGTCCTCGGACCAACACCCTGCAGGTGTTTGATGTGCACAAACTCTACGAAGCTCCCGTGGTAGACAAAGCATTCTGGCTGCTTGCTAGCGATCCAAATGGGGATTAGTATTTAGCTAGGGGCGTGCTGTTATCTGTTACTACAATTTTTTTTTTGACCAATTGACGTTCCGATTCATGCTGATGAGTGAAGAGTGTGTTTTTGGTTGCTCTGGTAATGGCCATCCTGTACTAGTAGATACGAAGAAGAGTTTTTAGTTACCTTCGTGGGCGGAGACGGTGGTCAAGTGGATATGCCCAAAATTAATCAACTTCCCCACTCATGCAGGCCCCACATCTGCTACGGGCCCAATCAGTAGTCTCAACTGGCAAGTGGCAAGGTCCATGCATACGCTCTAGATCGTAAATCCTAAATCAAACACCTTTATAGAAATAAATAATAAATAAAAAGAACTCAAAGGAGAAAAAGAATAATAGAAAGAACTCAAAAGAGAGAGAATCGATGGCTTCTCAGCTACGATCTCATCTGACCTATTTAGTAGAATACTGTAGATCCCAAACCCAAGCCCAGGCAATTGAGAGATCCAAATCTTCCTAGCACATAGAAGCAGCTGCTGACGCCGAGGCTGGACCTGCCCTGCATTGTCTTCCACGACTACGACAGCCGCTCCACGATGCTGTTCAGCCTGTCCGAGCATAAGCGCGTCGCCGGCGGCGACACGGATGAGGTTCTGCGGAACAAGATCGTCACTCCGACCGCACGAGGCCTGCTGCTAGTTGACACCATGGCCACCTTCCTCTACAACCCTGCGAGCAGCGACATTGGGTCACGCGTCCTACCCTACCCGGACGTACGGGGAAGAAGACCAGATCGAGAAGGACGTCATCTGCTCCATCGCAGCTATCCGCGGCAAGTTCTACTTCGGCTGCAGCGCGAAAGAGAAGCGCGTCATCGACTTCAGCAGCCATGATTATCCGGTGCTCACTGCCATCACCATTGACGACACGGTCACGCCCGACGGCAGCTACGGGTACAGCGAGCAGCATCCGTGCCGGATATTCCTTGTGGAATCCGACGGCGAGCTCTACATGGTTCGCCTGCTCTTCGTCTCGCCCTACGAGGGCGGGGACGAGATGGATAGAGTTGGCGTTCACAAGATGGATTTCTCGAGACGGCGGTGGTGCAGGCGTCTCCGATCTTGGCGGCCGTGCGTTTCTTCTGTCCCAGTTCTACTTCGGTGCATCATGTTCTGCCAGCGAGTGTGGGCTGCTGCCGAACCGGGTGTACTTCATGTTCGATCGCAACAATTCCCTGCAAGTGTTTGATGTGAAGGATGGGAGTTATGAACTGCAAAAACTTGATGAAGCTCCAAAGGGGGACAAAGCATTCTGGTTACTTCCGAGTTCCAACTAATCCATAGGGGGTTGCCTAGTTATTAGAGTACAAAGAACTTATCATACCCTTAATGACGTCTTCCTGCTGTAATTGTCTCCCTGTGAACTCTTATTGTTTATCCCTTTTCTCACCTTAACATAAATCGTGATCTCAAGGGAAAAACAGAGAAAGATCCCATCTTATATTGTGACTATGCTACTGGCAATCTGGCATGATCACATCGTTTGATCAAATGCTTGCATGGTCCCGGAGTACAGGTGATTCCAAATTCAAATACTGAAGAACAAATTAGCTCCCTGTGGGAGCCGATGAATTGATGAAACAGAAAATTAGTGGTCACAAATCATCGCCGAAATAATCACATTTAGATTTCACAATAACCATGAAGTTATCGAACAAGTGTTCTGTACAACAACCCTGCGAACATCACCTTGGCATACAATCATGTGCCACCAAAGCTTCAACCTTCAACAACACTAAAGCACGGATTTGCAAATCTTACCAATACCTAAAGTAGCAGAGCACTAGAGAAACTTCTTCTCAAGTCCCTGCAAATGCTACAACAGTTCTGCTGCACCTTCAAAATTCAAATGAATAATTGTCCTGCTGTGGCTATTGCACACCCAAGCAACGCGCCAGCAACCACCTGGGAGCAATTTAACACTCAAGAAGTCAGCAACATATTAAAAAAAAAGGTAGTTCATGAATGCATGCCACAAGAACATAGTGGTGCTGACGAAGCTGCATGATGTTGCTAGCAGATTGCCAAGTAAAATGGGGGTATCGTGACGTGGGAACGGCCACTTTGAGGTTCACTTGGCATCCACGTAAACACAGTGCCAATAAGCCATCACTTTCATTTTGCCGAAGAACAATAAGATGCACAAGAAAAGGACATCTGAACAAACCTGGGTCGGTGTATGGCCTAAAAGTTCTCGCAGTGGTCTTGTTTCAGACAAGGGATGTTCAGAAGGAAGTTCACAAACTATTTGATTCAATACCTGACAATTTGAGAAAACAGAAGTCCAACATAAGCACAGAGCTTAACACTAATCTTATCATAATACATACAGATCTAGCACAGGGTTGTAACGATGTATGTTAATAATATAGAAAAGCTACTGAACCAACAGTAGAGATGACTCGCAAAGAGTTATTGCATACCTCTGCTTGCTTTCCAGCATGCAATCTGATACCAGAAGCATCATACATCACCTGCCAAGTCACAGAATGGAAATTTCTGAGACCCCAACATTTGGAATGAACTGAAAGGAAGTCAGCATAAATTTGTGCGCAATGCCCGCACTCAACACCATAACATCTGACTCAAAAATGGAAATCGCTTCCAAGCAACAACAATATAAATGCTCATTTTCTTCTATCGTGAAGGAAGCAAAACATCTACAGAAGAAAAGGGGTTGGGATGGATAACTGATAACCTACCACACTTGCAAATATAGCTGCTGTTGCAAAGAGGGAGCAACTAAAACCATCTTGGAATCCAATCGCTACTGCTAGTGCTGTAACCGTGGCAGAATGTGATGATGGCATACCGCCGGAGCCAATAAGCTGCTTAGGATCCCATCTGTTTTCCTTGTACCTTTGTTCAAAACAAGGATAAATAAAACTTACTGCAGCATGGGAGACTGTATAAACACATTCAGACTTGAAACGGCAAGATTCATTGCTGATCTTACACAAGGCTTATCTATCAATATAAAAAAACTATGGGGCAAATATGAGAAGAAAAGAAATGGCCCTTTATACAAAAGCATTCTTTTGCCAAACTAAACGTTAAAATAGGTCATGCCACACATCTCTAAGACAAACCAAATAGGACATTCTTGTGTGCAAGCATAAAAAGAACTCTGTGTGACTGTCCCTGCTGTGGCTGTACCGTTGAAAGAACATCACTCAGGACTCAGGAGCTCCTTGACCATGTAATTGGAAATCAGAGATCAGAATCAAGGTCCAGAGCCAATGTGGAGAATTTAAATTTCTTTTTTTTGAAAAAAAATTGTCGCCCTGCTTCGTCCTGTTATCCTGTATATATTTCTGGTGAAATGATCAAGGATCTCTGAATTAAACATGCCATTCAAAATGCGACAGTACCATATGTGAATTCCACAACGGCAGGTCCTACTTCTACCAGTACAGACTCAAATGTACAAGGGTGTACACAGACAGCAGACTGCACTCTATCGATGCATTCTAAACGAACAATCCAAAGGGCACCCCGGAATAAACAGAGACCCACCAATTCTCCTTGATTTTTATTTTTTTCAAATGCAATTTTCCCTGATTTTGACCAGATCAAGGCGAATTCCTCTTGCTTCCAGCTTACTTCACCAAAACCATCCAAAATTCAAGGAAATCCATCATGTAGGAGGCCATTACATTTCCAATCTACCATTCCTCTAGCTCTAGGCAGAGATTTTTTTTTTTTGGAGGAATGGAACGGTTACGCTCGGCTCTCCAGTAAACGGAACATGCGAACAATGCCAAGAGGCGGCAGCTTTGACCATCGGAACTGCTCGCGGATCCGATGACGCCAGCGCCCGATTCCGCGGCCAGACACCCGCCGGGCGTTCCAAGGTAAGGCAAGGAGGAGAAGAGACGCCATGGGACGTACCACGTGACGAAGAACTTGATGGACTGCGCGATGGCGAATCCGAGCAGGGCGGCGACGAGGGGGTAGTTGTGGAAGACGGCGAGGTAGGAGAATCCCGCGGCCGCCGGCGGGGAGGAGCCGTCGTCGGCAGCACCCCCGTCCCCCATGGCCGAAGTCCCTGGCTCCTGGATGGACGGCGCGGCCCTGCCTAATCCTGCCCAGGCCCCCCTCCCTGCGGCGCGTTACCGGACCGGAGCGCGCGCCCCTTTCGCTATATATACAGCCCGTCCCCGCGCTCCTCGCTCGCTAAAAATTCCTCCTTGCGTCGCACGGCCGTGCACCGCACCAATGGCGACGGCGATCCGCCGCTGCTCTGCTCCTATTGCTGGATTTGCGCTTGCTTGCTGCTCTGCTCGGCGGAAGACTGGAGGGAGCGAACACCCCTCCGATAGACGGACGAACTCCCTCTCTTTATTGGACGTGGGCTCTGAAATTTTCTCTCTGATTGGAGAAGGGAGGAGGCATCAAACGGGAAGCCTCCGGCTCCGGGCGAATATGCCAATGAGCAAGGTGCTGTAGCTAGCAAGCTCCGGCTGCTGGTCCAGAATTTTATTTGGCGACCCGGTGGATCCGGCCGGGCGTATTAGGCTGTCACGTCCCTCCCCTTGCGTGATCGCGAAAGCAACAAGAAACAACGGCAGGTTACGGTGCCAAGGCTACAAAATATAGCAAGTTTCACCGTCCCAGTCTGGGCGTTGCAGCGATGATGGCTCGGCTGCAAGAACAAGCCCAAGATGCTCTGCTGGACCACAGCAAGGATGGTGAATCATGCACTGGATCAGCTCATCAGCAACACAACTGTCAATCTAACATGCTGATGGGTACAGTCGCTGCAACTGGGAGGGAAAGAAAGGGTCGTGGTGCTTGCGGCCAATCTTTGCTGCAAAACATTTGCAGCCACGCAACGGTCGTAACACTTGCACGAAAGCTTCACGCATAAACCAGACGGTTTGATTATCCTAATCGCGACGTGGGAACGCAGAGCTGCTCGTCCGCTGCTGATCAAGTCGCCCAACCACAACCAGAGTGGGGATCATCAGCTCGAGCGCATGGTCAGGTCAACAAAGAGAATGCTAGACGTGGTTATGGTCTCTGTATTCAACACGCGCCGATAGATTCAGTCCAACCAACCATCAGGTTATTTAGTCCTAAACATAACTCAAGTTGGAAACCATCCCGAAATCATTCAGCTAGGTTTCTTTGCACTTAGACAAGTTGACTGAAACCTTGCTTTAAATTTCTACCAGTGGAGATTGTCATTAATCAGAAGAAGATGGCCAAAAAAATTGTCAATTCACAACTTCAACCGTTGACCAGGCAAACAAGCATGATCTCCAGCTTCTACTATTATTAGAGTGCTATAGCTGCAGCCAGGGCTGAGCCAAGGAAGCCTGCAGCCTAATTTCTTACTATTTCAAAGCAGGCACAAAGCTATATCAAATATTCACATCTCTTGCACTAAATCTAAGCTGTGGCACGCCTAACCTTTCATTTCGTGATGTAAAACCGGTTATGCGGGGCGCGAGGATCGGTCATCTTCTTCAAGTCCAGGTCCATCCCGTCGTCGTACTCCTCTTCCTCCTCTTGTGGCTCCGATGCTTTTCTCTGCCTTTCCCTTGCTTCAGCTGCTTCCAACCACAGCTTCTTGCGGATGTAGTCATCGTACGACATCTCGCACCATTTCTTTGCGTCTCCAACAACCTGTTGGTTGTGACGCTCCACGTCCCGCTCCAGCCTGGTCTTCTCGGTGTTCTTGGGCTCTCCCCAGTAGTCATAGCGGTACATTGGCTTCTCTGGGTCATAGTAATCCTTCCCATAGACCTCTGCCTCGTCTACATCATATCGCCCAGGTTCCTCAATAGGAAGACCAAGGGCTTTCCGACTGCCAATTTAGGAGTTAGCACCAATGCACTAGGTGTGATCAAACTTGTACAGGTAGTAGTAGACTTACCAACAGATGTCTCTGATAAGGGCTTCCCTTTCTTCAAATGAACGCCGCCATTGCATCAGATCATACTCATCCATTTCTCTGTTGCGTCGGAGCTTCCCAACTTTGTACTGCTCTCCTCTTTCCTCTGCTTCCTTTTTAAGTCTTTTTATCAGCTGCACTGATCAAGGTCAGCGTTGAAATTAACGAGTGGTGAATCATTAAAGAAATTTGGTTGGGTTATGGAAAAAGAGGTACCTGGCGCTCAGCACGAGCAGCATCAAGATCAAGTTCTTTGATGTTTACATTCTAACATAAGAGGTCAGAACAGGATGTCATTCGGGGATCATTTTACTTACAGCTAAATAATCATGCAACTGCAATGATCCAAAGATGGTAACTGGGAGCTACACATGATTACATACCACAACTTTCTTTTTTAGCCGTGTTTCTTTAAAATATCCTTCAGTGTATTCAACTCTGTTTTCTTCATCGAATGAGGATGCATCAACTGTGGACTCATATGTTGTATCCTTGAATTTATCTGGATTTTGCTCCTCGTAGTCTAAAATCATCTGCTCTGCATTATGCCATTCCCAAAGCTGAAAAAAAGGAAGAATGTGATGAAACTATTTGATGGCAATAAAAGAAAACAAGCCAGGAACGCTATAAAATGGTGTAAAACACTAGCCATGCAGTCAGAGGCATATGGTTGGGATTCTTGTAAATTACCGTATCAACAAAAGGATGATCTGATACCAAAGGTTCCTTTTCCATATCCTTTAAAGGTTTTTTCCTAGGAATGGGTGGCCGTCCACCTTCACGCTGTCAGTAAATAAAAAGGTTAGATGCACACACATTATTAAACCTAACAAAATAGCAGAAAACTGAATAACAAAAGTAGAAGTTAATTCTCACCCACAACTGCTCTGGGTTAGTATCCTCCTTGCGGTGAAATATTGGTGGAAAGTCAAATCTATTGAATCTGTAGCCAGAAAGAAAATAGGACAATAGGAATCAGTCAAGTGGAAATAAACTGAAGCATGAGTAACGGCGAATGGCATAAAAAATTCATACTGCCAGGACCAAATAAGCGATGCCCAAAACAATTGGGATTGTAGTGGTACTCACATTAGGTGATCAATGTTGGGATATACAAATCGCATTTCAAGTGGAAAGCGGAAACGGTAGGGATCTCGTTTGGCCTGCACAGTAATAGGTAGGTGTTACCAAGAGGCATAAACTTCCAGAACATAAGTGGCACAGATTGCTCTAAGCAGGAAAGAGAATAAAAAAGAAAATAGAAAACAAAATATAACTTTTTGGGGGAAGAAAGGACAATGCCAAAACGCTCTTTGGTAGATGAAAAGGTGCAACTGAGATATCCTCTCTTTTTTTGGCAACAAGACTAGAGTATCCCTATTCCTTTACCCTAAACAGTGCAAGCAGGTATCTTTGAAATATTACTCGAAGCACGAAGATCATTTACCAGAATCTCCACATATACTTTCATGCCAGGCTTGATGTGATGCCGAATCCAATACCAGTCATTTCCTTTTATCGACACCCACCTGAACACATTATGAGTTGTAAATGCCACACATGATAAGAAAACCAGATTATACGGTTTACCAGTGGCTCTAAAAAGAAAGAAATCTAGGCTTTGAAACAGAAGACTGTTTCAAAAAAGTAAAGAGAAGCATGTGGCTGTGTGGCTGTGTGTGTGTGTGGGGGGGGGGGGGGGGTTCACTCATCAGTCATCACTGATCAGTGGAGAGTGCTGATATCATGTATTGATGTTTTGATGCAGTTCACAGATCACAACTACAGGCATGATAGCAAGAAAACATGACAACAAATTTTTTGAACACATGAATGAGCAGGTAGCCATCTCATGCTACACCAAAAGTATAGTGGTTTTGCATTAGCATAGAAGAAAGGATAATCCCTTACATTCTGTTTTTCATTAAAGCAGGTACACCAAGTTAATAGTTATACAGGACTCAAAGTACATACCCATCATGGACACAGCCGATGTCCACAAAGGCTCCCTGATAGAGGTGAACGGTCGTCACTTGCCCATAACAAATCTGCAGGAGGTGCATCAAGCCATTCATAAAATGGTTAGAACGAGTCTAAACCTGCTGAAAAGAAAAACTACAGTAGAAATGATCGAACATAACCTGTCCAGGATAGTAGAATGGAAGTTCATGCTGCATGAGGGCAAACAATAAATCAACAACATAACTAAACAAATTGAGAAATGTATGCACAGAACATTCAAGAGCTAATGAACATACCATATCTTCTCTGTAGTCCTTACCTCTTTTTCTTCTGCCAGGGTAGTAATCCTGGTCGTACTGGCACAATGGAAATAAACAAGGTATAAGGTTATGAGGTGACATGACATGTTCAACTTAATTCTAATCCAATTGCGTACACAAATAACAACCAAAACTAGCTTAATGGTTTGAAGGATCATTATAAAAAGCAAGTCCTAGGTAGAACGAAGCACAAGATTCTGCAATGTCATCAATGAAACTGCACGATTATACCTGGTAGGATTCCTGCTCCAACCTATCCCGGTTTGCCTCCACCCATTCCTTATACTGCTTCAGAAACATTTTGTATCTATCTAGCGCCAGATCCTTCGGCGCGTCCTCCAGCTTCTCCACGTTCGTCACCCCGGCCGCGGCCGCCGCCTCCATGTCCAGCCTCTCCGACGCCTCCCTGTGCGCTTCCCTTATAAACTCCAGCTCGTCCGGGTCCACCTCCCAGCCGGGCGGAGGCCAGTCCCGCGGCGGCACGAGCCGCAGCGGGAGCCTGCCGGCCCACGTCGTCTCAAGGGGCTCGGGCGTGTCGCGTGTCGCGAAGAGGCGCTCGATGTACCCCGCCTCAGCCTCCACCTTCTTCCGGTAGGCCGGCGTAAGCATGCGGAAGGCCTCGAGGGACTCCGGCGACTGGAGCGGCACCTCCTCGCCCTCGTTGAGGCTGTGGCGCGCGAAGGCGACCTCCGGGGTCATGACCTCCTCCCAGGGCGCCCAGCCGTGCTCAACCCAGCTGCGGCGGCGGGCAACCTCTTCGGGTTCGGTGTTTTCAATGCTGATCGATGGGATGACCGGCGGGTCGGCGGCGGGGGTCTCATCGGGAGGCGAGGGGCTGATGGATGCGGCGAGGCGGCGGAGGCGGGTTCTGAGCAGGGTCTTGGGGCGGAGGCTGGGAAGGGGAAGGTGGTGGTGGAGGAAGGTAGCGGCGGCCGGCGGGGTGGTCGCCATTTTTGGTTGGGTTTTGGGAGCACGGAACGGTCGCCGTGTCGTCACGGGGTTTAAGGGAGACGAGGGCGAGGGGAGGATAAGGTGCGGATGGTGACCCACATGTCGGTGCCGTGCGTAAATCTTGTCGTTGGAATTGTTAAAATTCTCCGGAACGAAAATTCGTGAAATCGATTGAATTGGATCGAGAGTGCGTGATAAAAGACTATAGTAGTCCTGGGTTCTTCACACATGCACCTCTGCCAATCCAATTCAATTCATCGTCGAAATGAAGGAATGTGTACACTCCAATTTAGTAATTTTAATGCCCTAAAAAAAGTAGTAATGCTGAGCTCAGGTCCATTGATAGGAGCAAAGTACTCGGTGGCAAGCATTGTAGTACAGTGGAACAAAATCTAGATCCAAGGCAAGAAAAGTGGAACAAAATGATGTAGGATTGTAGGAAGTTAATCCAAAACTATCCTTTTATATCCCTACAAATAACTACTATGAGTAACTTTTCATTTAAAGGTTGGACGATATAAATATGGATTAACTCAACTTTGTTATGGTGCTTAAAAAAATTATAACCTATTTGATACAGTAATCATCGTATTTGTATTGATACACTATTCAAAACTGTTTGTACTGAGAAAAAATATTGCTTAAAGAAAATAATACTGCCTACGTGATACTTCCTCAATCCCAGAACTACTTTTAAACTTTTTAAGTGAAACCTCTTAAACTTTAACTATAGATGGTATTGATAACACAAAAATAATATTAGTTTATTAATAACGAAACCAACTATCATAACGTGTGATATTTTGTATTTAAAAATAACTATTTTCAGATATTATAAATCAAAGATGAAAATACTTGACTTTGACTAAATCTAAAAGTTGCTCTATTTTAAGAGAGGGTAGCAGTTAGAAGCACCCTACTTACCTCTTCCCGATTAGTTCATTCAACATTAATATTGTTATTTTCGGTTATTTTTTTAGTGATGCTTTGAATTAAGAAGGAAGGAGGATTCAAATCCGGGTCTTCTAGCTAAGAGAGAACTTCTCGAGCCAGCAGCCCGCGAAAGCACCTCTTGCGTGACTTTATAATTTTGTAAATTTTAAGAACTGCCAATCCAGTCTCTTGAGTTTTGAAGGCAGATTCACGAGGTGAATGCGCTGCATATGAAAGCTGCCAAAAGTTCCCTCCAAATCCAGCCGTCCACGCGGAAACCACCGGCCAGATCTTGCATATCTTCGTGACCTCCGCTCGCTGGCTCAGCCGCTGCTACCGTTTGCTTGTCTCCCTCGCCGCCCAGCCACTCCGCCGCACGAAAACCTCTTTCCCCCTCTCCTCTTCGTCGCCTGCCCCTTTTCTGGAACCTTCTAGAAGCCCTCAGGGCTCCGCCATGGAGCCCAGGAGGCGGGAGCGCAAGTTCATCGCCGTCGCAGGCGCGGCGGCGCTAGTCGCCGTCGGCCTAAACATCGCCTTCTCCGCCGTAGCCGCCCACCGCCGGAGGAAGCGACAAGGTGAGCACCCGCAAAACCCCCGGCCCCACCCTTCGCTTGTGAACTCAAAGCCCATTCGATGCTCTGGAATTGAGCAACCTGCACAGGTCTTTACTGCTTTGCTTCAATATCGTACCAATGTAGCACATGTTGATGGTTTTTTGCCTTAACACGACACGATTACTTTGCCCTTTGATTATAGAATTGCCTCGTGAAATGTAGAACAGTATAAGTATGCGGTTAATGTTACAATTGAAGCGAAACTTTAACTCTTAGGCGAACCTTAAAAAAATATTGATCTGTTTTTCAATTGAGTGGTTAATGTTCTGATTGGTTGCAGAGCTTCCAGGGTTTACTGCTCAACTCAACTTGTCAGCAGCTGAGATTAAAAGATTAGCTGACCGCATCATCGCTAAGGCGAAGGAAACATATGATTCAGTGGCTGCAGTGCCCCTAGATAAAGTATGTTTGCAACTTGTTATGCCACTGCATTTTACTCACGGCGCTGTTTTGTGGAATGTAGCTTTTATATGGAAGCTTATTTGTGGCATTGGGCTTGTGATTTGACCAGTATAAAAATATAGTTCTAATGTTCAGACAACCATATAGTGGTAGGGAAGTATATATTTATTTATTTATATATATATATATGTTTATGTTTGTAGCTTGCTGTCCTTAGAAAAAATACAATGTCCAATGAGCACATACAGCCCTCAAATCTTGAGAATTATCTAACAGTTACACGTTGTATTTGCAGGTCAGTTTTGCAAATGTTGTTGCACCACTGGCAGAGTTAGATGCGCTGCAATTTCCTCTGGTTCAAGCTTGTGTTCTCCCAAGGATGGTATCAACATCTGAGGATGTTCGGAAAGCCAGTGCTGAGGCAGAGAAACGATTGGATTCTCACTTTGTGCTGTGCAGGTGCAATGTTATTACTTACTATTTCCTATTCATTCACTTGGATGTAAATGTGGCGTAGGGACGCATGTTCCCTAACTGACATTAGTGTAACATTAGGTACCATTGTCAAATAACATCAAGTAGTAACACAAATTCATGCGCATAGCTTGTAACTTGGTAGCTGTGCTACTCATACTACTTGCTCGGTCTAGTGAGCATCTGTGGCATAGTTTCAGTGACCCAGCAGATTGGGTTTGTTTCGTAAAGTTTATGAAGTAATGCATGTTTATGAAGTTTAAGAAGTAATGCAGCATATATTTTCTCGAGTGTAATGCAGCATATATTAAGACTAACAATACTAATAGGGTGTGAAGTTCCCTTCTACCTGAGCCAATGCACTGGTAATATAAGAGTCTTGCTATTTCCTGCAAGGTGATCAGGCAGCGTGAGGATGTTTATCGTGTAATAAAAGCATTCGCAGTGAAAGGTGAAAGAATAGGTCCTGAAGCAACAAGATTTCTCCAGTGCTTGGTACATAATTTTTTTGCTACATGTAAAATTGATATCATGTTCTGACTGACAACTGATTGTTTGTACATGAACTGGTGTCAATACCTTAACCCTGAATATCATTTTGCTATAATTGTCGTGTCCTTATTTATATTGCTTATGAACATAGATCATGTAGGTATAATCTAGCTAGTGACTGCTCTCGTTAGAACATGCTTATTTGTTGCATATTCTCTTGCCCTCACGTGTCTTTGCATCTACAGTACCCTTTCTTCTTGAATTTGAATTTCTGAAATGATTTATTATCATAAAATGTTAATGTCTTTTTTTATTAAAAAAGGTGTATCAAAGCTGTAAGCAAACCATAGAATTAGTGAATTATAAATTTACTGAAGGATATGTGATGTGTCTTGCTATTATACTATTTGCAATTCACACAAAGAAGATTTTCCAAATTGCTTTGACTAATTAGTATCATTTTGCTGGTTCTTATATTTATGGTTGACAGGTGAAAGAGTTTGAGCGCAACGGAGTAAAACTATCACCGAGCAAGAGAAAAGAAATGGAGAAATTGAAATGCCATATAGATGAATTAAACTTAAACTATCTCCAAAATCTGAATGATTTCACCAAATTCCTCCTTTTAAACGAGGATGAGCTAGCTGGAATGCCCTTTGAGTTCCTAAAGGTAAGCTAGAGAATAAGCTTGAATCAAGCATACCTTCAAAAAGTACAATAAGCAATCCTTGGAAGGTTCAAATAATCTTTGCTTATTGTATGCTTGAACTGAAGTTTGAATGAATGAATGAAAAAGATGATGATATTATACTTTCCTATCCTGGTTTACTCAAACTCTTCAACTCAGGATCTGGAAAAGGCTGAAGGGAAGCTGAAGGTTCCGTTAACTAGTTACCATGTTACTCCAATTCTCGAGCACTGCAAGGTCAGTTCCCTCTCTTGTGCTTTATCACACAACTGGACATTCCTTACATATGGTTAATGATCAGTTGGCTGTTTTATAAGCTATGACCATTGATTTGACTTAAAGGGTAGAACTAGTAATATTTTATGCTGTGGAGGTTTTTGTTTATGCTAGGAAGTGTACTGTTCGCCAGTTGTTCAATTCATATTTTTGCAATCAATTTATATATGACTGGGTGCTAACTAGGCGCATCCTTTTCAAGGTTGGCTCTACCAGGAAGCAGATTGCTGTTGCTTATGGACAGAAAGGTGGGAAGGATAATCTAGGCATCCTAGAAAATTTGGTAACCACAAGTGCCCATCTGCATCTGTAACTTCATAGTACATGGCCATTTAATCGCTGATTTCACCTTATCTTATAGCATCTATGGCATTTTGTTATTTTCATTAGTTTCAGTGCAGACAGAGCACTGGAACTGACATGTTGCAGTTTCATTTTCTGTGTATATTCAGGTTCAGCTAAGACACAAGTTTGCTAGATTGCTGGGGTATGCCAACTATGCTGATTTTGCTATTGAGCCCAGAATGCCAAGGACATCAAGGAAGGTTTGTGCTTGTCTGCAAGGGAAATCTGCTTGATTCTTTCTTTTTAGCTAAATCTGACTGGTTAAACACATCCTCCAATATCAAACTCGGTATAATTTTTTAATCCTGATCTAGTCAGCTTGCTGATGAATATTGTTTCATGCTCAGTTTCACATGACACTAGGAAAACGACAGATGTCAAAGTGTTTGCTTTTGCAGGTCTTAGAGTTTTTGGAAGAGATATCAGAACAGTTAAGTGATGTAGCTAATAGAGAGCTCAGCATACTCAAAGACCTTAAGGTTTTAAGAAGCGCCTTTTCTATCTTCTAATTTCTCTATCGACCAAACTCTTTTCATTAATAAATCGAATGGTGGCTACTGATTTTCTGATTTCAGATGAAGGAGGAAGGAAATGCTCAGGTCGGCATGGAAGATTTGTTGTACTACATCAAAAGAGCTGAAGAATTCAAGGTTGATCTTGACATTGGTGAAATTAAACAATACTTTCCTGTTAGCCTGGTCATATCTGGAATGTTGAAGATGTTTCAGGATCTATTCGGTAAAATGCTAGCCATTAACTAATTCACTACCAACCTCTATTTTTCATAGGAATGAGCACATATATATTTTTCTCTAATTTTTTTCTCTCTCTCATGAAGCACTACGATTTGATGAAAGTAAGGATGCTGAGGTTTGGCATGATACAGTTCGTGTGTTTTCTGTCTGGGATGCAAGTTCAAGTGATCTCTTGGGTTATTTTTTTCTCGACATCTTTGCCAGGTTTGTTCGAATGCATGCTAGCGAAGCTTTAATGATTTTCAAGGTTTCATGACAATATGACATGACATGCATATTTGATTAGATATAAATGCTGAAAGTATATCCATTTTTATACAAGAAATGCAGTGCAAGTTGCTGTAGCTTCTTTCTCTTTTGCCCTGTTCATCATAACTGACGAAACGTATATTAGGGAATCCAATACTCCTGGGGCTCACACTAACATTTTCGATGGAGAAAATAGCCTCACTGAATGCAGATGCAAAAGCCATTAAGGAACACAACATAAGACACAAATACATAAAGAGGGTAATTCTAATCAGCTACCCTCTTTTGCTTCACAGGGAAGGAAAGTATGCCCACACTTGTGTTGTGACACTTCAAAATGGATGCTTGTGTTCTGATGGTACACGTAAGGTAACTCGGAAAATCTCATGTATATTATAGTGCATCCAGAGTATGAATTTCTTGCTATAATCACTGTTTTTTTTGCTAGAATCACTGTCATCCGAAGGATTTTCTTATTAACTTCTCTTGTAACCTTTAAGGTTTCATATTAAAGCAAATTTAACATAAGATCTAATACAGTCAAATTGTTAACAGCTCAAAAGTAATTGTTCTATCACAAACTCAAAATATCTATAATCTGTGGGAAGTACTTCTGTAGCTACTCATGTGGTTAATTATTTCATACTTGTTATTATTGGGCTGTTGGTGACAGGTTCCGGCTGCTGTGCTATTATCTCAATGTCCAAAAGAGTTTGATGGGAATTCAGCATTGCTGCGGTTCCCTGAAGTTGTCAGGCTATTCCATGAATTTAGCCATGTGGTATTGATATCAACTTTCTCAAATGTATTTTGTTTCAAAAATGTTATAGAACTTTGACGCATTAGTTGCCTATTGAGTTTTAAGGTTTTTAACAAAATATTCTCCCTCAAAGCTAAAGTTTTTGACCAAAATATTGCCACACTGGAAAGTTCTTGTAATAATTTTTCACAGTGAAATGACTTCTTTTGGTGGGTTTCCTCAGAGAAGGAATAGGATTCTGTTATAAATATCTTGACATCTGTTGACACTAAATGAATAGACACACTGATCTCAATATCCCACAGGTCCATCACATATCCAACAGAGCCACCTTTTCAAGATTTTCAGCTCTCCGACTGGAGGGTGACTTCGCTGAAATTCCAAGCCTGCTACTCGAGAACTGGTAGGCATAGCTCTTTTTCTTCGGTTACATGCAAAAACTTGTGTTTAATCTATTTGAGTCTGATATTTTTTATATGTAATGCGACCTTTTCATCTCAGGTGCTATGAGAGCATTTCTCTGAAAATGATGTCCGGCTTCCATCAGGTTGTGCAATTAAATTAGCATACGTTGTTAATGTGTTGGAATTATTATCATGCCTTGCATATTTTCAAAAAAAAAAATAAAGATGTAAGAACACTGGTAAATAATATCCGGTCATTTCAGAAGATTGAAACAACTCCATGGATAAAAGCAATATTTCCGACCTTGCATGCGTGAAGAATTCTTAGTTATACTAAGTAAGCATTATATGATAATGCTGCATTGTGATAGTTATTTGATCCTTTGATAAGTCCTTGCGAATCTGTCAGGACTTGTCTAAATTAGCACTAAAAATTATTCTCTGTTTTTATCATTGTAGGACATTACGAAATCCATAACTAGTGAAGCTTGCCAATCTCTGAAAAGGAGGCGTGATTTATTTGCTGGCCTGAAAATGAAACAGGAGATCCTTTTGTGTGAGTCATTTAGCTATCTACCAAATCAAATGGAGTGATTGTATTGTGTCTTAAATGTTGTCTAGCTCTAAGCAATGAGGTTGAGGTCCTAAAACAGTCTGACTGACACATCCCACCTTAATTTGGCTGGCTTTTCATGTCAACATCAGTCCGTTCTCTTACTTCAGTTAACAGCATGGACCATTAATTATCTGCCCACTCACCATTCTGCTACACAGATTACTTTCCTTTTGTTCCCACCTATGCTCTGAAATAAGTTCTAGCTGATAAGTTGTTAACTTGTCCGGCAAAAAAAAAACCTAATTAATACTTCTTGTCAATTATAGACAGTTTGATTTGTATCCTATTGTTAGCTCATGTTTGTTAATTAGTAAGAAATTTGTATTCAACGAAGTAGCTTACATATTGTTTTCACTTTACTAGGCCTTGTTGATCAGATAATACATTCAAGTGAGAATGTGGATATTGATGACTTAATCAAGGAGCTTCATCCCAAGGTACGTAAAATGATTTCTTCACTGTTTATAGTCCTAATTATGATCAATTATGGCAAATGCTACTTTCCAGGTAATGTTGGGTATACCTTTATTGGAAGGGACCAGTCCAGCTTCATGCTTTCCTCGTATTGCTATTGGCTATGATGCTGTGTGCTACAGTTACATATGGAGTGAGGTTCGTGCAATACAAATCCTAAGGCATAATGCTTCTGTCATATTTGGAAATCTTAGATAAACACATCTATCTGAACTATGCAGGTTTTTGCTGCTGACCTCTTTGTATCAAAATTTAAAGATGACTTGCTCAATCAGCATGCAGGATTGCGATTCAGAAATAAGGTAATGACTAATGCCCTCCTATTCGTTCTGTACTGAATTCATTGCATGCGCATGTGAGTTGTTATAAACCGCTCACATCACTGCAGGTGTTGGCTCCAGGAGGCTCAAAAGATTCACTGGAGATAATAACCGACTACCTAGGAAGAGAACCATCACTCCAACCTTTTATTCGGAGCAGAACAAGGAACAGTTTGTGAGAGATCATGTATATGTAACCATTAGAGTTTTTTTTATTACTGTAACCATTGAAGATCAGATGACTGATGAGTTCTTTTTTGCGTGACAGACTGACAATTATGATCTGTGTGCAATTCTGATACCCGACATCATTCATTGACCCTTTAGTTATGCAGGAATACAAAAATGCTGTGCCTAGATTCTGCTTAGACCATCATTTCCTAACCTTAACATACTTTCAAGCATTCATCTCAAGTCTGTTGATTTAAGCACGAAGCATGCCTTTTTAACAGGTCTTGCTTCAAAGCTTTACAAAATCAAAGCTGATAACTGGATAACTTGGCATGCACATAAAATTTCACTTGAACGTTTCTGAAGCTTGCAAAAGAAAGTCTTCAAATAATATCAGAATTGCGTGCACACTGGTACATAAATAATACAGAAGCCTCACAGAAATGCAAAATATTACATTTAACAAAAGGCTGCAGTTTGATGTATGCTACACGGAACAATATGATGATTGGAGTACGCGTGTCATTGTGTGGAGCTGAATGCTTCACAACTAGACAACTTAGAATGATATATCTTTTCTCAAGAAATGGTAACTTTAAGAACCAGTAGTTCCATAATACACGAAGGGTACAAAAGCAATGAAAGAATTGAGCTCTACAAGGGGAAGAGCATCGTTTTGAGTACAGCCTACAACTTTGCACACTACATTCTTTCACAAAAATCACCAAAGGACTCGGTACTCACAATAAGCTAACTGGTTACTTGACTATAATCCAGCATCCTTCTCACCACCAGTTGAAAAAGAACAAATTGATGCTTCCCCGTAAAAAAGTCTATTTCACAATGCGTGATCTTTGCTACAACTAATACGAGAACTCATGCCCTCGGAGGGATATGTATTTCTTCATCCATATGGCAATGTCCTCAGCACAGGCCTGGGCTTGTGGAGTCTTTAGGAAAACATCCAGGGTTGCAAACTCGTGAACTGTATCCTTGTAGTCGAGAACCGGTGAGTCGACATTAACCTTGCGGAGTTCCTCAGAGTAAGCAATCGCTCGATCTCTCATCCAGTCATGCTCAGCAATGACTGTCAAGGTCGGAGGCATGCACTTCAGTGGGGGGCCTCCTCTGCCAGGAGCCAGAGGATTGGCCGCAGGGTGGTCTAGGTTGAATTCTTTCTCTGACAAAAATAATCTCCAAGCAAGTATACATGTGGACTTGTCATAGAAGTACGAGTTAGCAAGCCTTATTTCTGAGTGAGTCGGAACACTCCCTATGAAGAAGGGGTACATCAGAACTTGTGCGACAACCTTAATCGGGTCGAATGGCTTGCTACCTTCGACCACCTTCCGAGTTACATAATCTGCAATATTGGCACCACAACTTGCACCAAGTAGAACACATCTGCACCAAGAATAAGATACACTATCAGGTGAAAACTTCAGTAGTAGCAACAAACACACAATTAGCACAAAAGGAACTACAACAGCTGACTAGACAAAATAGCTAGCATGACATAAAAGTAATCAGGCCTGTGCAATGAATTTGTCCAGGGTCTACTCTCAGGTATGTGAGATGAAGACTGTACATTAACATGAACAACCATTTACGAGATGACAGGCAAACAGTAGAAACTGAAAAACCGAATTCTAACTCAGTGAACAGAGGGAGCAAACGGGGATATGCTTGAGTCAAGCAAAGCTCCCTATAGATAGGGTGTAATGGAAACAGATCTATCATATTAGAGCCAGAAATACATCTTAACTACAGTAATTCAGTGGACTCCTATTCCATGATGAACCCTAAACATGATGTGAATGTTCTTTTACCAATCCTGATTACTTAACTAGCGTTCAAAGTTTCCAAGATCATGTTACTACCATTAGCAGTCATGCACTCAATATGTAACTTTAAAACAAATGTAACTTTTCCCAACAGATGCTCACAAGACAACTTTATAAGAGAAGGCCTTCTCACATGCCAAGTAAGACGTAAAATGGCATTAACCTCAATACCTCATACATGCTATGTCAGTGCTGTGCTAAAAAGATGGCACGGTTATCTGATATTTGCAAATTCTGGAGGTGCCTACTTTTTTTTTATTGTGAGGAACTCCATTCTCATGATCTTGTCCGAACCTACCCCCATCAGCACACACAAACAGCTAAAGATCATGCAGATGGTATGATATAAAAAACTAACTAGATACAACACTTGGTCAAGCTTAACTGTCAACTAACAGACATTAAATTTTTCTCAAGGAAGAGACTTCCCTTGTAGCATGTTTGTTGAACTGGTAAATGAGGTAGATTACACAGAAACTACATAACGTTCAAGTAATCAAATTTAAAAAGTCTTACACAAATTTCTTGGACTCTCCCACTTATAGTCAATTTGGCATTGCAATTTCATGTTCACTTTGCTTACCCTATGTAGATGGAGAGTGTAGCACAGCTTTAAACATAGGTATTAGTAAGTTTTACCTTGCTGGATCACCATGTGCAGCAATCCACGGCTCAACAGTGGACGCACCGAACGTGTCCACACCACCCCCAACCTTGCTCATCATTGCCAGATTGGCCTGCTTGGCGATCCACTTAAGAACCTTGACCCCGTCCTCAAACGCGGCAGGGTACCGGCTCTCCGGTGCGAGCCTGTATCCCACCGCCACGACGATGGCGTCGCAGAGCTTGGCCACCCTCCTGCAGAAGGCGTCGTTGGCGGTGGCGCTGCTGCTCCCGGTGGCGAACCCGCCGCCGTGGAACTGCACGACGATGGGCAGCCTCCGGCGCGCCGACGCCGGCGCGCGCGGCGAGGAGACGGCGTGCGGGAGGTACCCGCGGTACGGCGCGGCGCCGTTGGACGCGGGGGCCGGGGTGGGGTCGCTGGCGCGGCGCGAGTGGGCGAGGAGGTGCGCGTGGGGCGGCGGCGTGGGGAGGAAGATGCGGACGGAGAGCGAGGAGTTGGGGTCGATGTGGAGGTCCTTGGAGGCGACCCCGTCGGCGGCGGAGAAGGCCGGGTTGGCGGGCGCGGTGGCCTCGTCGGGGCGGCAGGAGACCCCGAAGGCGGCCGCGGCGGGGTCGGGGCCGCCCCCGGCGGCGGCAAGCGACTGGAGGCGGTGGCGGAGCCAGAGCTTGAAGAAGACGCTGTAGATCTTCACGCCGACGCTCGGCATGGCTCGCCGTCAGCCGGATCCGCGCATCACACGGGCCGATCCTCGGGTGGGATCCGGAGCGAGCCCTCCCTGCCGCGGGCGCCGCCGCCCGATTCCGTCGGTTTGCGGGGGATAGGATCGGATTGGGTCGGGTGACGCGGGGCGGGGTGAGTTGTTGGGGATGGAAAAGCGAAGCAGGCTAAGCGGAATGGGGATTGGCGGGGTGACCGCCCCGGATGACGGTGGCGGGCGGCAGCGTGGGGGCGGAGAGGGAGGAGGGAAGAGGCTGGCGAGGCAAGCAAGGAAGGAACTAACGAACAATCGAGACGAAGCGGTGGTGGTGGTGGGTGGGGAGGATGGGTTGTTGATGTTCGCTTTGGATGATGGAACCTACCTGGAGGCTGGAGGCTGGAGGCCGCGTCCCTCCCTCCCAAGGTGAGCCGTGACGGTGCCGCGTACTCGCGCTGAACAATTCAAACCCCCCGCTCCGCTCCCTGATTTTCAGTCTTTTAACTGCAGTATTGTTCTTTCTGTTTTGGGTCTCGTGATTCAAAATGAATGGATATGGCCCCACTTGCTTCAGCTTCTGGATGATTTTGGAGGTTCCATTTTGAAAAATTCAAAAGTTCAGATGACTTCCTATTCTCGATTCTAGAGTCATCTGATTTTTAGATTTTCCAATCGAACCTTTAAAATCGGCCATAAGCTAAACAGAGCCTATGTATTTAAAGATTGTGAGAACTGAGGATACGTGAGGATACGTGAGAACGCCTTCTCGTGAATGGCTCTGTTTTCACCATTTTACCTTGCTGTTGGAAGTTTTGAATGTTTTGTAAGGAGATCTTTCCGGGTATTCATTATTTTCATGATTGTATTTCCTCTTATTCTCGTTATGGACATGATTATGTCACGGGCTGAGTCCTCGCCACTCCATGCACCATAGGTCCTAATTTTATCGATATGCAAGGGGACAAGGATGTCACAAGTTGATAGGAATCATTGTGATGAGGACTAACATGGGTAATATTTGAAGTTTAAAGTGTTTGGAATTTTTACTAGTGTAATAAGGATTTCTCTTAAAAAGTTTTGAAACGAAAGGGAAAAAATGGAACAAGAGTGAATTGTCAGCTTCAAACTCATAATAATCTGCACCAAATATCTCGGCGGAAAGGTTGAAAGCTCCGCGGAGAGCGATGGCCAAGACAAGATTCCATCGCCGAGACCAAATTTGCTGACTGTATCCTTTTTCTAGAACAAACAATTAGCTTTATTTTGCAGCTCGCAAGCAACAACGTGGCTGACCAATAAGCAGAACGGTCGTCTCTCAATATCTCATGTGCAAGCTGTTGGGCTCAGTCTCCGGTTTCCGTTCCCAAAACACGCTGCTGGATCCTTGCCCCCATCCAGCCAGTTGAAAAGCGTTTTCTGCAGCGACCTCCCCGGAAAGCAGCCGTCAAAAGGCTGTACCCGTCACGCAAAGGAGGCTCACCCTTTACCGCCCGAGGACGCCGAAATCGACCGAGACGATCTCGTTCGTTCGTGTAGCTGGTAGAACGGGGCTGGACATGCTGGATACCATAGGTTATAGATTGTTTGATCCAAGTGCTAATATTCTAAAGTGCTAAATTTTAGTATTAGCCTATCTAAATATAAGCGCTAATGGTGTGGGTTAAATTTTTGTCAAGACTTAATATTTTTAGCAAGTATATGAGTGAGTGCTAATAGATGCTAAAATTTAATACTCAACTTTAATCGATCCAAATAGGATCATGTGCAAATGGTGGGCGGCCGTTGGGCATGGGCATATTATCCGAGGGCGAATATGCAGGAGAGCTGCACATTGGGACACCCCTCCAATGTGCAACATAGACCAGAGAGTGTGGAAGAGGCATTTAGTCCATTGACATTATATTTTCCAATTGAATCAACTATGCAAGACCATCCACGGGAAAAGGGCATTGGTGACACAAAGTACCAGTGATACTGATCGATCGACCACATTGTACAAAGCCCATTTCTTGAACCGTGAAAAGCTTGTTCGAAAACAAATTTGAACAGCATGCAGATACATATCGCGAATACGTCTATAGGCCGGCCGGGAGGAGCAAACACAGATGAAACCCAGTGGAAAAGGAGGTTCAATATTATATACTGTACGAGTGTCAGAAACAAGACAACTGCCAAGCTTGGCCCGACGAAACACTCCAAAGACTGCCACAGAAACATTCTTTCGTTCCCAGATTAGATTACACAGTCCACAATGCAAGCCGTGCATCGGGCGTCTCTGCCGGTCATAGTATGGGGGATTAACAAGGGGCCCAAGCAATGTAAGTGCCCACAGCGTATTATGAGATATCAGCAGGCATCTAGGCAATGTAAGTATGTACAGGGATTGTATGCGAGATCAACAGGCATCCTGGCAATGCAAGTACATGCACAGGCACAGTACCATAGCTAGGCCAACAAGTACCCAAGTCTTTGAGCCAAGTACTGCTACCAGAAGCGCGTGATCCATCGAAGTGAACTGTCTCATGTACCAAGCACCCGAACCCCTTCGATCAACCAACGTGAAGGAGCACAGCAACAATAATAGACAATAGCCGGGCAAAGGTAGTCACGTCGTCACTGAGTGTGATAGGCTCAAAGTCTTCTGGACCTTCTCTTATGGCACGACAGTGCGTTCTCCAGCTGTGGAGCCTTTTTGAGAACTCCAACACGATCTGTGTATCTATCCGTTAATTTCATCACAAACACTAAGAAGCACCGTAACTTTTGGGAACCGGATGGCTTCTGGAAACACCACGCACACCTTGGAAAGCGCCTCCTGGAGTTCATCAACGCCACCGGGGTTATCTGGGTACGCACCCAAAACCTTGTAGATTCCTGGGATAGCGTGTCTTTGCCTTGGTGGGTGGTGGAGCTATAGCACGGTGTGCTGGCCTCTTGGGTCGGGGACGAGCTGCCGTAATGTTGTGATCCCAACGGAGGAAGAAGACTACATTGCAAAGGAAGGTCCTCGTGGCTACTGGATAGTCCGGTACCCGGCCGGCCAGCCCATGGCAAACGACGCGAATGCCATGGCGTGCCCTCGAGGGCCTGGCCGCGGCGCCGTTGCCCGCGTGTGTGTCCACCGAGAGGCGAGAGCGCCTGGCTCCACGAGAACCCAAGCCCCGTTTTCCTGGCGGTGTTCATGGTCTCTGCCCGTTGTATCAGGCTGGACCTCGAACACATGGTGGACGACACGGGAAGCTGGTCCGGTGATGATGACATAGTCTTGTATGCATAGTGACGACCAGCCGGCGGTGGCGACAGGGCACATAAAGCACGAACGGCACGCCGGAACGCATGGGCACCGCCGCCCCGAGAGAGCAAGTGCGGAAGAGGTTCGCGCCGGCGCGCATGGGCACCGCCGTCTCGAGAGAGTAGACGCGGAAGAGGTTTGGATGGGGAAGCATGCATTGTTTTGTTCCAAATGTGATCGCCAGATTGATGAGAGAGGGAGAGTAGAAGTGCACCTACCTCGTCGGTAACGCCATACCACCAGAGCTGCGGCGTCTCAGATTGGAATCATCTGTACGCCGACGTCGATGTGGGGAGGTGCCCGCAGCGTGTTTTTGCTGAGTCCGGCGAGAGAACGAAAGGGATGGCCGTGGCCAGTGGGAGGGTTTCGTCGTGTTCCTTGGATGGTTTTCCATTAAAACCCTCGGATTTTTGTATATTATTATTGTGTCTCCGTTGCTCCGTTATCTTTTCTTTCCTATGCTTTCTTTGGTTTGGTTTTCACCTTTACATAACAATGTTGCACACAACACCTAGCTGATATATGTTGCTCGCATTCGTACCTCTTTATCAAGAACAGGCTTTAATGCTGGCAAACTATTGCCAAAACATTGTCCTGTGCCTGGACAATGATGATCCAACATGACAAAAATCACTTTGTGCTACCAACCTCAGGGTGTGATTTGCATACATTTGATAACTGTGGTGGTATTGTAATGGGTTCTTAGTATAAGAATAACAATTAGACCGCAGGGGCAAGCGCAAGCGTCTAGATCCTAAGTTGCCATCCCTATGCGGGCGAAGGCAGTTTCTATTAGTTTGGATAATTTGTTTGTTCATTGGAAAGTAGGTTTGGATATTATATGGTTCTAACTTACAAGAACAGAAATGATCAGCCGATTCTAGGCCTATACATCTTCACAGATGAAACTTAATTTGCATCTCAATTGAAAATGGGGTTGGAACGATAACATAGCTATCAACTTAGAATACATCAATAAATATCAACTTAGAATGCAGAGATCTGAACAAACATACTATCGGTACTAATAGCAGCACAGAAAATACATAGGAAAGACCATGGATATTCTGATATCAAGCATATAAATATGTGAATTTGTAGAATCATCCTCGTTTCAATAACAACGTCGACCAAGTAACTTTGATTTGCAGCTTGTAGACACCACAAGTGATCTCCAGCTTGTCTGAGCCTTTCATTAATGGAGTGAAGTCACAGATGTAATGGTTGATATTAGCATTCTGGTCACTGTTGCGGGCATAGATATGGAATATCAACATCTGATCTACTGAGATTGCTACCACACGACGCGATAGTTGAATAGCCCTAAAGGAACAGTTAATGACAGTTTCCCACCTAGTCTAATTTTCACCAAGAGTATCTGAATTACCCACAAAATAACCAAGTGCTAACCTAGCGATCCGATCGCATTTGAGATTTGGGTCTTCGTATATGAATGAAGTTCAGGAATAGAGGGATTACTCTCTTCATCAATGTCAAGTCGACAAACCAAACTCGAGTGTAGTAGCCCGATCTCATCTCGGGGTCGTACTCGTAAAGCTTTTTCACCATGGCCAAATTCAGCTCTCTCGTCGCCTTTTCCTCCGGCGTCTCGTCCTCCCACGGCAGCTTCGCCCGCAGTTTCTGGCTCTGCTGCCGGCGCTTCTGCTTCTCCGCAGCTGCCTCCTCCTCGTCATCCTCGATGTACATGGGCAGCCCGTCGCAGTCGTCAGCCTCCATGGGTCCTGAATGGGAGGGCGAAAGCGCGAAAGCCGTCGCGGCCTCCAAACCCTAGACCATGAAACAATAGGGAGGCAAGACGAGTACTAAGGAAACGTGAAACGAATCACCTGCCAGACCACGAGTGATTGAGGAGAAGGAAGCACTAACCTCACCTGTAGCCGCCGCCGCCGCCGCCGCCCGTACGGTTTAGGGGTTCGACGGCGAGGGTGGGGGCGCTACCGCTACGACAAGACACGCGGCCGGACCGGACCAGCCTAATCGCCCACGTCCGGGACTAGGCCTCAAATAGCCACGGCCCATAGAAGAAGGAAAGCACCATGATGCTTGACGCGCGAGGCCCATCATTCCACGAGGACGACGGCTCTATGTTGAGTTTTTTTTCCCTTTTTTTTGAAAAAATGTGTTTTTCGTTTTTGGTTTTTTAAGTTTCTTTAAGAAATGGCAGATAGGAATTTATAGGGTGCATCGGTTGCAAACAGCATCATGGTTTAAACCTTTTCAAACTTGCATATGGTTTGGGAAAATTTTTTTTCCTTTCAGCATTGTTGAAGCAAAGCGCATGATGCAAACATCCAAAAAAATATTTGAAAAACGCAAACATTTCAAATTGCTATAGAAGGGAGCGCTGCATAAAATCCAGTCCAGTCATTGGTTCGAAATAAGCCATGCGTGCTAGCAGCAAAAGATGTCTAGCCGACGGTGGATAGTTTTCCCGGAAGAAAATTCTCTGCAGTTTTTCTTCCAAAAAAAAGAAAATTCTCCCAGTTTCCCCTTCCCAGTTCGGCAGTTCCCATGCACCAAGACTGATGAAGGAAACTAGGATGTCCACGGCCACCCTGAAAACCCTGAAATTCCGTGAACCCAACGCATGACAGCGCACTGGCACGGCCACCCCTCGACCACTCGTTGGCCGGCAGTCGCCGCCCTCGAAGTGCGACGACCACCGTACCGGTCCATCGAACCCCGCAGAACTGCCGGTGAGCCGAGCGCACGGAGCACCGCGCGGAACGCCATGGACTGCGAGTACAGTGTGAGGTCCGCCACCCGCCCATCCGGCCGCGGGGACGACCGGACGAGGCTGGGTTTGGCAGATCTTCCGCAGCTGATGTGTTGCTGAATTCATTAGAAGCTCCGCCAAATAATTTTTTAGATAGAAATAATTTTCTCTGATTCTGTGAAGTAATTGTTGAAACAAATTAAGAGATTGGGAGTTGAAAAAAATATTTTTTCTGTAATTTCCATTCTAATTTTAAAAATTTATACTAGAGAATAAAATAAAATTATTTTCAACCACAAAATCACTTCTCTCGTAAAAGAATCAGTTTTGAGAGAATCAGAGTCCGGTAAAGCTTTACGAAACACGCCCTAAAGAGCCAGTCAGCCATAGAACTCGTAATGCAGCGTCAGTGAGACGTCCCGGCGGTGGCGGTGGCAGAAGGCGAGGCGAGCCTGGATGAGCCGATGAGTGATGAGCACGTAGGCCAGAGCAATTTCCCATCTATAAAATCCAGGCGACAAGCTCGAGCCCGTCGTCCACCATCACTCGCCGCCATTGACGACGGAGGGTAGAGATTCACGAGTCAAAGGACATCTGTGGTGAATCAAATATATATCTTACCAATGAACATATGAAAACTAATCACCACAAGCCAGTATGAGATGTAAATATGCACATTCATTCATTCAATGAATTTGGATTGGTCGCCACAGCACAGCAACACCGAACAAACATGTGGCCTTGTTCAATACAATCTGGAACAAAACTGAAAGGCAATGAAGAAAACGGAACCATCTATCATGTTGATCCACCTATGAGTTGTTGAGTTGCAAGGGGACAGACTGACTATATGTACATTATATGTATGGACACTAAAACAAATGTCAGGTTGCCTATGTGAGCTCCCGTCGGTAATTCCCTCAATGACAGTAATTAGTCATACATCAGGCCATGCTCATAGGCCGCGACAATTGTAGAAGTTCAGCATACTGGCCTTGTCTTTCTTCTGCCAATGCCAGGAAAACCAGCGGAACAAATAATTCCGATAAAGCCGCCTCACCAGCAGCACAAGGTCACCACTTTATTTACCTCGCAGTTCCATCCATCAGCGATGGCCAACCGCAGTTTATTGCACTTTCATCAACAAAATTTTACTGGTTAAGGAGGGGAAAACATCCAATACAGTGTATACAAGAAGCCGGCTTCTGATCCACTGGCCTGCTACAACACAGGACCAGCAAGCTTCACCTTCTCAGCCACATATGCTTTTATATCCCTACAAGGATTACAAAACATTTGCGGGTAAGCTAATGGGTGAAAGTGGGATCTATCGAGCAATGCAGATGCATTTCAAGAGAGAGGAGCTGAATAATTCAGAGGACCCATGGCTTTACCTGCATCTGGGAACCTTACAGTCTTCGTCATTGCAATGTTTTGAGTGGTATAGCAGAAGTTTCCACATGAAGACACACTTATTGCAACCTCCCTGATTGCGGGCGCGGATATCACATCGTACACCATGGAAGAACAATTTCTTCAAGGTTAAACAAACTTGAAGAGTGCAGTTACAAGGATCGAAGCATCTCGATGCATGCACGAGGCATTTGATGTAGTCCTGCTTTGGAAATATGCACAAGGTTCATAAAAACAGAAGAGCAACTATCATGTACAAATCTGAAAGCCAAGCAACTGAGGAACAGATAGCAATTAACGCAAGTAATGGATGCAGCTTAACACCTTAACACTCTAAAATACGCGACAGCAAATTTCACATGAAAACTTTTTAAGTTACAGTCTAAGAAATAAAGGACTAATCCACCTGAGATCTGCCACATATGCCCAAGATCATCTTGTAAGAACACCAAAAGAAAAGAACGCCAGATAAGGTTGCAAAGCTTTAAACTTTGTTGACTCGGGAACACAACATAAGATACCTAGAAGTTCTGGTTACTAATGTAAGAGGGATACCTGTATAGTATTCTTCTGCATTGTTTTGCTAGTGTCAATCTGTCTTAATTCATGAATATGCAAATTTTCACCATTTTGTTTGTAGCATGGATCACAAAAGGTGCAGCCTAGGCACTCTAGGCACCGCCACACCAAGCATTGATCCACAGCACGATGGCAAGCAGAACAAGTTGAATTATGTAGATAATAAAGAATCATCATTGTAGAATGTTTTGCCCGCCGGAGGGTATCAAATTGGAATTGATTATCTTGACAGTGCTTCAAGAAATCTATTCTGCTGTCAAAATACTTGCTTTCCATTGTTGGATCTCCATCGTCAGTCTCCGGAAGAGGTTCTACCTCTATCTGTGGGAAAGTAATCTATGGTAGTTAGTATACAAAATCCACCATGCATCTATTAAATAAAAGCATGTTGCTGTCTTAATTGATTGAAAAGATTGAGCCCAGAAATGAAGTTTGCATACGTACCCTTTGAAACGCATGCTTCTGTTTTGTTGTGGCTGGATGCCTGTCCTTCTGTGCTGTATTCTGCTCCTCTGCATGACACCTAAGAAAACCAACACATCATCAATAACAAAAAAAAAATCCAATGCTCGTGCAAGACCCAACTTCTACCAGATGCTTACTTGTCACAAAGATGGAAATTTTTACAGCTGGTGCAAACCCAACTTCTGCCAGATACAATAGGTTGGTGACAGTGTTTGCAAAACTGCTGCAGACAAAGCATAATGAAGTCTTCTTTCATGGTGCGCATCCTTTCTCCAAGCTAGCAACAATGAAAATTAAGATGTTAGGTACCCACAGGCCACAAAATGCTGGAAGGGCAAGAAGATCATAAATAAAATAAAATAAAATAACCTTGTGCACAAGTAATATATCCTCAAGGTTTCCTTTTCTTTCGTCACGTTTGGCAACACGTAAGAGCCTTCCTACTTGTGTCTCTTTCTTCTGTGAGGTTTTATCATTTTTCTTCTCAAGGAGCCTCTCTGCTTCTCCAGGCCAGAAGTCATTCTCACAGTATGGCAAGCATGCTGCTGAGATATTGGCCTTGCATTCATTGGTAGGCTGAAGGAAAAAGTCAGAGAGTGTATTGCGCTCCACAACTACACCCTCCTTAACAGCCTTCTTGATCAAGTTTTGATACCTAAAATTATCAATAATATAGACGAATGAGGAGTCATAAAATATATTAGATCTAATTCATTGATATCATGTTTGGAGGACAAACCAGCTTCGAAGCTTGTCCGACTTGGGCATCTTTTGTACTGTTGGATGACAATATAAAACATAATCATCACGCTTCGTAGATGGGCAAGTCCATATGGAACAACTTACGAATCCTCGTTTCTTACAGTAGTCCAGATAACCAATCTACGATAAACAGTAGAATGATCAGACTGTAGAAACATAATATAATTGCAAGAAGAGAAATATTTGTCCGGTGATATGCAATTCTCATACCAAAATTTCATGATACACAAAGGTACGGAGAGCTTCCCCACTTGCAGATTTGATTTCAGGCCTGAAGTACTTGACAGAATCAATATATGCAAGATAAACATGCCTTTGATTTGGTGATGGGCAATCTGAACCGTACTCCTGTACATACATGGCGAACAGGCAAACATCCACACCTTCAATCTTTTGAAACAAGAGAATTGCCTATACAGAAGACATAAGTCAGTCAAGATAGCTACAATTATCCGTTAGACAGATAAAAAAATCTATACTGGTCAAGTAATCAACAATCCTGTACCTTTGATTTGTATGGAAATTCCCCAGGATACTCTTCTTGTTTAAAAAATTCATGAAAACGTGGTTGGACTTGCAGTACTCTGTCAGCTGAAGATACTACTCTAACTGTAAGACCTTCAACTCGTGGTACCTAATAGCACAAAGGACAAAAGTTAAATAAACCTTACGCACAGCTGACATCATTTTGCTATACAATTCCTAGAGGCTAAAGCAAATAAAAATACAGCCAACATAGATGGTCTGATTATTCTAAGAAAGCATGTGTAGTCCGATGTGAATAAGCATCAATGATCACAATCTTCTCCAAAATTCTAAAACCTCCGAAGTTTCAGATAGGATTGTATTATGACCTGGATAGCATCAAACTAACGGGTGAGAAAAAACATATGTTGTGAACTCTTATGTGTGCTGACCATCTTTCATGGTCAATGAAATGCAAACACAACAGTCTCAATAATACTGATAGTAAAAAAGAAAAAAAATGAAAAGAAGCCTATTAGTTGTATATATTATAAAAATTCAATACAGTTATCATGCTTCATCAAACCAATTAAGTGTGCATTGCCAATGAAATACAAGGATGAGGACTAACAACAAACAGTGTGATTATAATAGGAACAAAAACATAAATGCATTACAAGTGCAGACAAATTTTCAGTGCTGAATTACGTAAACGTTGAAAATTATAGAAGGACTAACACTTGTATCTCAACAAGGACAAGAAAGACCCAGAACACAAACATATACCGAGAATTGAACTAGAAATAAGATTTAAACAGGGGTTTAATATAACTAGAAGTGAAATCCATAAGTATACACTCAATAATAGCGAGTATGAACCAGCCCTAGTTTCTTATGTCATTGGAAGTTTCAGATATTTACCTCTTCAGCACCTTTTCCTGAGGCCCTTGCCCTCTGTTGCCTGTCCTGCTCAAGTCTCTCAGAAAGCCTTTGCTCAATATGATCACTTAGTTTAGTCCTTGGTAACTCCCGTGCTCCGAGAACAGTAGATGACTCCAGTGCATGAATGTCTCCACTATCTTTTTCCTTCAAAAAACATTTTGCACAAGTATATTCATCCTTCGCCCCTTCACATTTTCTGTTAAAAAGAGCACAGATTTCATGCTGCCAAGCTTTGCACTTGTCACACTGGACCCACTGAAATGACACAGGTGAACAAAAAATGAGTAATTAATTAATACATAAGGATAACTTGAGAGATGAAAAGCACAGTACCCATTCAGCCTCAGCATCTGTTTCAGCATAATTGTATTTCTTCACATATTTAGCTCTGGAACTGCTTAGATGGTGGCATTTGCTACAAATAGAAGTTTTATCCTTTTCATTTTCAACTTCAGCATAATAGCACCCTGTAGAATTTATTATTTTGAAACAGAGAGCGCAAAATCTTGGAGGTGGTTCAAAAAGAAGCCTCTCCATCCCACACAAACTGCATGTATTCTGATCAGGCAAGCCTTCAATTACTTGGATTTCTTGAGATGTCACCTTGCTCTGAAAAAAGCAAGGAAAATCATGATCAGGGATGTGAACTACAGTTCTAAATAAATAGAAAAAAAATCCTGAATGATAGAATAGACCCCATCTGAATGAAAAAAAAAACTATTTATTTACATCACGTGCAGGATTCTTGTTTTATCATGTAGCATCAACATACTATGTCGCCAAGCAATCAGATAGTTATATCATTATGCGCAAGATAATATATAACTATGATTGCTTGGTGACATCATATGTTGATACAACAGGATTAAACAAGAATCAAGTCTAATCGCAGTTGCAGAAAACACAGGAGATCGATATAGTTATTCACTCACCAGACAAGTATGCTGGTTTATTAGACTACTCATGTGATCTCTAAGCTCCTCAGCAGTTAATGCATAAAGTATAGAAGCCCCTCGTTTTCTCCTCGAAGTTACATTGACCCCACTCACTGTCTGATCCAATGCAACAGTCTTAGATTCTTTCATCTCAATGTCACCCTTTACACAGTACAATCCTTCTTCTGCAACAATCTCCATGTTATGTACATCTTCACTAACCTGCTCTAGCGTATTATCAGTGTCGGTATTAATGTCACCCAAGGAACTGTGAGGTGACTTGTTTGGTAATTCAGTGATTTCTGATTGTACTGTTTCACCACATCCATGATTCTCCTTCACAACAGGCTTTTGCTCCTTTGCGGTCTCTGCTTGATTCTCATTGGCAAGACTGGGGACATCAGCCTTCAGGCGTTTTGCTGGACGCTTGCCATAAGATTCATCTGAAACAGTAGAAGTTGGCTTTGATATTGTGCTATTTGATGTCTGCTCAGATCTCTCAACTCTTTCTCTCTCAGGGTCACAAGGATCACATTCTGTCATGAAACACTGGTGCTGGGCACAGGGGCTGCTTAAATTTGAGTATTTGTCCCTGCACAAATCCTCACAGTCCGACGCGCGCCAATATTTTTCTTCCATTTCCATGCATCTGTCAAGATGGCATTCTTCTTTGAGATATATTTCATGTCTTTCGGTTGTGTTATTTGATGGGATTGACTGCTCTACTGGCAGGCTCCATGCACCATCTAACTCTTTCTCATATTCTCTGTATTGTTGAAATGATTGTCCTTCATTGGTGGAATATACATCAGAACCTGCAGAAAGTTTTTGTCCGGTTGATTTAGAGACAGAGTCAACTGACGGTCTTATCATTGCACTGGAACTTGTGGTTGGATCAAACACGGCTGATAAAGGGCTGGAACTCCCAGACATAGATGATATTGGACTATCATCAGGATGAGCATCACCTGGCAAAATTCGCTCATATCATTTATGATGTGATGGCCAAACCAAATATGGGAAGTGCAAATGGTCATTTACAATCGAATCAAATATGTAAGACAACAGATGCAAACAATTTACCTGGACAATGGTCCTTTACATGGCCATTTGGCAATCCAGCACTGGCAATCTCACCAAGGCCTGAACTACATTTTGGAAGTGCTGGCACACATGGAGCAACTATGGTGCTCCTAAAGCTTTCAAGCTGAGGAAAATTAGCAGCTGCCACATTGCAATTATGTGGTACATATCCTGCCAAAATATAATCAATAATGAATTGAAGATTTAAAGGCATGTTGTGAGATAAAATAGAACCCATCATCCCAACTTACTCTGAGAAGTAAATATAGTATGTGTAGGCACATCTCTTGCACATGCAGGCAAATTAGCAAATGCAGGGGCAACTATATCATGATATACACTAGAGTCTGCCATCTGTATTCCAGGCAGCTGCTGTAAATTCTTTGTCGATGAAGCTGCTGAAGATATCCCCGAACCTCTGCGGTTTCTATTCGATACAGAACTGAGCAAAGAATTCACCCTAACTTCTAGAGTGTTGAGATCCATGTAATTAACCTATAATAGAAAAGGGCTAGGTGTTAGCAAGAGCAAGAATCAGTTGGCCTCAGTCAAACATGTAGCTGTTTTATACGAGGATGTAATTGAAGAGCAAGAATCAGACCTATATCTTTAGCATGCTATATAATTTACTGTAGTTGCTGGCAGCATTAAGGAACACTAACCTTTGGAGCACTTCTGTAGAGTACTTCGTCAATATTTCTTGAAACTTTCAGAAGGTAATCTGGACTGACTTTAGCAAATTGTTCCCTCTTTTTCAGGCTAGTTGCACTGGATAGATGAAAAGAAGCATCAGAAGATACTGCGTGAAAAAAGAGATATGCCGGCAAAAGGAAAGGGATGGAAAAAAAATGAACCCAGTATATCTTTTCAAACCATTCTCTAGAATTCCTGAAGAAATTTTAAAGTACTGAATTATGCAGGAAAAGATGTACACCAAAATAGATAAAAATGAACCAAAGTATCTCTGTTGCAACCAACTTCTAGTACTATGCCAAAGTACTAATTGAAAAGTACTAATTGAAGAAAATTTAGACTACTGAATTATGCAGGAAAAGATGTACACCGAAGAAGATAAAAATGAACCAAAGCATCTCTGTTTCAACCACCCTCCTCTAGTACTACCAATGGGAATTAACTAAAACAATTGTTTATCTCTACTGGAGTATTCCGAAGTATAAGTGTAACAGTAATATAGCGAAGTATAAGATTAACCATGCTATATCAGAAAAATTCCTCAGCCTTGTATCAATTCAATATGAAAGCATGATAGACTGGAAACAGTATCAGTTGCCACTATCAAACATTTGCACACAAAAATTCCACTAAAAATTGACAGCTTATAATGCTTTTTATAATCATCTGGAGCTACCGAAAGAATGGATGATTCTGAAGTACCAAATTTCAAGCATATGGCCAACATACTTTGGATGTCAAGAAATGAACTCACTGCATTTATGTCCACAGAACCACAGAAACATGCGTGCTCACATAGACAAATATGAACATATATCATGTTCGAGAAAAAAATATGAATATATCATGTTTGAATTGCTAGAATGTACCAGTATTGACATGATCACTTGTTCACAACAAACACAAGCATTTAGTAATTTACAAGTCAAAACTACTATGGATGTTGGTGGTTTCCAAACTTACATTTTTTGAATGATAATGCTGCGAATCGGAGAGGTAGACTGATCCATGTTATCCGGCTGAAGCATTTCAAAATCACTCGGTGACATCTGTTGCCGAATAGAAAAGCTGCCCGGCATATTGGAGGCCATAACTTTCCCTTGCAGGGTCTGAGTCATCATGCTGGTAGTGTTCACCTGAAGTGCAGAAATTCATCATATCATCAAAGAGATCAATCAGCAGCTGCAAGCACCCACATAGTGAGGACAAGCGACAGATCAATAACGCAAAGCAAAGCAGCACACAATAAGTCATACTAGAAACAAAATATGCAGTCATTGGTCTGAAGCAAATTGCCTAAAAGAAAAGGTAAAGAATTTACACATAAGAGCACAAGGACCATACTCTGACCATATACTGATGCGCACATTGAGTCTCCTACACCACAGGTACTACACATTGCCACAAACTGGCTGACAAGGAAGCCGCAGCAAGCTTTACTGCATGAAAACTAAAGCTACAACGTAAGGATTTCAGCATGCATCGACAGCTCAACAACTATCGGCATCATTTTTTATTTTCTTTTTTCTGATCATCAAACGATATTATAAATAATTAATTATAAAAGACTCTAATACAAGATCAGACAAACCACATATGGCAAGGGCACAAGGCAGACATCGCAAGCTGACGCCAAACAAAAATAAACAAGAACCCAAGAAAAGCCTAACTTGAGCCAAGCACCGCCAGGACTCCTGCACATAGTCACAGAATTCGGGGTCGATGCCTCGTCCCACGACCCGGGAATGCCATCCTGATTCGAGGGTCGGGGTCGAACGGGTCAGTGTCCCGTTCAAGGTTGGGTCGCGTCCCGGCTTGAGAGGGGTCGTAGCCCTATAGCTAGCGGATTCAATTGGGATAAGGAGGTTAAGGACAGTGGATTGGTGTGACTTTTGTTAGATAATGGGCTGAGTACGTGTGGCATGGTCTAAATGTACTCTTTTATACTTTTCTTATATGTTTGTACAGATTAGTTTTTTCATTAATAGCACATATATATAGTTTTTGCCTTTATAAAGACGCATCGACCCGAAGACATCGACCTGGATGAATCAGGATCGTAATAATTTATCGTTCCAAAGAGGTATACCCCTTTCGTACCACAATTTTATGAAGTGTCGCCCCTCGACCCTCGACCCCGTTCCTCAACCCGGTCAACCCAGGAACTTTGTGACTATGCTCTGCAGCGAGAGGTGTCGGATCAGACTGGAGCAAGCTTGGCATGGGGGGCAGGGGGCGGGCCATAGCTACCAAGTTCCTGGATCAATGGGATCGACGAAATGTGGACCAAGGAACGTGGTACATACTTATGGAAGGTTTTTACACTGCAGGAACGTAATTGTTCCCAGGATGAAGAATATGGCATCGTTCCACGTTCCCAGCTGCTTAGGGCCAGGAGCGGGGGCATTACCTAGCTTTCCCCTGCAATGATATGGCAGTGCGGATGGCAGGCAGGATCCTAGCACTCCAGCCTCACCAGTGGCGGAGCTAGGGTTAGGTTGAGGAGATGGCATAGGTGGAGAGGAGGTGGTCAAAGTCAGGCAGGGGCGACGAGGAGGGAGAAAACAGAAATAAGTCAAGGTGGACTCGAGACCGATACCAGACTCGGACCTCAAGTAGTTGCTTTGTTGGGCTAGGGAGGTTTTCGGCTTGTTTGGCATTGTGTTTTTTTAAGAGTAACGAGTAGTTGGTTTGTTTGGGATACATTTTAGGCGGGTGGGGTGACGAACTGGATTGGGGCGGATTATTTCCTCTCTTTTTTCTAGAGCTGGGGGAGGATAATATTTGGCTGGGTGGAGGAGATGGCCGAGATGGTGAGCTGTGTAGCGGCAGGATACAGGCCAGTGCAAAAGGCTGTGACCCGAGAGCGGATTGATCAGAGCTCAAGATTATCCTGACGAACTTGAGACGATAGGCACCGTCAGAGTGCTTTCGGCTTCAACGGGCCGGGTGGCTCAAGTAGTCAGATGTGCTGACATCCTGGATTTGGGCCTGGGAATGATTACCTTTTGGCGCACCAATCCGACCAAACATATCTTGCGCAGGCATAACAGAAGACACTCACTACCTAACAACCAGCTAATTTTCTATTAATGAATCAGTTAGTTTTTTCTCCAATCAAAATGCCACACGTCACAAGGAATAAGATATACCATACCAAATCAATGATGGCACAGCTTACACAAACAGCCCAGGCAAAATTCACAATTCTGAATAGCATAAGGAATAAGACATACCAAATCAATGATGGCACAACTTACATAAATATCCCAGGCAAAATAGTATGGAAAGTTTTTGTTCAATAGTAACAATGACAGAAATTAAAACCTTAAGAGGCATCATTTTGATTTTACAATCATTACCTTTAAATCACTTCCTCGAAAGAGTATGTTCTCATATATCTTGCCACTGAGAGGAATCTGTTGGCCATCCTTCTTACGACCTTCAGTTCCAAATGAGCGAACTGTAACAAAAAAAGTGACCTGTTAATACAATCAGAATTGACCAGAAGAAAGAGAAAGAACGAAGAAAACTTTTCTGAGCTAAAAGAACATACAACTTAGCTCCACGTAAATTATTTTAATGAAAGCTGCAGGAGAAAAATATTAAAAGGTTTCAGACTTGGGGAAATATGAAAGTCAATAAGTGTCTCATACAAGAAAATTTTTTGGTGTCTTCAAGGTAATAACAAAACAAATGTAAGTTGATGTACACTCTTTTGAAATGCCTAGGCTCGGGAATCGAGACATATATCATGTTTAAAACCTAATTGGGTTCAGGCAGCCATCTAGGCAGGCCAGACAGCAACATTGTATAAATTGAAAAGGTTAAGGTTAAAAAAGGATATTACTCAAATATGCTAAATTAGATAAGGATATTACTCATATTTAAAAAGGCTTGGATAGATTGGTACTAAATAAATATAGGACCCAAACTTAGTACCTGTCCAAATGCTATTAACAGCATTAAGTTTATTATTTGCTCTCCAGAAAACAATGAAGGTATACTGCGTGCGGCTTTGTAATTCCCATGGATTTGACTATACTTAAGACTGGTAAAATACACATATCCCAAATATATTAAGTATCTGGAAGACAACTCATGCCTAGAAGACAACTTTGCTCGCTTGCCAATACCAAAAAAGCAAGTCGGTTGACAGCTTGCCACAGACGGTTAGCTGTGCGACAAAACATGCAATCCCACCGTTGCAAATACAACAAATAAGCACACAAGGCACATGACATTAAGTGGAAGCAACATCTCCAACAAAGAATATAATTTGGAACTGAAGTGTGTGGGCCTAAAAATAAAACATCTGCCTATTTTGTCAACACTTAAATAGGTGCATGGCAAATCACAGTTTGGCAACTAAATATAATGGGACTCTGGAACGCATATCATTCTCGATTTTGGTGTAACAGACATTTCCAAAGATGGCAGAAGTTCCTAGACCTTTCAGCTTACAGTTTGAAGCACACATGAGTTCGAAGACAAGGTGTGTAATGCCAATGTAATACTTCAGCAAGTGGAGCAGGATTACTCCGAATGGGCAAAACCAAAAGGCTTCCCATTATAACTAGCTAATGTTTAACCTAGCTCCTAAAGTCATTAGGACATGTATAACCTGCTCAACTACTGCGATGTTCACTGTGATAAAGGCATATGGCCTAGCTCATCGTGCTATTATACTGTGCAAGGTAACAGGATGTGAACAAGTCAAAACCCCGTAGACCGTAGTAGAAGCTCTAGCCAACAACGAAACTTAACTCGTACATTCCTGCAACATTCAGTACACATAAGCATTAAGTACTCGTACAGCCTAGTTTACAAAAGAATAGAAATTACAAGGGAATGGAAAGACTGAAACCCTAACAGAAATCGAGCTCGCGCAAAGGAAAATTCCAAAAACCTAACACGAACGAAAAAAACGGGGGTGAATCCGTAACCCTGACTCGTCGTCGCACACCTGTCCGGCTGCCCCAACAGAGTACCCCCAGCCCATCTAGGAAGAGGAGGGAGGGAGAGCGGAGAGGGACGCGGGCATCCTACCGTTGGTTCCTGAGACCGATGCTGGACTCCTCGCTGTTGATGGTGCAGAGGGCGCCCTCTCACCGGATCTCGCTCTCAGACATGAGGCAGGCTCCCGATGTACGGACTCCGGCGCCGCCGACGACCGCGCCTAGGGTTTCGATCCCGAGCTCCCTCTTCGCTGTTTTTTTTCCTCTCACACCCTAACTATTTTCCCCTTTTTGCAAAATAGCCCTTCTCTCTAGTCGCTCCTCGGCGTCGTCTCCCACAAGTCCAGAACGCCGCGCCGCGGTGGGACGGCGCCCTCCTCCGTATCGGATCAGCCTGGAGTACGTAGAAATCGCACGGCCCAAAACTTCGAAACATCACATGTATAGCCCATGATAGATGGATTGCTCCACGTGAGGGCCCATCATCTGCGCCAGCCCTGCGGCCCAGAACGGTTCTGATTGCGCACCCTGCATCCATCCATCCAGTCACAGGCCCGAAATAGGCCGTGCGTACCAGCAGGAACAGGATGACTAGAGTAGCGAGACCAGCAGGTAGGGGAAAAGCCGACGCACCCTCGAGTTTTTTTGTCTGGATCCCTCTCACCGGCGGCCGGCGGGCACGACATGACGCGTTCCCGAAAGCCCAAATTATTGCTCGCCGTCTCTCCCAATTCCAATGCACCATGATTGATCCCCATGAAAGAAAAACTAGGATATCCACGGCCGTCGACGTCCCATCTCGGCCTGCAGCTGCAGCACCCCTGGAATTCCGTGAACCCAACGCATGGTCTCGCCGGCGATCGCACGCGAACATCCACCGGCCTTCGGGCTCCAGGCAGGCAGCGAGGTGACTCCTTGACCACCGCGCACGTGGTTCGCGCGGCCGCGGAACCACAGTTTTGTGCGGTAGCGGGCACCTGATCACGGCTGGCTCACCACCTCCTTCCTCTTCCTGTCCCCGCAGCGCTCAGAGCCTGTACGGCGGACGGTGGCGCCGTCCGGCCGCCGGTGGCCCGGCGCAAGCTCACTTTTTTCCGGCGGACACGGTGCGTCGTCCCTGGTGAAATTGGAACGTAGTAGAGCGAGAATCTAGTCGGCACATTGTTCGGAGAGGAAGAAGGAGAAGAAGAAAGAATCTCGTGGGCACCCAAGGCAAGGATTACACGACAGCAGTCTAGTAGCATCAGATAACGAGCACTCGTCAACGTCGCCTGTCGCCAGAGCTTGGGCACGAGCCCATCCAAAGCCTGCAGAGCAGTGGCCGTGGCCGAACCTAAATCCAGACCAGTGGATGGATCACGCATTTGGCCTGACTAAAAATACGGGAGCATCGCTCTCACGTGGGCCTCCGCGTCTGGCGACTCCCAAGAACGCGCACGAGCAGCATAGAGCATTTCCGAATTCAATTCGTCGAGTTGTCGCTGCACATCCTGCTACCATCGTTCGTGCCGGTGCCGGCCGTGTCTGTCTGATCGGCTCGCAGTCACTCACCACTGAAGGCACGGCGTTCTCTGACGCTGAAGTGGAAGCAATCAGATCACGCACTGGCTGGCTGCACGTATCAGCTAGCCTTTTTCCAACAGGTTACGGTGCCAGCCGACTGCCATTATAACCCTGCTAGTCCTCTCTGTTCTGCAGCCCGTGTTCCAGTCACCATTGCACTTGCACCAGTCTCGGTCTCACTCTCAAGTTGCTTCGCGCCTCCAGCCACCAGTCATTTCTTCGTCGCCTGCGGAGCCAAAAAAGAAATTCTGGATAAGAACCGCGAGGCTGAAATATCAAGAACGTAGGGTGAGGCTGGAGACAGGCGCATTCTCGATCACCCCGACGCACAGGTCTGTTTTCTGAACCGTTGACGTCAGGTTCTACGTGCGTGCGTGCGTGCGTGCGTGTGTAATCGACAGCAAAAGTCTCTGTGGTTTTTATTTTTATGCGATTGATTGATAAAAAAAAGTTTAATTTGGAGCATATTCATTGATTCCTAGGCTCTTCAACTTTTGATGTTGCTGTTTCTGAATTTCCTTCCTGAAATGGTTTGGTTTTCTGAATTTGCACCAGTGGGAAGATCTACTGAGCTGCTGAAACCATGGAGATGGAGGCCGTGGAATCCAACACCTTGCCCGGCGCCGCCGGTCGCCGGACATCCAAGAGGGATCGCCGGGTTTTCTTGGCCTGCGTCTTCATCCTCGGTAACATTTGTGCACCTGATCTTTCTGTTTTTTCCCCCTCCTGGCATGCATCTGTTTATTTCTCAACCTTTTGGCGTTGTTGAACTATGTGATCATGGTTGATCACCAGCGAATAACTGCTTCCAGTACACCGCCTTCTTCGCGGTGTCGACGAACCTGGTGAACTACCTCAAGGACCAGCTGCACGTGGGCAGCAAGGCCGCCGCCAACGGCGTCACCAACTGGCTCGGCACCAGCTCCATCACGCCGCTCGTCGCCGCCTTCCTCGCCGACGCCTTCCTCGGCCGATACTGGACCATCGCGCTCTTCCTGCTCATCTCCGTCGTGGTACGCCCACCATCACGATATACAAAACGCACTCGATCGACGGCGCTAGAGCTCACCTTTCTTGTCTCGCCGTCTCTTGCACGTTTTCCTCCGCGCGCAGGCCTACGTGGTGCTCACGGTGAGCGCGGCGGCGGCGCTGGAGAGCGCGGCGTTCTACGCGGGGCTGTACCTGCTGGCGCTGGGCGGCGCGCTGCAGCCGGTGCTCATATCGTTCGGGGCGGACCAGTTCGACGAGGCCGACGAGGCGGAGCGCGGCCGGCAGAGCTCCTTCTTCAACTGGTTCTACCTGTCCATCAACGTGGGCTCGCTGATCGGCGGCACCGTGCTGGTGTGGGTGCAGTCCAGCGTCAGCTGGGGGCTCGGGTACGGCATCCCGGCGCTGCTCAGCGTGGTCACCGTCGCGGTGTTCCTCGCCGGCACCGCCGCGTACCAGCGCCACCAGCCTCCGGGCGGCAGCCCGCTCACCAGGGTCGCGCAGGTGGTCGTCGCCGCGGCCAGGAAGTGCCGCGTGGAGGCGCCGGAGGACGCGTCGGAGCTGCACGAGTGCGAGGCCGACGACGGCATGTCGGCGATACAGGGGAGCCGCCGGCTCGCGCACACCGACCAGTTCAGGTCAGTCGTTGTTGCACTAGCACGTCGTAGGCTTGCATGTTGGGAACGTTACCAACTGAATTTCTTGTGATTGTGATATTATACAAATTTTGATTTGCCAACTCTAGATCTTCATGCGAAACATGAACAAATAAGAATCAATATCCAGCTAGCGCAGTTTGTATTCTTTATTTATCGTACAATATCCAGCAAGGGATTTTTTTTAAAAAAAAGTCCGATCTGCAATATTTTGCTTAAACTAAATCTGACTTAGTTCGGACAAACAAACTCAGATCCCAAACTTTGATTGCACCATATTTACTCACAAATTTTAAAAGTGACTGTAATTCCTACGTAAAGTACGTAAAGTAATTGGGAAATTTGAATTTGCTCACTAGTAGGAGTTGGCGTCACTCGCTTACCTTCATCGAAAGCTTGATGGTCTACGCCTAACTTGACACTGTACTTTGTGACATCAGCCACAGTACGTGCTAGCCGTGTGCGACATCAGAGTAAATGTTATTACATCAGATCAGAGTAACGGTATGGCGCGTCTTAGTTTTCTGACACTAAAAAGATACTCTAGCTCGTCGGCGGCAGATACTTTGTGCACCGGTCATGTTCCAGCACGGCCTTCCGGTCAAGGTGCAGCTCGATCGTTCGGACCCAATTGTTTATCGTTGCAGCACGGCAGATTTGTCGTGTGCATGCCAAGCTGACGCGCAGTCCACGCAAGATATGATGTCCGTTTCATATCGCTTTCTTGCCCATACTTATTTCTCTTTTTTTTTTCAGTGCTTTGTATAGTAAGTAGAGCAGCAGCGCTGGTCATTATCAGACCGACCCGAGACGCTGGCCAATGATACGTCCGCACGTCGGCAGCCGGCTACAGAAATTAGAGTCTAGTGTTTTGAACGCTAGCTTGCATTAGTCGTGGCATCTTTTACTGAGATCAAGGGTCAAATGATGTGGCTAGATAATCTGTGAATCCATCGCGATCATGCAACTATAACTAACTAACTAACTGTTCTGGGTTACTAATTAGGTTCCTGGACAAGGCGGCGGTGGAGACAGCGGCGGACAAGGCGCGGCCGAGCCCGTGGCGGCTGTGCACGGTGACGCAGGTGGAGGAGCTCAAGTGCGTGCTCCGCCTGCTGCCGGTGTGGGCAAGCGGCATCATCTTCGCGGCGGCCTACACGCAGATGACCACCACCTTCATCCTCCAGGGCGACACGCTGGACCCCTACGTCGGCGGCTTCCGCGTGCCGGCCGCCGTGCTCTCCGTCTTCGACACCCTCAGCGTCATGCTCTGGGTGCCCCTCTACGACCGCGTCATCGTCCCGCTCGCGCGCCGCGCCACGGGCCGCGACCGCGGGTTCTCGCAGCTGGCGCGCATGGGCGTCGGCCTCATCGTGCTCACCGCCGCGATGCTCGCCGCGGGGACGCTCGAGGTGCAGCGCCGCCGCGTCGTCGCGCGGCACGGCATGTACGACACCAACACGGGCGCGGACGGGAGGTACCTGCCCATGTCCATCTTCTGGCAGGTGCCGCAGTACGTGGTGGTGGGCGCGTCGGAGGTGTTCACGTTCATCGGCCAGATGGAGTTCTTCTACGACCAGGCGCCCGACGCGATGCGCAGCCTCTGCTCGGGCCTCTCCATGACGTCGTTCGCGCTGGGGAACTACGTGAGCTCGGCGCTCGTGACGGTGGTGGCGCGCGCGACGGCGCGGGGCGGGCGGGACGGGTGGATCCCCGACGACATCAACCGGGGGCACCTCGACAACTTCTTCTGGCTGCTCGCCATGCTCTGCATCGGCAACTTCGGCGTCTACCTGCTCATCGCGAGGTGGTACACCTACAAGAAGACCGTGGATTAGAGATCGCCGCCAATGAATCTTACGATGTATGTCCGCATGGATTATTATGGAATAAAGTCTATTTCAAAAGGTATTTAGGGTCCATCTACTTAATCCCTCAGAGGCCGGAACATCTCCCTTTTCTAAAAAAAAAATACTTAATCCCAAACGTATAAAATCAGGCATTCAGCTCCTCACAGTACTGTAGGTACAAAATGGACTCTGAAACCTTAGAATAACATCTTCCATGCAACTCAGCCTCATATTTTTTCCTATCCCTCTTGTGTTCTTCATATATATGTAGCGTGGATCACTCATTGACTCACTTGGCATCTTGGTCCTCTGGACCCGAGCCTCCCAACTCGGCCTTGACCTCTCATGATTGACTATCATATTGACGTACACATACAGAGACAACAGACAAGAGGCATGTTATGAATTCTCCACTCTAACTCAACACCTTCGTCACCTACAACTAGTCTCAATTTATAAAAAAAAACAAGTACGTGAACACATGCTCCTTGCAATCTTGAAATCGCACAAACTAATTCGATCATAATTTGTCAATCAATCACCACACAAACGCAAGGACGGGGGTGGGTCGCTGACCCGAGCTTTTGCCGAGCGTTTCCTTGAGGTGGGTGACCGTGATTACATCGTTAGTTCGTTACTAATTTGTTTAAGAGAAATTGATGTTCTTGCTTCTACTTTGTAGCGCAATTATAATTTCACCCTCGTTTTCTTTGACTTTGTGATCCTGCTTTTACAATTCACAAGTCAACACAATTTTGCCCTTGTGAATACTGAATAGTAAGGGCAAAATCACACGATTAAACAAATGAGGGCAAAACCGCAATCGCGCTACGGAGTAGAGACAAGGATACAAATATCCCACTATGTTGAACCGCAAATCTTGTAGTGAAAGGCCTTCACTGCTTCAAGAAAAGGGTCCAAACACACTAGAAAACAGCGTCCCGCGGGTCTGGCCCTAGCCAGAATCTTTGGCGAACAGTGTAGATCAGGCACCCATGCGATTCTTCAGGGTCTCAACAATCGTTATGACTAAATTTTCCGGGAGCAGCAAATACATGATATCAGGGTAACTGTAAACGCACTCTCTCCGAGTCACCGTACACGTCACTTGTGCCGGCTCTTTTCTGTCACTGGTGAAGGCGTCATTCACAAATTACACCAAAGTGGAACGTACCTACTATAGATATACTACACCAGGGCTGTCGTTAGTCCCGGCCGTTCATCAGTCAGCAGTCTCTCAAGTTGCTTCATACAGTAAGCAGGAGAGACCAAAGAGGCGCGATTTTCGATCAGACCGAGGCAGAAGGTCAGTTCTCTCGAACTGTTTACGCCATGTTTTTCTTAATATGATCGACAATCAAAGTTTGGACATGCGCATCGATTCAATTTCTCTGTCATTCTCACCTTGCCTAAATGGTTTCAGAATTCCCAACGGTCGGAGTCATCTCCTGAACCGCGAAAATCATGGAGGTGGAGGCCGTGGAATCAAACGCCTCGCGCGGCGGCGCCGATCACCGGCCGTCGTCCAAGAAGGATCGCCGGGTTTTCTGGGCCTGCGTCTTCATCTTCGGTAGCAAAGCATACTAGCTCTTGATGATTGACCCAGCGTTTTGGCTTATATACCAATGCACGCGTGGCGATGCAGTGAACAGCTGCTTCCAGTGCACCGCCTACTTCGGCGTCTCGACGAACCTGGTGAACTACCTCAAGGACCGGCTGCACCAGGACAGCAAGGCCGCCGCCAACAGCGTCACCAACTGGCAGGGCACCAGCTCCATCATGGCGCTCGTCGCCGCCTTCCTCGCCGACGCCTTCCTCGGCAGATACTGGACCATCGCGATCTTCATGCTCATCTCCGTCGTGGTGCGTATCTCATTAGCTACTTCGTACACGCCGGACGTCGTCGTGCATCGGCGGAGCTTGCTCACCCTGCCTCGCCGTGCCTTGTTTTGCGAAATTCATGCTTCACCCAGGCCTACGCCGTGCTGACGGTGAGCGCGGCGGCGGCGCTGCCGGGAGCGGCATTGTTCTACGCGGGGCTGTACCTGCTGGCGCTGGGCGGCGCGCTGCAGCCGGTGCTGACGTCGTTCGGGGCGGACCAGTTCGACGAGTCCGACGAGGAGGAGCGCCGCCGGCAGAGCTCCTTCTTCAACTGGTTCTACCAGACCCTCAACGTGGGCTCGCTCGTCGGCGGCACCGTGCTGGTGTGGGTGCAGTCCAGCGTAGGCTGGGGGCTCGGGTACGGCATCCCGGCGCTGTTCAGCGTGCTGGCCGTCGCGGTGTTCCTCGCCGGAACCGGCGCGTACCGGCGGCACCAGCCGCCGGGCGGCAGCCCGCTCACCAGGGTCGCGCAGGTGGTCGTCGCCGCAGTCAGGAAGTACGGCGTCGAGGTGCCGGCAGACGCGTCGGTGCTGTACGAGTGCGAGACCGACGACGGCATGTCCGCGATACAGGGGAGCCGTCGGCTCGCGCACACCGACCAGTTCAGGTAAGTACTAGCATGCAGCACGTTCAGTCGCGTTTGCATGTAGTCTGATCTGATGGAGAAATGAAATTTCTCCTCTGCGTTCAGTGAACAACGAAATGCGAAGTCCTTTATGTGCGTTTTTGCCGATAGGGAGGAGCACGGGAATTAGTGGTTGGATCGGAGTTGGTGGAGGAAATTCTCCTGTCAGTTTGAGGATTTTTAGTCCCATTTCTTTATTCAGCTTTTGAAGAGAATTAAGGTGTTTTGTGTGTGGGTTTAAAAGTGAAAAATTGTATCTAAGCCATGATGAACGGTGCTTATGCATCCATCTCTCACTCAAGGCCCAATTATCACCGCTCCCTACAAAGTGATCGGTAGAAGTTGGCCGTTAAAACTCTTGTTCCTTATTCTACCAAAACTTCTATTTCCACTTAACAAACAAGAGCTTTTCAACCTCCAACCAAATATACTGTCAGTGGTTGAGAGTCTTGTCAGCTGCCATGGCTCGCTAGGTTTGTAATGTTATGAACCTAAATTCATGTCCCGGGCTTAGGGTGGATACTTGTAGTTTCATGAATTTAGTAAAAAGGAGATTGTAGATATAGTACATGTGAATGTGCTCAGTAGTCACCTTAGGTTATGTTTCCAGTCTTTGTCAGATGCCTACCAAACCCACGTAGATGTATCCAGGCGTAGGTACGTATGGTCGTATGGTATGCTTACGAGTTACGAGAGCGTGTATACGTCTGCATTGTATAAAATAAGTTGTCCGTTTACCTTACTAGTAGCCAACTAGGATATATGGTATATAGACTACGTTTTCGTGAGATCAGCCACAGTGACGTGTTTTCTTGGAACAGCATGATCGTACGTCTTTGTTTTCTGACATTCATAAGAATGCTCATCTACCCAAGTCGGCGACAAGTATTATTCATCCAAACTATCCACCATGTCTTGCCATCCCATTGACCTCGTTAAGTCGGAGCCGTTTACGTATTGTTTGGTATTGTAAATGTTAATATATATATATAAATTTATCAAAGATAAAAAAATTAATTTAAGATGAAATTAAAAACAAACTACAATTTTTTTGGAACAAAACAAACTACTACCTCTGTCCTAGAATATAACTATTTTTAAATTTTTTTCAAAGTCAAACCTTTTAAATTTTGACCGTAAATTGCAAAAAAAATATAAAGATTGGCAACATAAAAATGATATTAGTTTATTTATAATGAAACCAACTGTCATAGTATTACCATAGTATGTAACTCTATTTAAGAGTAATTATTTTTGGAGATATTATTGAGCAAAGATGAAAATATTTTACTTTGGTCAAGTTAAAAAGTTATTATATTTTGGGACGGAGGTAGTAAGGAATTATATAGTCACGATATGTTTTTACTGAAATCAAGGTTCATGTACGGAGTATAGCCCAGAAAATTAAGCAGAACGTGTAACGCGTCAAATGTTTTCGAAAAAATTCTTGCCGGCCCATTGTTACCACTGGATAGTTGAGTGTAACGTAGCTAGTTTATTTGCAAATGGTGGCTTAGGTTCTTGGACAAGGCAGCGGTGGAGACAGCGGGCGACAAGACGCGGCCGAGCCCGTGGCGACTGTGCACGGTGACGCAGGTGGAGGAGCTCAAGTGCGTGCTCCGGCTGCTGCCAGTGTTGGCGAGCGGCATCGTCTTCGCGGCTGCGTACGCGCAGATGTCCAGCACGTTCATCCTCCAGGGCGACACGCTGGACCCCTACGTCGGCGGCTTCCGCGTGCCGGCCGCCGTGCTCTCCGTCTCTGAAACCCTCAGCGTCATGCTCTGGGTGCCCCTCTACGACCGCGTCATCGTCCCTCTCGCGCGCCGCGCCACGGGCCGCGACCGCGGGTTCTCGCAGCTGGCGCGCATGGGCGTCGGCCTCGTCGTGCTGACCGCCGCGATGCTCGCCGCGGGGACGCTCGAGGTGCAGCGCCGCCGCGTCGTCGCGCGGCACGGCATGTACGACACCAACACGGGCGCGGACGGGAGGTACCTGCCCATGTCCATCTTCTGGCAGGTGCCGCAGTACGTGGTGGTGGGCGCGTCGGAGGTGTTCACGTTCATCGGCCAGATGGAGTTCTTCTACGACCAGGCGCCCGACGCTATGCGCAGCCTCTGCTCGGGCCTCTCCATGACGTCGTTCGCGCTGGGGAACTACGTGAGCTCGGCGCTCGTGACGGTGGTGGCGCGCGCGACGGCGCGGGGCGGGCGGGACGGGTGGATCCCCGACGACATCAACCGGGGGCACCTCGACAACTTCTTCTGGCTGCTCGCCATGCTCTGCATCGGCAACTTCGGCGTCTACCTGCTCATCGCGAGGTGGTACACCTACAAGAAGACCGTGGATTAGAGATCGCCGCCAGATCATCTCTGTTGGGTTCATATGGAAGTATGGATTAGCGCGACCTGCTAGTGCTCCAACGGTTTGAATCAATTGAAGAGGTTTCCCACTGGAAATGGTGATGAAGCCGACCATTTGTGCAGTTGTGCCATGGTTGGGCCTGGCCCAGGATAATAAAAGCTTCTTCACTGACTGGGCCCATGGTATCGAACATTTCCTTTTTGTCAGGAAGAACGCGGGAAGGTCAGGTTGCCGCTGGCCTCCGCCTCAGCAGATCGTATCGTAGATCGAAGTGCTCGCGACCCTCGCATCGTGCCGTATCGAACTTCGGGCATCGGTGGCGACGGCAGGCCAGGCCAGGGGTTGCCGGTCGACGGATTGCCAACCGATGGCTCGATCCTTTCGCCCCGCGGAACGCCGACAGTGCACCGGGCGTCACTGGTGACGCCCTCGAACCTGTTTCTACTCCACTTCGTATACCATGCATATCGATCAGTCGCGATCGCAGCATCGCCACAACACAATGCGCGGAGTTTTTTGTTTGTTTCCGAATTCTCTGCCGCGAGAGCGACTGACTGCGACGGCGACGGCGACGTGCGTGTTTGCTTCCGCGGATGCCACACAGAACAAGGGCAGAGAAATAGATTATTTATATACAGGAAACCCTAACGCCATTTTCGATATGGCTAGGGCGAAAGGGGAGTCGGGAGAAGGCAAGATGTGTAGGATATCGACGAGGCGTGTGCCGATTGCGCGTGCTGACAGCAATACTGTACGGCGTCGACAGTTTTGGAAAAGGATTGTGAATATTATCCTGCTAGGTCCTCCATCACGTCCCTTTCGGAAAACGTCAATGTCCTGATTTGCTTTTCTTTATCCCCTCTGCAACTGAAAGGTAAATTAGTCCCGGACATATACGGGTCTCGATCTTCGTGCAAAAAAATGCTAGTTATTAGGTGTTTTCCTTTGAGTTAGATTTTTCGTAATGGCAAATGTGAGTAGTCAAGAAGCAAGTGCTTGTGGTATCGTGGGTTATTTTTTTGTTGTCGCAGCAAATAAAGTTGGCATTTAGAAGCAAGTACTATAGACATTTTGTTTTTGTTTTTTTGTAACGACAAAGGTGGATAATTTAGAAATGAATTATATCTAGTAGCTATCATTGTTATTGATGATATGGTTAGGTGTTTTTTATTGAGGATTTTACGATTTATCTATTTTTCTAGCGTGTATCATTTGATAAGTAATGTGGGGACTCTCCAACTAGCTAGATTCTCCAATGAAGCTCATTTGAGCTACTGATTAGAAGTCGCAACAATGTGTTAATCTAACATAAGAGGAGCACTTTGGATTGGATTAGTACCAGGAGGCCAGCATGCATAGAGCCGAACGATTATGATCCTAGGCATCACATTCAAACATAGCTCGCGATTTCTTTTCTCGCAAAGCCTCGAAGGATGGCAACAATGCGGGTGGCCAAAGTAGGACCAATTTGGCATATTCTGTTGACATGGCTCGAACTGGGAAAAAGAAACAGAATATGACAACCGTGATGAGTGACCAATTCTCGCACGCTTGGAATACGTTGAGTTGTAACGGTACGGCGGCTTTGCTAGCCTAGCTAAGAGCAAACTAGCAAAGACACACACACATCTCGACGACCAAATCTTCATGCATATTTACAAGGACAGATAGATTGCAGCAATCTCATTCTCTAGTATATGTGTACAACCACCACGAGCTCGTGAGGGTTCCCCCCCTAGAAACACAACAGTATAGATGGTGGCACCTGCCACCGCAACCACGTACACACTCACGCTAGTGTCTTCCCTACCGACTACATTCTCCTCCTCTCTTACTGATCCAATCCCTGGCTCCTGCCATCCCGAGTCCCTTTCCGAGGCAATGCATGAGGATCATCTGATTCAGATTTTCATTTTGTGCTGCTAGCTGCATTCCGAAGCTCTGCCCTCGGAATCAAATAAACCAACAATAATCGCCCAACTTGCTGAATCTTCAGGTATCTAAGATTACTATCAACAACTCTCACCCTGTCACCCATTTCCCAGCTGCCGGACACATAGAACTACTCGAAGCAGGCAGGCACGGACACTGCACCCGTCCGTCTCCTCTCCAACCTGACAGAAATGCATGCACCACCACCAGGCACCAGTTCACTCGCTCACCAACCGCCAGCACTGGCGCGCATCGTCGATGGAGCTAGCAGAATTAACACGCAAACTAATCGTCTTCCAGCTTCCCAGCATCGTCGGTGTCGTCGGGTTCTTTACCAGGCCTTCTCGGTTGGAGGCGGCCGCGATCGCGGCCGCGCCCGGTGGGGACGACGAAGATGGCGTCGTCGCTGACGCCTTCGCTGAAAGGGTCCCAATATCCCCCACTATTTTTCTGCGAGACCGAGCGATGAGGCAGCCCACGGCTAGCTGTTCTGGCCACTGCCTTGGTGTGAAAAGATCTTGCGTGCCTGATTACGTGCAGCTGGATGGACACCAACATTGTTTCTCTTCTTGCAGGCGATCAGGTCGCGGCCGGCGACAGAGCTTGACCCTCAAGAATATCTTCGTTTGTTAACTCATGCCGAGATCAATCGATCCATGTGCTTCGATCAATTGATCCAGCATCTGTGATCTTCAGACATGTGTTTGGCCTCACCAGATTCCTGTAGGCTTTGGGTTGTTGTGTTGCGTTTGGTCGGCAATTTTTTTTTTACTGCTGCCCAGTTTGACAATTACCGCCACAATCAGCTAGCTGCTTATTGAACAGAAACCTACCGTTTGGTTCTCTTTCAAACCAGAGAAGAAAACAGTCGATCGGACGCCATCACTGATGGACGCAGAAAAGTTAACTAGAGGGCAAAAACTTTGATCCTAACGAAGAGACTAATTCGCCTGTCCCCTCTTAGCATTGAACTAACTTAGCATTGCTACTAACTGTAGTAAGATTCCATAATTAATGTGAATTGCTGCTGCATCTTTCTTCAGCAGCCAGCAGCTAGCTTCCCGCCATCTGTTTTAGAGCTTGCTTTCCAGCCAAGCAGAACCGGACCAAAAGCCTCTTCATCTTGGAACACCTTCCGTGCTGCAAACGCGATCCTCCACACATATCTGTCGCCACCCAGTCTGGACAGTGAAAAATACATTTTACACAGATGAAGAATCTGTGTGCACGGTTTTGTATGTTAGTTCATCAAAACATCAAACGCCACTGACGGAATTAACGGTGCTGAAAATGTTCTGAAATCTGAATAATTGTCTCTTTCAGCAAGACGATTGTGAATTTTTGCGCCATAGTTCAGACATCATATGTAGACTTCTTTTACAGTATATGAGCCTAGTGCCAAGTCTTTCAGTACTTTAACAAAAAAGAGACAGGCAAACCTGAGTTGTATCATGTAGCCTTTCTTAAGCTAAAAGAAAAGAAAGAAAAATGGAGGAGAAACCAGGTCGTCTCCTACCTCTCGCTTGTATGCCCTATAAATACCAGGTTGGTTCGACCACGTAACAAAGTTAACTAGGCCATTTGCCTTTGCAACAAGGGCACAAGGCCTGACTAACTAACGAGGACAGCATAAACACAGACATGGGCATGTCCGAACAGCCATGCAGGAGCACGCCCAGTTCGTTCACCACCTCCTACGGCTCCTCCCAGCAGATCCATCACCTACCGCAGCACGACGCTGTGCTCTGCACTGAACGAGGACTGGGCTTCCCCTACTACTATGGCACTGATCAGCAGGACGCGGCGTTCGACGGCGACGAGGTAGAGCTCGGCTTCCGCGCTTCCAAGGTCACCAAGGTTGACTACTACAGCTCCCCTTACCAGCCGTCATGGCCGCTGGCTCGTGCCGATGTCGCTGCGGTGGCGGCTGAGTCGTCGCGCGTCCGGAAGCAGAGGTTCCGGGACGTTCTTGAGAGCTGCAAACAGAAGGTTGAGGCCATGGAGGCCATGGAGTCTCCTGTGGCGTTCCAGGAAGGTGAGGACGGGGGTGTCGCGGGGGATGGTGGCGGTGCCGCCGGCGGTGGCGGCGGCGGAAGTGGAGGTGGTGGTGGCGGCGCTGATGGCATGCGCCTGGTGCAGCTGCTTGTCGCCTGCGCCGAGGCCGTGGCGTGCCGCGACCGCGCGCAGGCGGCGGCGCTGCTGCGGGAGCTGCAGGTCGGCGCGCCCGTGCACGGCACGGCGTTCCAGCGCGTGGCGTCGTGCTTCGTGCAGGGCCTCGCGGACCGGCTGGCGCTGGCGCACCCGCCGGCGCTGGGGCCGGCCAGCATGGCGTTCTGCATCCCGCCGTCGTGCACGGGGCGCGACGGCGCTCGCGGCGAGGCGCTGGCGCTGGCGTACGAGCTGTGCCCATACCTGCGGTTCGCGCACTTCGTGGCGAACGCCTCCATCTTGGAAGCCTTTGAGGGAGAGAGTAACGTCCACGTGGTGGACCTGGGCATGACGCTGGGCCTGGACCGCGGCCACCAGTGGCGCGGCCTCCTCGACGGTCTCGCCGCCCGCGCCGGCGCCAAGCCGAAGCGCGTGTGCATCACGGGCGTCGGCGCCCCCGTCGACACCATGAGAGCCGTCGGCCGCGAGCTCGAGGCGTACGCGGAGGGGCTCGGGATGTACCTCGAGTTCAGGGCCGTGGACCGCAGCCTGGAGAGCCTGCACATCGACGACCTCGGCATTGGCGCCGACGAGGCCGTGGCCATCAACAGCATCCTGGAGCTCCACTGCGTGGTGAAGGAGAGCCGCGGGGCGCTCAACTCGGTGCTCCAGACCATCCGCAAGCTGTCGCCCAAGGCGTTCGTGCTCGTGGAGCAGGACGCCGGCCACAACGGGCCCTTCTTCCTGGGCCGGTTCATGGAGGCGCTCCACTACTACGCGGCGGTGTTCGACGCGCTGGACGCGGCGCTGCCGCGCTACGACGCGCGGCGCGCGCGCGTGGAGCAGTTCCACTTCGGCGCGGAGATCCGGAACGTGGTCGGGTGCGAGGGCGCCGCGCGCGTGGAGCGGCACGAGCGCGCCGACCAGTGGCGGCGCCGCATGAGCCGCGCGGGTTTCCAGTCCATGCCCATCAGGATGGCGGCCAGGGCGCGGGAGTGGCTGGAGGAGAACGCCGGCGGCGGAGGGTACACGGTGGCCGAGGAGAAGGGCTGCCTCGTCCTCGGCTGGAAAGGCAAGCCCGTCATCGCGGCCTCCTGCTGGAAGTGTTAGCCGTAGGCGGTCGCTCGCCGCGCCGTGCCGGCAGCCGGAGAGGTATACCAATTGCCACCCATCACCGTGTCTGCGCCATGCGTGCGTATAGAGTTCTACTACTGCATGGTGGCCATAGCTGCACACACGGTGGATGGACCTGCTGCGGTGAGGGTAGATAAATAAAGAGCTCAAGCTTAGAGGTATACCCATGGCAGATGAGCTCACAGATATTATGGCTGTTCGAGCTATAATATGTGCTTGAACACACTTGTATAATAAGGCCTTCACATAGTGTTTTGTTGAGTTATTTGGCAAATTTTGTGTAGGACTGTTAACCAATCTAGTAACTTCGATTTCTTGTTGTAACTTACTAACTTCCCCCCTAAGTCCTTTTGTCATGGGGAATTAATGTAATCTTACTATGGAGGAAAAGAAACTGAGGTTCTTTATCCGTGGGAGTGGGACTGAACATCGATAAGCAGAGACCTGGGAGGTGATCGAATGCACTGCTTTACAGAGTACAGTGGAAACAGTAGGTTTGAAATGTTATTTTGTGGATCAAACAGGCAAAACTCTCCTCGATCTGATCGACTCCCTGTAAAGTTAGCAGTAAGTTTACGGTGACTAAGTCAGGGAGCTCGTCTTTTGTGCGCGGAGAAGTTGGGCAAGTCTGCCCAAGCACGGATCCACGTCCAATGTGACAAATCAAAGTAAAAGAGTATTTTGAGCATATAGCGATGATTGTGTGCATGTCAGCTTCCAATATACCCCTAGCTATATAATCCAAATAAAAAATGAAGAACCGGAACCAAGAAGGTTTCTCGTCTAAATGCCAAAAACAAACATTTTGGTAAAGGAATGAGCAAAATCATCGAGTCAAATAACACGCACCCAAAGTAAATGAATGTGTACAAATGTACTGTGAAGTGAAATCGAGGGCTCGAGCTCTTGGATACTGCCAGTTCATTACAGAATGTTTCGTATACGATGTTCATTGATGGTCGCTATCTCTACTTCACCAAAATAGTCGCCTGAGAAAACTTCTCTTTTGCTTTGGTTTTGAAGCTGCACCAACATGGTAAAGTTCAAATTAGTCTCTCTTTCAATCAGGACGCACAGGAGCCGAATGTCTTTACTGCATAGAAACGCAGAGTGGCGTGGAACATGATAAAGGCCGAATAGATAAAGAAATCATGCGGATCACAACACCATTACCTCTTAGCCTCCCAGCTTTTAACAATGCTTCCTCAGCAATTGGTCGCCATTGCTGAGCGCACGAGAAAGTAAGCCCCATCCCTACAGTCAGCCCTCGCAAAAGCTGTATTGTTCGAAGCACTGAAAATAGCTCTTCCGGGAAGCTCTTCAAATAGGAAAGAAATAGAAACAAGTCATTTTAGGAAGCAAAAATGCACACAAATACATAGATAAATCACGTATGTGTGTGAATAATGCAAACAAATGGGTGAATAAGAATATAGGATTGGTTACAAAAATACAGGATATTTGTTTACAGGTTTGGACCTTTAAGGTGTGACCATACCTCCACTCCAATTTTAGTAAGTGAAGAATCATCGGCAAAAGGTGACATAACAGTTACACCAGGTGGTAATCTTGTATCAAACATTCGAAGTGATAATTGAAACAATTCTTCTAGCTTGTTATCAGCTATGGTCCTTGTTTTGATACCGAGCTCCCTGAAATATTTTTGTAGTCCATGAGCAAAACAGGTAATATATCAACATTCAAGAACTATTCACCAACACTCAGCACCCATCTTGTCCTTAACGAGATTCTTTCATTTTAAACAGGAATCCATATTTCATATCTTCGTTAGTTCTAGCTCAGATTGCTTTGTTACAGTACATAAATATTCCATTTTACTACTTCGCAATGATTCAACTGTTTAAATAGATGTACACAGTAGAATATAACATGGCTTGCAATTGAGCATACCTGAAACCTTCTTCGGCCCTCAAAAGATCATCATCAGCCATTGCAACTACAAGATTTGCATAAGCAAGTCGTAAATCCTCTGGCATTTCTTTCACTTGTCCATAATCAAGTAAAGCCACCTAAATAAAAACACAAGAATAACATTTAATCAGAAGCTGTCATTTGCCTGTAAGAGGAGATGGAAGAGTTTAAAAAGGTCTCTTGCCTCTGTGTCCTTACAGATAAGGATGTTTCCTGGATGTGGATCGGCATGGAAAAAGCCATCCTTCAAGATCATTTGACCATATGCAAGAGTAAGATCTGACAAAATCTTCCTGCAATAGAAAAAAAAGGGTGCTTTTGAAATCACCTAAGCATTAAAAATTAAAGACAATGGAAGGAAATGCTATAAACAAAATAAAATTTCAAAATAGTGATTGTTCCTAATTATTTTTAAGGTCTACCAATCGTGACTAATTGAGTACAATTTTATTCTATTCATCCTAATAGCACTGACCCGACATAGGATCTGAAAACTATTATATGGTTTTGTAAACTAAGCAAATGAAAATCATACTCTTTTTAAGATGAAGGGCCTTACTGCTTTGCCATTGCTGCAATCTTACCACCAGGATCTATGCCCCTTTTAGCCATTTCATTGCCAAGATTCATTATTGGGGTCCCTTTGATGAATTCCATTACCAGAACCTCCCTAACAAAAGATATAAATAATAACATTCAATTCATAATACGACAGAATAACCTCATTATTGATTGGTCCAAAAAACTTCTCATATTGATTATGCGAAGAAACACAAGAGTAGTAGGCTCAGTAAAAATTAAGCCACTACATGCACTAGAGTTTAAGTGCTTTTTTCTATCTAACAGCAATACAGTAAATCAAAATCACAATGTTTCCTACATTTGAAGCACAAGAAGAAAAATGGCACATAAAATGAGCAGCCCAATTCCAGATATCATGAAATGGCAGCAAAAAAACTTGTGATAAATATTTCTTTGTTTATTAGCTCTAAGATTCCAAACAAGCCAGCACATGACAACGTTAACCCCTGGAAGGCCAGATACAGAGCCCAGAGGGTCAGGAAGATCCAATAGCACGATGGTCCAATGCAAATATTAACTTTACTTAAAGAAGCATCTCGTGAAGGAAAAATCTTTCTTGAGTAAAAAAGAAACCATCTCATTTAATTCAAGCATCCTGGTATCAGTAAGTGGCTAATCTATAACTGCTTTCACGAGACCAACAAGTTAGGGACAGACCTTGTATCCACCTGAATATATGGTGCAGAACTAGGATTCAATTAAATAACCTGAAATACACTTTGACTAAGTGAGCAGTTATGATACTATACCTGCTAACCATTCCAGGAATCACACGAGGCACCATAACCGGAGGTTTCTTATTGGTGACACGCAGGAATTCTCGTATCCTTTCCATTGCCCTTGCTTCGCGCACAAAGTCAAACTCATAGCATATCTTCAGAAGCAAACATCAATACAAAAAATTATATCAATACTTTAACACTACACAAGGTGCATACTGGTGTAAAATAGAAGTATTGACAAAGAATGAGAACACAATGATATATTCTCTGCAGCTTAGAGAGTAATCTGTATCAAAACAAAAATGAAGTTAACACAGCATATTATCGTATCTGCGCTATTTCACGAGCTTCATCAGTAATTTGACACACGGCAGTTTGACTTAGTTTACGTCAAGTAATGAAGATTGCATGTGGAAGAGTTATATAGGATTACTGGAACAAGTGACTAAGTAGGATGATTTCAGGGTGGGGGAGAAAACCTGCTTTTCCATCTCTTTGGTGGCAGAGAATAGATCAAAGTTGATGTCATACTTCTGCAAAAACAAGGACATTGCTTGCATGTTCCGGATATCAACCATCATCAGATGTTCAGCTCCTGGATGTTGAACCTGGTCAATTCCTAATTCATTATGACACATACAAACAAATCTGACATTTCAAACGGCTGTTTACGGAACAAATAAGTGCATTACTAACCTTGACAGCAACATCTGTCTTTGATAATTTAAGCCTTGCCCGATGCACCTAATAACAAATATGAAGCAAAGTATTTTCAAAATAAATGATCTGTTCCAGTCAAGTATGCAATGTTATGCTAAAAAGCAGAAACTAACATATGCACAGGCCTAAGATCGCTAGGAATGGTAGAAAGCACAGATGCAATGAACACCCACATTTCACAGATGAAGAGAAGTACCTAAGCACGAACCTGTGCAATAGAAGCAGATCCAACAGGCTCGACATCGAAGAATTCGAATATGTCATCGAAGTTCTTTCCGAACTGTTTCTCAACAACATCTCTAACCACATCATACGGTGTGGCTGGGGCCCTATCGCAGAGCGTGACGAGTCTCTTCACCCAAGCCATTGGGGCCAAATCGGGTTTTCCCAGAATTTGAGCAGCCTGTTCAAAATTCACGAATCCAATGTCACAGAGCACTCTAATCAAGGAAGAGACGGTAATCCTATGTCACAGAGCACTCTAATCAAGGAAGAGACAGTAACCCGATGATACAAAAGCACCCCAAGCACAATCACTGTTATCAGCACAATCGAATTTGCAGCTTCTGTCAATCACAATGATTTCCCCCCAGATAATTGATCGGGGCTGGAGACAATCGGAGAAACTAAAAACGAAAAACAGGGGAAACGAAGCACACCAACCTTGAGGAAGAGTCCGCCGAGCTCAGAGCAGAGGGAGTACATCTTCTGCGCGCCGAGCTCGTGCTGCTGCTCCCACATGGCCTCCCGCTCCTCCTCATCCTTGACGAACCCCGTCCGCAGCTGACACACCTGCACCGACCAAAGCGCTCGGCGATTAAACCCCCCCGCACCTCACCACAGGGGCATATCGACGAGCACATCAGAGGCACACCACCAACGGACCAGCGGCTAGCTCGCCTACCTTGTAGCTGGTGTAGATGTCCGCGGCGCGGACCCAGAACTGCGCGGAGCGGCTCCACGGGCGGAGGCGGTCGGAGATGCGCTCCCGCAGGTCCTGCAGCTGCGCGAGCGCCAGCGGCATTGCGTGCGCGGCCGGGCGGGCGGACTAGGCGAGGCGGCTGCGGCCGCGAACCCGTGGGAGGGGGAGACGGGTATGTGCTCTGCGCGTAAGCTACTGCGGAGTTGCGGCCGCCGGGGTGGCTGCGCCGTCCCGTTCCTTTCGCGCCCCGGTGGTCCGCGTGGTGTGTGGCTGACTGGCTATCGGTGCACGGCGAGGTCGGGCCCACCACGAATCTAGCGAGGGGCTTTTCCGTCCTGGATGCAAAAATGTACTAGAAGGGAAGGCGTGCGGGCTTGTGCTTGTCCCGTTTGTGCCGCGCCACGTGGTAGGCGCGCTCGATGGAGGCCGGCCGCCGGCGACGGTGCTCTGGACGGTTCTGGTCAGCTGCGAGGTCGCTTTGAGATCCGTGCGTGTGTATCCGGGCAGCCTCTGCCGCACTCTCTCGAGCGGGCCTGCCCGCCTCATCGAATGCAAAGCCCAGTAAGCCTCAGGCCCTCGGCTACCGAATCGGGCCGCCGGAAGCAGCTAGTATCTTCCATCGTGGTCGCAGCGGCGGCGGCCCGTAGCGGCTTCCTCCTCCCTCCGGCGCGGGCGCAGGTGCGCAACGCAAAAGCACCCCCGAGCTGGGGAGAAGCCGCCCCGCCGGCTCGCCCTTCGCCTAATCGTCTATGGCGGCGGCGGTGGGCGCCGTGGTCCGGCGGCTGCACGCGGCGGCGGTGCAGCCCCCGCGCCTGACGAAGCTCGCGCTGCATGCGCCCAAATCCGTGAGTCTCCTCTTCCCAGATGACCATCATCTCCTCCGCTCCTTAGATCCTATTGACATTAACTGATTCCTGCGACTTCAACTGCTCGCGAACGGCCCCCTCGGCTGAAAGGCCAAACTCACAACAGCGCTCCGGGCCACCGTGTTGTCCTGTCTGACTTCACCTCATGTTTGTCACAGCTGCTCAAATGTTGTGTGCAGATTTGTTCTTCGGTTGACATGCGTGCAAGCAAAACGAAATGTTCCTTATTGTCGACCCGTGAGTGCTCGATAGCGAAATATTAGCAAGGTGCTATTATAGTATTCTGGACATGTAACCACATACCCCTACTTGTGCTCAAACCTGTGTGAGGCCATGTTGTGTGGTCAAGGCAGAGCTCCCAGTCAATGTCAGGGAAACAGATCTCTTGGCGTCCTTGTTGAAGTTCTGGTCTTATTTCGTTGTCTTAGTATTTCCAAATCTGACCTTATCACACCCATGTTTTAGGACCATATGCATCTTATCTCAAGAAACGGGCCCTGTACACCTTAGTTGGCATGCATATATGTCTTAAAATTACACAGGTCCTTTTCTCTGATTGGTCAGTTTTGCAAGCTTCTGCTGAAGTTACACTGGCATTGGTGGAATGGTGCTTACTTTGGGGTATGGGTCGTGTATCTGTTTGGGATTAAACTATTTTCTGGTTCATCCCAGGTTGAGGTTGAATTCGCAGATGGTAGCTCATTTCATTTGTCAGCAGAGTTTCTCAGAGTATACAGCCCAGCAGCTGATAGCAAAATCAGATCAGTGCGCGGTGAAAAGGTAATTTCTAGTATACCTGTCATAGTTAGTCTTCTTGAGCCTTTTGGTTAGTGCAAACGACAGCTGTGCTATTAACTCATAGTCATTGCTATAGGAAAAGAAAATCGCTACTGTCTTTTCTGTGAATGAGTCTGCAAATTTGCATTCACCTTCAATTTATGAACACAAATCACTCATATAAAAATCTTCAATGATGTCTTTGGAGGTTGCTTAATATCTTGTGCTGGATCTGCACACCCCCCCCCACCCCCCCCCCCCCCAAAAAAAAAATCTGTTTTTACAGTGGAGATCATGTCCGATCAGGTTATATTCGGGCGACGGCATGTTGGAATCATGTCAGCTGAATCCGTAGGGAACTATGGAGTCCGGTGAGGGTCATATTATCTAATTGCATATTTTTCTCATGTCATATTGCAGAAGTCAGTTGTGACGTCTTTATCACTTAGAACCAAAAAGTTTTTGTTTTTATTTGCAAATCTCATCCATGACCCACTGTTGTTTGCATGTAGGATACTCTTCGATGATTTGCACAAGACAGGGATCTTCACATGGGATTACTTGCATCATCTGGGTTCTAATAAGTTCAGTTTGATGCGAAGTTACATCAGAACTTTGAGAAAGCACGGACTCAGTCGGGATCCCCAAAGAAGGAAATGAACTATAGTCTCTACTCTCTAGACAACCTCACCTTGTGCTGCATGGATTGCTCTGTCAGGCTTCGCCAGCCATGTATCAGAAGAGTTGCTCAATTGAGCGTTTTAGATGTAAACACATAACATAAGGAAATGCTGAGTGACAGTAAGGCGTTAAGGATGGAAAGGAGTGTGCTGGAGTTGACTGACTTGTTGGAATTGGACAGACACATCCAGTTTTCACATAATTTATGCAGTTTTCTTATCCTCTCCCTCTCAGAAGGGACAGTTGTTGTATTTGAGTCCAAATGCTTGTGCAACTACGCAGATGTATCACTGTTTGCTTTATTTCGACGAGTTATACAACAATTTTGCTAGTTAATAAGATTTTTGCGATGCCCCATTTGATCGCAGGACACTTTTTTGTGCAGCACATTTGACAAGGGCACCTCGGCAAGCTTCTGTTGTTCCCGGCAAGGCAACACGAGGTTTCATGACGGAGGGAGGACAGGATGGTGCCAGGAGGATAAATTTAAATCTCAACGTAGAAGGCCAAAAATCATAAACCAGTAATAGATGGCACTCGCACTTTATGTTAACAATCTGGTGCAATCTAAACTTGTGGAGTTTTGGGACAAGCGAAAGCATAGGCGTCTAAGGTCCTTGAGTGACCTGTTCAGCACTTGCTTTGCAATAACAGCAGTAGCAGGCTAGCAGCTAGCAACACTTTCACCGTTGTGTATCATTGTTGCAAACGAAGCAAGAGAGCCAACAGTCGGGATGCAAGTGGGTCACAATTGGTTGACCAAAATTGTGACCCAGCCTACCCAGTTAATCATTTTTGGGTTTTGGGTTAACCCAAAGTATAATAAACTTTGGGTTTTGGGTTTTAGGGTCTGTTTGGATCTACCCCAAATAGCAAAAGGGTAAATGGTAAAATTTTTGCTCCTGTCACATCAGATGTTTGGACGCTAATTAGAAGTATTAAATATAGTTTAATTAAAAAACTAATTACATAGATGAGGACTAAATGACCAGACGAATCTATTAAGCCTAATTAATCCATAATTAGCAAAATTACGGTAGCATTTGCCCTTTTGCACTTTGGGGTGTTTGGATCCAAAAGTGCAAAAAAAGTGCAAAAGAGCAAAAATTTTGCACTTTCTTTTTCTGTTTCCGTTGGATCCAAACGGGCCCTTACATTGACAAAAAAACACCATCTCGTCCGACAATAGGCGACGCTCCAGCACCACGTTCCTGGTGGTGGCGGAGGCGCGGAGACACTGAGGACCTTATCCCCGTTCTCGAGTGCTCCTGCTCGACCTCGTTGCTGGCATCGAGCGGGCCGGCCGCGTCAAGGTCGGCCGTTCGGCCTCTCGACGGGATGAAGCAGGCCTGAAGGCGTCGCTGCCTGATACACATCCAGAAAACAAAGAGTATAGAAATCTGTATCTCGTGAACAAAAAGCCGCATTGTCTCATCGAAATCCAAGATGCATTGACAATCATGGCAATTTGAGGAACAAAGGGACAGCAAATTGACCGATGAAACCATCAGCAAGTTGTGGCCGGGCAACAAGAAGCAAATAGGGCCACATTGGTGGGTTGTGTGCAAGCAATGTGATGCATACAATAGTACTGACTGATGGTTTGAGAATACGAAGTTTGTGGTAATCAGAATGACAATAATAATGGTGGCCAAAATGTGGTCCAACGGGGTGATGAATATGGAATAGAATTAACAGACCATGCAATATTATGTTTAGCGATAGCAAAATAAATTTTATACAGTGGAAAATATAGTAAGGCGGTTGAGAAAAGAAATTACCATTCTGCGAACCCCTCTTCACTAACTACAAATTTTGTTGACATGTCCATATCTTGTGAGCGATAAGATGGTTTAGACCAAACAATTGCCTTAGTTGTCCAATGAAGATTTCAAGGGTCTCCATAAGTTCCTGTTTGATATAGGTATTTCAACAAATAATGCTATTGCAAAGAAGGTATTCAGGACTCACAAGGGTGATCTTTGCACATGAAAACGCCAAGATATCCAAGAGACCAAGAGGCAAGAAAATGATTCAATTACACACACCTGAGATGACATTTTCTTCAGGGTACCGTGAGTTTTCCTGGAACCAGGTGAACAGTCCGGTGGGTTCCAGATAAGAACACCTCCCCACATCTATGAAACAGGATAATGCTGTTAAGTAAATAGCGAGATGGGTACCAGAAAGAAGGTAGCATTACTCCTTTTTAACAGCTAGGTATAGCAGTACTTACAGGGGATATAAATGCATTAGTTTTTGAAATCCCACCGTCAGGAAGCTGTAAGTACAATGGGCATTCCTTTGCAGATGGAACGAATCTGATGATTATTGACTAAACGGTTTAGATGAGCATCCAGAGTTCCAGACATATTTGTACAACTAATAGCAAACTTGATCGATGAAAAAATAACCTGATATACTTGTGCACACTTGACACATGAAAAAACAGAAAATCTAGGTGAAAACATGGCATTTTTAATAATAGTTGGGTTTTTGGGCTTTCATCAAACTTTGAAAGAAAAAACAAACAGAATGGATACACTATACTAAAATTGAAGTTTGATAAGGAAAAAGGAGAGGTGGCGTTTGGATGAGGCTTGGGTTTGGTAATACTTCCTGGGGAGAACAAATTACATTACATCATGGTTCTGAGAGACTGAGTAAAGTTTGATACTATACAACAACAACAAAAATAGAGATTAATAAGCAAGTTTGATCCAGGGAACATACACCACAAAATGAAAGAACTTTCGATCACCAAGCAAGTTTGATCCAGTGCCCGAGTGGAGCAATTCATCAAACACCTCGTCACCAAGCACCAGTCCCGCAGTAGTCACAACACCGCATTGCCAACGCGAACCAACGCTGCTGCTGCTGGAGCAGCCACCAACCGACTCGACGGTGACTGATAACGAGACATTACCGCTCGCTCGAGGTGACTGGCGAGGGAGGCATCGGAGGGGCCGGAACCGGACCGGATGGGAGGAAGACCGCGTGGAGGCCACAGGGAAAGGATGGCGGATTGGACTGAAGGTAGTGGGCGAGGGCGGTGATTGCGTCGGATGGCAGCGGCGAGCGGTGGATCTTCTCGGTGGATTTCAGCAGGTGGGGCAGTCCTACAGAGAGACATACAGAGATGGAGGCTAACCGCGGGAGCCAGGGGAGGTAGCGGGTAGTACCGAGGAGGAAGGAGAGGAGAACGGAGGCGCTTCACGCCGGGCTTCGTCGTGCGCGATGGCGGGTTGCTGCTGCGACCGGCGGTGCCGGTGGCGGCGGGTCCGAACCCAGGGTGCTTTCTGTAAATATACGTTGGAGGATTTTACAGAGGGACCCCTAATTTGGATCGCGATCCATAATCGCGATCCAAACCAGGGGGTTTAGTGAAAATATCTGACCCCAAAATTACAAATGGACCCCTGATTTGGATCGCGACTATCAATCGCGATCCAAACCAGGGGGCGTTATGCAAAGTGCGACGCAAGCGCTGGAGCGGGCAACGAGAGCTCGCGCTGCCGCCGGTGATCTCCGCTCGCACCGTAGCAACGGATCCATCTCTATCCTCTGAATCTCACCCGTCCAGCCGCTACCTCCAGCCCCCTTGCGCTCCTCTCAGGCTCCTACATCCTCCGGCGATTTGGCCGCCGCGGCGGTGCCTGCGCGTCACCAGCGCCTCGAGCTGAGACGGTGCCTTCTTGCCGTGAGCCGTCGTCCCTCGGTGCCGGCTCGAGATGCTCCGCCAGGCGCGCCCCCTCGGCGGTGACGGTGGTGCGTTGGGGCGCGCCGCGAGCCCCGCCCGTGTCAATGTCATCGTCTGCGGTGTCGCGGCGGCGCTTCTGGTGACGCCGTGACGATCGCGTCTTCATCGCCGCCGCGGCGGTGGCGACGAGATGCTGGGACTCGGCGGAGACGAGTTCGAGGATGCGTTCAACTTTGATCTCTGGGCAGTCGCCGGTGAGGAAGGCGTCGATGCCCTGGGGATCGAGGCCAGGACTGTCCACAGGGGGACCACGTAGCCGACGACGGTGTCGTCGTGGTCGAGGAGAAGGCGCTCGGCCTGCTGGGCTTCGATGTCGTCGTCCATGTCGCAGAGATCGACGCTCCCTTGGACCTCATGTGTTGTGGCTTTCTAACGCTATCATTTCGGTAATTTACAATTTTTGTGAAACTGTTGGCCCAACAGTTTCACGAGGCGACAGCAAACCTTTTGTTGAATACTCCAGTAATATTATTTTATTTCCTCTCCTTTATAAAAATCTGGTGCCGCCTAAACCTGTGTGATTCACTAATTCCGGCCGGTCATCAAAAGCAAAACTTAAGGAAAATCTAACTAAGGATAATTAATTCCTTTCATCTTTACACTTTGCAGCAGCAGCGGCATCTGGCCTTGCGTCTGCAGTCGTCGTCGTCCTCTTCTTGGCGCAGCCTTCCGTTGACGTAGACCATCAGGCTCTTGAGAAAGAGCTCCAGCGGAAAGGCGAGCCCATCCGGCGTGCCGAACCGCTGCCGCAGCGCCGGCCACGTCGCCCTCCCTCAAGCGCACCACGTGCACCATGCAGCAGACGGCGAGGCAGTAGCCGTGGACGAGCCCCGACGAGCCCACCTCGGCGTAGCCCGCGGAGGCGCCCTGGGACGCGAAGCTGTAGGAGAGCCACGACTCCTCCTTGATCACCGGCGGGCTGCGCCGCTGGTCGACCAGGCCGAAGTCGATGTGGGCGCGGACGGCGCCGCCGTCGCTGCCGTCCTTGTCCTCCGGGCTTGCCGGATCAGGAGCGTGACGAACACCGAGACGTGGTCGGCGCTCTCGTTGACGCCGTGGCCATCTGGGTAGAACACGACGGCCCAGTCGTGACCGGCGACGGTGAACGCGCTTGACTGAAGGCAGTGGCCGACGCCCATGCCTTGGGTCAGCGAGTAGCCTGCGATTTTGAAGATGTGCGAACCGCTGGACGCCTCGACGTGGCACGTCGAGGCTGGAGGCCATCTCCTCGGGTACAAGTGCAACATCCATGGCTTGGCTTCTATGGTGGAGGCAGGGCAAAGAGGTTGGAACTTGGAAGAGGACAAGTAGTTAGGGCACATCAAAATTTACCAGAGAAGGCAACACCGAAGAGCCTGATCAAGCCTTTTATACACGGAAAGGAACGGTTAAAGATCAATAGATTACTGGGGAATATTCGCACCGCTGCCGTCCAACTGCTGATGCAGAACCACGTCACAGCCCTTGCTCTCAGTCGTCGGATCGCGCGAGGATGCGATCGACGCAATTCTCACATTGTAACGTAGTCGCAATATATCAGAACAAAAAGAACGGGAACAAAGCATGAAGAAAAGATAAGCCATGATAACAGATGGTCCCTACATTACATGCTACGCAAATTATGCCAATATATAGGTGTTCAATCTTCAAAACAAAATTATTCAACCGCTAATTACACATTACGGCAGATCAGAGTACATACGAGGTCATAAACGTAACGGCACGGGGTTACAGTTATAGCGCCTAATTTGATGCCATGGCCTGACAAGCGAGGAGCTTGACTGCTTGAGACATTTTGCGTCCACAGCACCAAGCACTAGCATCCCGTAAGTTCGGGTGCAGCAAACCATCTGGCAATCAAGAAGCAAATGTGGGGTTCAGCTTTCATGAAATCATTCTCCCGGCAGAATTAGCAGAGTAGATTATATAGTTACAATAACTTATGCGTAAATAACAGCTTTGGAATTGTAAGCCAAGTCTCAGGATCAGAACATACCTACAGAAGGAAGCATGGTGTATAAACTGGTCATCTCTGTTTCGAAGGCACTGTTCGCGTCACAGTGGACACACCATCAACAAATTTTGTCCGGAATATTACGTTGGCGTTGTTGAACATACCCTCTTTAAGTGAGACAACTATGAACTGCAAATACATTAGTTCGAACTTTCAGAATTTAAGCCTTAGAAGTGTCAGAATGCAAACGAGGGAGCATCTGAATTGGCAGCACACAAGCAAGCAACAGTTCACCAGATCAGTAGCGGTAAGCAGCTCATTACCCTGTAGACCTGCCTTTTTAAGCAAAGTTTACCTACTACAATTTAAATATAATACCCTCCTCCTGACTAAACAGGATTATAAAATACTATAGCTGCATTTAGATTACCTGTGAGTGTGGAAAATGAGCCTTGATCATTCTACCAATGTTTTGGGTATGGCTCAGATCAAGGGCAGCATCAACCTACAGCGCATGAACATAATGTTAGTTGGAAATGGTCAATCTGCACAACGACCCGCAAACTAGAACACTCAAGATATCAGACATACAAGACTATACAAAGTATCATTATAAAGACACCTTGCCCAATCGATGGATTTATAACTACATTACCATGAAATGAACAACTGAACAGGGCTCAGATTATAAGTTTTCTAAATACCAAGTACTGCTCAGCATCACTTTCCAGCTGCTTCAGTTTTAAACATACCTTCTAGACCAGAGCTAAGTTATCCAACAACTGAGACCTACCACGAGAACAATTTGCAACAGTAAAACATCATCGTAGGTATGGTGGTCTACCTATTCTTAGTCTTCACCAATCACCACTGTTTATAAAATAGAGCAAGGTAAAGGTCTGCCTAGGTGAGATGAACTCATGCTCTGAACAGCTGCTTTAGTCTAACTTATCACAGCCGACGACTAACCAGTTCCAGCTTTCAAAAAAATTTTCAGCAACTGATCTTAAGGGAAAACATCGAAGCTGAATTTGCTCAAGTTTCAATAAATCTGCTTCTGAGAAATTGCCTATCGTATTTATTTGCCATACCGCTTCTTTCTTGTTAATACAGCAAAGTTATGCTAGCTCAAGAACAGTAGATTGAGCTGATAAGAAATTTGACTAGTAAATCATATTCAGATATACCTCATCCAATATGTAAAGTGGTGCAGGTTTGAAAAGCAGCAGTGCCAGGATAAGACTAAGAGCGAGAAGGGACCGTTGCCCTCCACTAAGTTCAGATAGAGACTGCTTCCAAACTGTCCCAAATGCTACACGAACTTCAAGACCATCCAAGAAAGTACCACCTTCTGGAGGATCAAGTTTTGCCATTGTACCAGGTAGAAGAGTACTGAATATAGATCCAAAATCCCTATAGAAACAGAATGGAGATGTTAGACAACAATTTGCATATTTATGACTAAAGGAATATCGCGCTAAGACTAGGCAATATTTAATGGGTCAGTGCATCAGCTCGGATATATAATAAGTCATTAAAGGATTCATATACTGACTTGTTTACTTTGAGCCATGTGACTTTCAAGGTTTCCTTCTTCTTCTCATCCAACTCTTCTATCACTTTCTTGATTTTTGCCTTGTCATTCTGCAGATGATAAATGTTATGTGTGCAGTTATCAAAAGAATTCTCAGGCTATCAAGAAAATTATACATGAATAGGCCCCACCTCGATGATGTTTTTCTTTGACATCAAATCGTTGTACTCATCCTCTGCCTTCTCAAACATAGCCATAACTTTCTTATTGACCCTTTTCTCAAGACTGCATTTGGCAGGTATTGATGATTAGTGCATATATTGCAAATTACAGAATTAAACAGTTGCTTTGGGTACAGCTATTCAGGAGCACTAGCATCAACATCTGATGATTCATAGTGAAATGGAGCCAATAGAATATCAGATGTACCTGGATTGTTGAGCTTGAAGATTTTCTAATTCCTCTCGGGCTTTATGGGGTTCACAAGATTCAAAATCATAATCTGTACCACTTTTTCCAAACAACTGTTTCTCAGTTGAAATCCAACTATACTTCTCCACTAGCTTATCAACTATTGAAGAGCAATCCTTCTGCTCTATCTCCATCCTCTTAGCCTAATATGTTATATTCAGATATTAAAGCATGACAAGAAATCAATTATAAAGCAGAAAAACTACAGCAGAGATTACAACCTCATTTTCCATTTTCTTCCTTTCAACATTTGAATCACTTAATTGTTGTTGAAGTTTCTGCTGTTCCTTGGCCATGTGGTTTATCTGCGAGTCACATTCCTTCAGTTTCGAACGCCCAACATTGAGCTCACCTTCAGCTTGATCGTAATCTTGCTTTATGGAAGTAACCTATGATCCACAAGTGCAACAGCATATTTAACTAAATAAAACCAAAGCTCAGCAATAACACCAGGCACAATGTAATATAACATATCATCTTGCACTACCTTGTCCTTTTGTTTTTCCAAGGTTTCAGACAGAGAAGCAATTTGAGCTTTTGAAGTTGATAACTGCTCTTCTAGATTAGCAAGCTCATTAGCAACTGCATCTTTCTCCATGATCAGCCTCTCCCTCTCACTTTCATGAGCCTATTTCAGATACGCAATAAGAAAAGATATGTGATGTGTTCAATATTGAATTGCCAGGATGACTGTTCAAGGTTAAAAAGTAAATTATGGCCATTATCTGAGTAACTATTGTAAAAATGTCTAGCCTCTTCATCAAAGCTAACCGGATAGTTACCTTGTCAGAAAGAGCTTGTAACTAACTTAAGGTAATCAATGAAATTCAAAATTTTTAGCTACATACAGCTTTAAGAAAATATCATACCTATCTTCATCTAACCAAAAGTATATAATACTGTATATCTAGTAACTATTGTAGAACTACATGCCATGGACCTCACATGCAAGCAAGGGCACAAGACTAAGACACCAGGAGCACCTGCCCAGGAGAATGCAGTAGCAACAGCAGAGATTTAGAGACAAACCTCAGAGATATGATATGGATCAATTAGGTGTTTGTTAGTGCCAGACTAGCTCTAAATAGAGGGGATCAATCTAATCATGGCTCGCCAGTGCGGCAGCCGGTCATGGTTCCTAAGCCACGCCGACGTGGTCCTGAGTCACATACAGAATTCTCCCACAACTGCCCCCACTTGAAAATGGCTCAGAGATTAAGTGATAAACCAGTTGTGGTGACAATGAGAAAGTAAGCAACCTTTAATTGCTTTGACATAGTCTGCATCTCCGATTTCAATGATTTGATCCTTTTTTCCAGTGCTTTGAGTCTGCCTTCACGCTCAGTGCCATAAGTCTTGATCGTTTGTTCTAACTCCAAAACCGTTGATACACATTTTTCATACTGCACTTGCTTTTCTGTCAACTCTTGTTTTGATTCTTGAAGCTCTTGTTCAATTTTCTTTACGAGTTCACCTAACTGAAGTCCAAATACAAAAACTGTTAACTTTGCTTGAAGTTGGAAACTGGTAAGGCAACCATATTGATGGTGTAAGCTAATACCTTGTGATGTTCATTTTGCTCAACTCTTTTATGAAATAACGAGAGATCATATGACTTGAGTTCAAACTGAGATTTCAACTCAGTGTACCTTTTCTGCAATGGTAGAAGGGCTCCAATCTGGGGGTGAAAAAAGAAGAGAGGGGGGAGATCAGAATTTCTATCAAACAAAATTTAGCATACTTTACATAACAAAGCTGTTGCTACAGAAGCAATGAAGAGCGATAATTGATAGAGACCAGCACAATAAATCCCTCAATTAACCAGAGGTGACTTTTTTTCTATAATTGTGCATACATGCTAATTGTACCAAAGAATACATACCATTACAAGAATTACTATGCAAGTGAAATATTTTACAATTTAATAATTAAATTCGCGTTCATGTTTCATGGTATTCTTTCTTACAACATAAATATTAGATGAATTTACAAGCATTCAAATAACATATTAGAAAAGCACTTTAAGGGCAAAAGGTGGTCAGTAGGACATGTAAATTTTTTATCCTGCAAATAAACTCATGCAAATTCACAAGGAAACAGTAAGAAGAATAAAATTCACATAAGGGCATTGTGCATTCAGTCAATACCTGTTGTTCAATGACAGAGAGCCTTTTCTCATGATTGGATAGATCAACCTCAGCTTTAGCCAATTCGTCGAGTTTCCGTAGTAAATTCCCTCTACCTCTGCATTATTATGGTAGACATTACCAAGGAAAATGATGAATATGTTTATCTGGCCACAGTGACAGTATAGCCATTTTACTATCTGGCAACCATAGTAATCACCAGCAAGAACAATGGCAAGGGAAAAACAGGCATCTATAGTGCAAATTTAATCAATTACAAACCAAACCAAAATGATCAGAGCATCTAATGTGTAGTTTCCTCCTACAAATAGTTAAAAGAATCTGGAAAACCCATTATCCTTCACAGAAAAATATTTGCGTAATTCAACAAGAATACCAAAGGAACATCAATTCCAAATTCCACAAGGAAAATGGTCTAGGCAAAACACTAGCATTCTAAGTAAAATAGTGACAACTCACCCTTTACTGCCTCCGGTCAAAAGGCCACTAGGCTGATAAGTGTCACCGTCGAGAGTCACACTAGTACTGCCAACTTCCCTATTAAATGCAACCTGTGTAAAGAAGAGAATTAACAGGAACACTATCAACAGCCATTTGTATTATACTTGGATATATGTTAAACTAAATTAAAGTATACCAAAATTATTCCTGAAGAAAACAGCATTACCTCTTTTGCTGCCTCCGAATCACGACACACGAATGTTGAGCCAAATACATAAGACACAGCATTCTGCAACAAGAAATCTATTAAACAGACAACCAGAAGCATGCAATCTTTATTTTTGAAACACAACAAATTATGAATGACCGCATGCAATACAGAATGTTTTTCGAGCACTAATAAGTTTGAGGAAAACAACAAAACACTAGACATCAGGGATGTATACGAAATTACGAATCTACAAGAATAAAGCATACAGTGAAGATTTCTCAAAAATTAACTAAAAAGACGTGAAACCAACCTTTACTTCCTCGCCATATCCAACCAATTCTAGAGCTAATGTTACATTGTCAGGACCAACCTACAAAGCAAATCAGTATATACTTCTCATTTAGACAAGTCATCACAAACCAAAAGGTTACATAAACCAGTACAACCAAAGAGGTAAGGAGGAAAAGCATTAACCAGTCTACGAGCCGCCTGCTGAACTCTATCAGGTATTGTGTATGTTTGGATTTTGTTCAAAGGTATGATGGTTACTCTACTTTGGAGATCCCCATTTTTCAGTAATTTCTTCCCAGTGTCCTCTGTGTCAACAACCACATTGAATAGCCTTCCACCTGCAGCAACCTGCAATATTTGACAAATAATTGAATTAGGATGGCTAGACCAACTCCTTCGGTGCAAAAATTAATCCAAACCTGCAGAGAGAACTTTTGCTGATACAAACCTCCAGTGCTGTTGCTGCTGAGCTATCCTTTATTCTAATAAGACGTGCAACAACCCCTTTGACTTTTGATCTGTCAAAATTCCTTTCAGGGTCTCGATAAGTGAAGTGAACATTAGCAAGTTCACCCGAAAGCTTACGAACACGGTCTTTCAAATTCTGAACCATTTCCAACTCTGTAGACCGGTCCTGTGAATGATCATGACACAGAAAAGAATAATTGTCAACAATCAGAAGCATAGACTTCTTCTTGGCACCTATTATGCCACATAACACTTATATACCAGTGCGTACCTTTTGCAAAGCTTCCATCTGGCCCTCATCATAATTGATAGATCCCATGGATGTCTTGATAGCTTCCAAGTCTTTTGTCCTTGCTTTCAGTTCATTCTCAGCAGCAGTAGCCTCATCACGCTTGGATACTAAAAGAGCTTTTTTCTCCTTAAGCTCCTTCTCAGAATGACTTATTTTTGTATTCAGCTGCTTTAATCCAGATTCTGCCTCTCCAACTGCAGCTTTAGCATCCCTAAGTTGATCTTCGAGGCATTTCTTCTCATTTACGTTACTTTTTCCTGCTAGCACACCCTGGGTAGAAAAGAATTTTAGTATTCCAAGAGTACAAAGCCAAGAGGCTATATGTTAATACATTCTATTTAAAGATGTATCGCGTTTACATACCTGATATTCTTTCTCATTCTCGTCTAACTTCTTTGTCAGATCCTCTGCTTTCCTTTTCATGTCAGACGCCCCATCCTCTAAGTCTTTTACAGCAGCATCTCTCTCGATCATAGATCTTTTTATGTCTTCGATGTTTTTGAGAATCTACATGCGAAATATATAATGGTAGACCTTGTAAGTTACTCGAAACAAAATTTAGCACGTCTGACATCAGTGCAGCATTACCTTCTCAGCTCCCTTTTCCTCGGACTTCAGGGTTTCCTCTTGATTATTCATCACAGAAGTTTCCTTAATAAGTGCATGTGATAGTTTATCCACTTTCTCTGACAAAGCCTTCATCTCACCACCAAGTTTAGCTTCCTTTTCAGCAGCCAAGGTAGAAATGTTCTTGTCCATTTCCTGTATATCTGCTTTTAGCTTTTCTGTATTTTCATCCAGCTCAAGAATCTTTGCCCTGATTTTTTTGACGTCATTGAGTGCGCCATCTCGCACTCTCTCCGCCTGAACAAACTCATAGGCGATACAGAACCTTTTGAGCCGATCCAGTTCAGCATTGCCATTAGCCCATTTCATGTACTGGCACCGCTCTTTCCTAAGCTTCTCTAGTGCAGGAAGGATTTCAACATCAAGAAGTTTATTAATCTCATCAACTTTGTTCTGTTTCTTCTCAAGTGTCTTAAGAGCAGATTCTTTCTTCATTTCATACATTCGTGTGCCTGCTGCCTCTTCTAACATGGACAAAATTTCTGGAGGCTTCATGTTGAGAACTTTTGTTATGCGCCCTTGCATAATTAGAAAATGAGGATTGTTTACATTAAGCTGCACTGAGTGGAAAAGAGTCTGCACCCGGGAAGGTTGGGCAACATGGCCATTGATAAGGTATTTGTTCCGTCCACCAACTACAATCTACAAATATAGGACAAAAGTTAACTGATATCCAGTAAGCTTGGGACAAATTTGATCCACAAGAAACAACACAAAACTTTTAAAAAAGGAGTGAGTTGTGAAAGAACACTTGATTAAAGCAGATAATATTAGCCATTTGACGAATTAATCAAGCAGATGTGATGAAACAACCAACATATGCACTGCATGTGCTAAATACATATCTAAACAAATTAAAAACTACAAATATACTGTCCACACACCAATAATAGACTAAGTGTTCGAGTCAACAAAAGTGTCTGCTACAACACCCTAAAATAAATTGTAAAATACAGCTCCATGCATAGCGACCCTAACTCCTTGCATTCTAAAACTAACAAAATCAACAACTCTAAGCCTCAATTGACATAGATTTTAGGAAAGATGACACTTAAACCCTTTCAAACAACCAACTCTACAATCGTCACCTCTGATTCTTTCAGTGGCAACCATCCATGTCTGCTTTTGAATGACGAAAACCTCAACAGCATGCAATCACCCGATTCCCTGGTATCAAAGAATTGTATGATTCCAAGCCTTCAGAGCAAAATAAAAAATGAACTCCAAGATATCCTTAAATGCCCAGCCCCCACACCCCGCATCAACCTAAATAGCATCATTCCAATTGGACTCCTAGGCCTAAAACAATTTCAAAATTCCAGCTGCAAATATTGTAATCATGAACCAACTGAGCACAGAACATCCACATCACCGAAAATGAAGTATTTAACTAAAAGATGTGTCCGCTAGATTACGCATCAACAAAATCAGAACAAATCCAGTCCCATTCATTGCAAATTTGCTAGCCCTGATCCTCATAAGGAAAACAAGTCAGCAAGAACACACACCAACTAAGTGTTAGGCTGAACAATGAGCGAGCTAAGCACAAATTAACAGAAAATCAGCATCAAAAGCAATCCTGGATTCCTTGCGTTTCATGAAACTACCCATATCAGCTCTGGAATCTAGTCAAGCACTTGGATCAACAAATTTAACAGCCAAAGACACAATTAGGTAGATTTTTTTAGCAAAGTAATAAAATGTGGTTCAAAATTCCTACTCCACATTCGCCGCCTCCCACCCTTCAGTGTCCACATCATATAAATCTGCTCCCAGTTCACAGAACTCCTAAAATGCCATCAAAATTCCAGCTGCAGACATCACAAATCACCATCTCCTTATGCCCCTAAACCAACTCAATCAGCAGTTCATCTTTGGAGAGCAACCCACTTTGATTCATCAGTTCCAATTTCGAGAAAATGCGGAGCAAAATTGTGGCGTTGGCCCAAATCACATATAGAGAAGAAAAAAAGGCCCCACGGAACACAAACACGAACGGGCAAGGGAACGCTTCAGAAGGCGGTATGGGATAATGAAGATGGCGGCAAGGGATGTGTAACCTGGCGCGTGACGGTGATCTCGGGCGAGTCCTCGTAACCGAGCGGGGAGCGGGAGCGGTCGGAGTTGTCGAAGACGATGGAGACGGTGGCCTTGGTGACCCCGGCCTGACCCTGCTTATAGACGAGCTCCTGGAGCGAGGCGGCGCGGACCTGGCGGAGGTCGGTGATGCCGAGCACGAAGCAGATGGAGTCGAGGATGTTGGACTTGCCGGAGCCGTTGAGCCCGGTGATGGCGTTGAACAGTGGGTCGAACCCCGACACCACCGTCCGCCCCGCGTACGACTTGAACCCCTCGAGGGTTACCTCCTTGATGTGCATCTCGCCGGCCGCCGGGGAGGCGTCGCCGGCCGGAGATGGGACTAGGGTTTGGAGGCTCCGGGCGGGAAAACTTTCGAGGCGTGGGGGTTTTCGCCCTTTCGGGGGGTTGGGGTTGGGGATTTCGAAATGTTCGGAAGTGAGAGCGGCCGCGCGTCACCCCCGTGCGAAGAAGAAAGTGAGAGCGGCCGTGTGGGGAGACAGTGATGGTGACGAGGCGGGGGGCCGAATGGGACCTTACCAGTGGGCTGAGATAGCAAGTTGGTTTTTTGATAGGCTGAGATGGCGCCCCACTTGGTCCAAAGGCTTATGCGCGCGCGCGCCCTCTAGGTCAAACCATTTTCTCATGTGGTTCATAGGTCAAACATGATTTGTTCAATTATTCATGCACGAATATGAACATCGACTGATCAAACACAAAAGGATCTGGCCTCCCGCACGTCTCTCTCGTCTCGGAAAGTCCCTGCCTCTGGAGTCTCCTAGATCCAACGCCGCCGGCCCCCTCCTTTCCTGTCTCCGGTGTTCTCGCCGGCGACCGGAAGGAGAGGAGCCACCCGTATGTCCCCATATGCTGTATATTAGTTTTTCTAGTTTGCCTGGATGGTTGTTCGGGAGGAGCTTTTGTTTCTCCCTCGCTCCCTCGTCTTCCTTGCTGTTGTTGCCGTCGGTGAGCTTGCTCTGGCTGCTGTCGTTGAGCTCCCCGTCGCTGCTGCTTGCTGGAGGTCTGAGGTGAGTGCTAATAAAATCTCCTTTTCACCATCAGACCGGATCTGTTCATCGTCGCCCCCGCCAAATGATTGTCATGTATGACTTAATCATGAGTCGTGTTTTGATGAGGGCACGAGGCGATTGGTCTCTCTGCTGGGTTCAGTTCAGATAATCAGACTGTTGTACGAATTTAAAGGCAATCAGATTTTAGCAAACATTATATCAACCTTCTTAGAACTTAACACGTGTCTTGCCAGAACATGGAAATCCTTTAAGCATCAAAGGAAAAAAAAAGTACTAAAACATAGCCATGAGTTTCGAACAGAAGAATAGATCATTGTATTTGTATCCGTATGCTCAGATAATTAATCACATGTTCTACAAATTGACAGTTTCTGACAAGGGGAACTGATAAAGGAAAGAAACAACATATGTGACTTTACACCATAGTAAACAAACCTATTGAATCAAATACAACAGCAGTAGTACCAAAACCTGCCAGTAACTCGAAGAAAGCTGAAAAGAAGAAAAGAGGACTTTGAAGGTCCAAGACCTCTGGCTGCTTCTGATAACTCAAACAGATGATGTTAGCTTCTAGAGTCCCAGGACTGTACCCTTCTTATGTATAATGTTCACAAAGGAATAACGTAATGAAAAATTGTCCATCCTGTAGTCAGAAATGGTGTCCTTAGAGAATAGGAATACTCAGACATGGGCCTTCAGACTTCTAGAAACCCTAGATCTGGAGACGCTTCTCCTTCGATCAGTGAAAAACATGGAGATTACTAATAAGAACACTACAATCGATACTGCCCAGACAGCAATTATCCACATTCTGGAAGATCTGGCCAGTCTCCTTGATCTATGCACAGGTGGTATGGTGGCTGCAGCCCTTTCAACCGTCTTTTCCCTTGCCACGTCCATGGACTCAAATTTTCCTCTATTTCTATTTCTGGATGACTCATGTGCAATTCTCGCAATTTTGTTAGAAGATGTGCTATGGATGGTGCCTATTCGGGGGCAGTTTCGGCGCTTATGGTGCAGGTATAGGGCTTTATTCAAAGCCCTGGCACATTCAATGCTCAGGAGATCCCTTTCTCGTGCATCTAGACCTTCTTGCATGATGGTATCTGGATCAGGTGGTTCAGGAAACTTGGCCCAGCATGTATTTACCACATCAGCATTTCTCCAATCAGCCTTGTCAAAGCTCCAATTACCAACTCCAAATCTCAACCCATAATGGAAAACCTTATATTTAGCTCCAGGTAGTGGAACATAACCTGGATATATCATTATGTCCCTCCTAATGATGTGGCGCAGGTTAATCTGCAAATAAATAATGAATAGGTCACCCCACAAGATAGACAATGAGTAGTGAACGGATGAAATTAAACTTCTATTTTCTTGAAACAAGACAAGTTCGTGCTAAGTGATGCCACCCACACTAATCCTTTTCTAGAATTATTCAAAGCAACTGTTCATACTATCTTTCTAGGAGTGTCTGAGTGGAGCTTGTGATCCTTGGATCAACATATTAAAAAAGTATATAAAAATAAAACTGCACATACCTCAGCTGCTGCAAATGAGTAGCCATACATCTCACTAATCCAGCCAGATGCATATATGTCACCAGTAATGTTTGTTGCATAATGAGCTTTGTCAGCACGAACCTCCTCTGATTTGTGCAGCCAAAGTATAGCAAAACGGCGAAGATCATCTATATGCATGATAATGACACCACCAACCTTGTCACATGCAGAGGGATTGCGAGTGTGTATCTTTGCAAGTATGTTATCACACCCAATGAGGTATCTGATACACATCAAAGGGTAACATTACTACATGGACAAAAAAAATGCTTTAAGTCAACCATAGAAAAAAAAATACAGCATGGCCAAGCACAGGCTACTTTCATGGCACAATAAAGTCTTACTCATAGGGAGTAGAAACAGGATGTCCGAGTTTTGCACCATATTCCCATGGGGTAATGGGGCCTCTCATGATCATGTCAGCATCTAAGATAACAATGAACTCAGCATCAGTCTGCACATGGTTGAGCCAATGGAGAACTGCTGCAGGTTTGTTAATTGCAGGGTACCTAGCAAAAAAACTATGTGAGCAGGTTCTCTTGAACAATTCAGACACTAAGTTAAACTCAGAGGCTATACCAGTCCCCTGTCAATGGATGTCGGCTCATAGATGGAACATAATGTGTTGGAGCAAGGTCATGGCCTTTATAGTTCTTCAAGTCCTCATCCGTACAGCTCAATAAGCGCGTAATGTTACCAGGCTGTCCGCTTAAACGAAAGCTGTGCATGAGCCCAACAGTTTGCCAGTCAAAATATGATGAACATTCGGTGGAGAAAAGGGTGTGTATTTTTGGATATTCACTGTTTGCCTTGGATAATGCAACATGTTGCGTAGTAATTGTGCTGTCAACCTTTTGGCCTTTCCAATACTTTGGCTTTGTAAGCTCTGAAAACCTTCTGCTTTTAAGGAAACTTAGGTATTTTGACCACTGTGCTTTCGGGCACCCAACAGATGCATGATGCAACAAGAGCCCTTCATTCAAGGTATTAATGCACTCTATGCTTAAAAATAAGCCCCGTTTTACATTTGGGTCGGATTCCATCATTTCAACCTATAAATTTTAGCAACACTAATAAATCTTTACCGTACATCTAGCTATAAATGAGCAGGGCCTAAAAATAATCAGAAAGATTGTTTACCTCTCTAGGAAAAGGAGGTGGAGGGAATAAGCGGTTGCAATCATAAACTATTCCATCCTCGTGGTGTTCTAATTTACTGAATGACCAGTTTCCAACTTTAAATGGCAAACCATAATGCAAGATAAGTGGCTCAATGCCAGGTCTTGGAATATAACCTGGGTAGATCATTATATCATCATTTATCTTGTGCCGTAGACCTACCTGTTCATGAGGACCAGATAATGAAGCTATACGGAAGTTTGCAATCCATAGTGTGAAAAATTTTACTCTGTCAAAGACGCATAGTTACAAGACTGGATTCAACTTACTTCTGCAGCACCAAATGCATACCCATACATCTCACTGATCCAACCCATGCCATATATATCCCCAGTAATATTGGTTGACCAATGGGACTTATCCTGCCTCACTTCTTCAGTTTTTGAAAGCCATAGAGGTGCTAGAGCTCTTAAGTCATCAATATGCATGGCGAGAATTCCCCCAACTTTATCACAAAATTCTGGATGCGCAGTATGAAGCTGTGCTAGGATGTTATCACAGCCCTTCAAATATCTAGATAAGAGAAATATAGATTCAAACCAGTTAGAAGCTCAGTATAAATCAGACATTATAATAGTGTACCGAGCCTAAGACTGACAACCAACAGGTAGTGTTGGGACATAAAATGCATATCTAATTGTATTTCTCTGATTAGAAATGTGAAGCAGCACACAGACTTCCTCCTTGACATACTACAACCTTATACAGTGAATTTTCCTCATGTTCTAGTGGGAAAGTGGAATGTGAGTTAGCAAGTTACTATTCCAAACATAAGTAAGACCTTAGTGGAAGGATGAGTGTTAAATGTCTAGAATATTGACACAAAAGAATAATTAGGTGATTTATTGAAGTTCCATCCTTTCCAATTAATTAAGACCATATCAGCACAGAAAGGAGAAAGACAGAATTAAAAGCCAAGCGAGTGAAAACCGTACCCATAATAAGCAGCAAACGGCTTGCCTTTCTCAGCCCCAAGTTCCCAGGGAACAATGGGTCCTCGAATAATCTGGTCAGCATCCAAGATTACAACCCAATCAACATTGTCTGCCTCTGGACTATGCTTTAACCAATGCACCACCCCTGCGGGCTTATTGATGGCCGGGTACCTTCACATGAAAAATGGCAGGATGCCCAATGAGCTCGTTTTCATTTCAAACAAGGAATCTAACTTGAAAAATAGCGATCCCAACCTCTTCAATAGGTGTATCTTTGGGATCTCTCGTTCCAGTTGACTTCTCAGCATTTTATTCTATGACTATCAGTCTATCTCAAACTCCTACCAAATATACTGCTGCAGCCCAAACCTATGAACTTGACTCCCCGTACTTTTACATAATGCTGGAGTTTCACAGATCATTTGGCAATCCATCCAGCAGACTATACCATAAATCAGGGATACGTTCTCAGAAATGCTTCCAAGCAGCCACACTGAAATGGCCATTCCACTTCGAAGCACTACAACTAACTACTCGAGCAGAAATGCCTCTCCAACTTGCGAAAGAGGCAATCTTTATAACCAGTTCTATTTAGCTCTTACAGTTTGGTCGAAGGAAAAAAAATTCCTATAATAGTAAGTGGAGCGAGGAGAAAGGTAATGGTTGTGTATGTGACGGCGAGCGTTACCAGTCGCCGGTGCGTGGGTGGCGGCTGAAGGAGGGGACCTGAAGGGTGTGGCCAATGCGGAGGCCGCGGTAGGAGGGGAGCTGGTCCTCCGCGCAGCTGAGGAGGCGGGTGACGCCTCCGGGCTGCCCCGCCTTGCGGAGGCTGTGGAGGAGCCCCACCGCCTGCCAGTCGAAGTAGTCGCCGCATTCCACCGAGAACAGCGTGTGCAGGCGCCGCCCCTCCCCCACCGCCGCCGCCGCCGATGCCCAGGCCGGGCACAGCAGCAGGAGCGCGGCCGCCACCGCGCCGGAGATCGCCGCCGCCATTGATGGTGGCGTGGCGGATCTCGCGCCCTCGCCACCCGGACGGATCCCGCCTTTGGGCTGACCCCCGGTCTCTCCCATGTGCTTGGCTTGTTGTCCGTTTGTGCGCCCCCGTGTCATCGAGAGTGAGGGCTCCATGAAGTACGCCAAGTCGTCTTGTTGGCGTAAAACTTCTAGCCGTACTGTTATACGCCAACAAGCCATAAGCTCGGAAACATGTAACTAATGCTTTACTTCATGCAAACGGGTTTGCCTTCTCAGCACCTGTCCGAGCTTAGGTAACTATAATCTCAAGTTAAGCCTGCTAGTTGTAAAAATTTCTGTAAATCATGTAGACTGTATAGTTTGCATCTCGTTACTAGGCGATGCAAGAATCAAAGAACTGAAGAAACAGATAATTCAACTCCAGAAATTGCAGTTCGTCATAGCTATCATGTGCTAAGCGTCATGAGAGGCAACGTTCTCCTTCGGCATCACAGACCACAAAAAGGAAACAAGAATTCAGATCATGACCATAAACGCAGAACGTTGACCGATCACGCTTAGCAACCAGTCCTCAGATTGAGCTAAGCCTTCAACATCTTATCGACCCTATCAAGCTAAGCAAGTCTTCAGATTGAGCTAAATCTTCGACATCATATCAACGTAGCATGGCATAGATTGTTTTTTGTAGAAGATAGCCTTTTAATGTTTAGGAGACATTGAAAAGAATGAGATCTGGTATTGACCGTCAGAGTTATTGAGCAAATTACTGAAAGAGTCCACAAGCTAAGGATTTATGCAAAGCAGTCAGCTTCATGCATTTTAAGGTGGTAATTCCAAGATTAACTATTAAATAGGATATACTGAATTTTTCAGACCTATCGCTTTATGTGATCCAGATATATCACATTTCCACTGTGAAAGCAGTTAGATTTTTAGAATCATGATAACCGATGTCAGTAGCTTTGGCGGTGATATCCTGCGTTACAACTGATATCAGCAATCTTCCACTTTTTCATGGTTTCCATGACATTCAACGTTCATCGGAAGTATAGATTTCCGTCCAGCCCGAGGCCTATGGGCCGGCCTACGGCCTCTTTTTTTGGCCCAGCACGGGCACGGCCCAACACGAAGTTAATCGGGCCCGAGCCAACCCAGCATGGGGCTCATGCTGTGCTTGGGCCGACTCCTCGGCACGTGGGCCGGCCCGGCCCAACACGTTTAAGTCGCGGCCCGATCAGGCATATGGGCCAGCCCGGGCACGGGAGGCCTGCTAAGGCCCAAGGAGCCCGAGCGGCTCGGCGTATATAACGCCCGAGCGCCGGCCGGGCCCCGAAACCCTAGCGCCCCGCCCTCCATTCCTTCCTCGCCCTCGCCCGCGGCCTCTTCACCTCCCTCGCGCTTGCGCCCTCGTCTTGCCGCCCGGCCGCCGTCGCTGGTGTAGATCCGCAGCTGCCCTCGCCTCCTCCGCCTCTTATCGCCTAGAACCGATGTTCCCCTCCCTTCTTCTCCCCCTCTGCTCACCTGATCTAGCTCCTCGATGGTCCCTCCTCGCCTCACACGCCGCCTCCCGAGGCCCAAGCCGCGCTCCAAAACCCTAGCGCCCCCGCCCCACCGCCCCGCCCCCCGTTCCTTCCTCGCCCGCGGCCTCTTTGCCTCCCTCGCGCCCTCGCCCGCTGGCCGCGGCCTCTTTGCCTCCCTCGTATCGCCGCCGTCGCCGGTGTAGATCCGCCGCTGCCCTCGCCTCCTCTGCCTCTCCTCGCCTAGATCCGGTGTTCCCCTCCCTTCTCCTCCTCCTCTACTCGCCGGATCTAGCTCCTCAATGGTCCTCCTCGCCTCCCACGCCGCCTCCCGAGCCGCGGTCGGCCAAATCCAACGCTCCTCGACGCTGCCTGATCCAACGCCGGCAATCCTTCTCCTCCCTCTCCTGTGGCTGGTGAAAGGGATTGAAAAAGGGGAAGGCGGGGAAGGCCGAGAGGCGGCGAGCCTCGTGTCGCCTCCTCGTCTCCTCTGCTCAGTGTCAAATCATCTCCCCCTCTCTTGTTTTGTTGCTTCTTGCCCTTCTTCGCCTTCCTCTTCTCCAGTCCCCATCTCCCTCTCCTAGTCTCCGGTGAGGTCGTCGATGGCAACTCCGGTGCTCCAACCACAGGTAACTCCGGTTCTCTTCTCTTTTTTTTTCCTTTCATGTTTCATTTGTAACTGACTTCTTTCCCTGCTCTGCCTCTGTCGCTCTTTCTTCTTGCGCAGGCCATCGAGGGATCGGAGGTCGGCGATGGCCAATAATGACCCGTCGTCCCACAACTATGAGTTGCGGGCGATGGGTCTTCACGGAGACGATGAGGACGACCTAGCTGCAGATGTAGAGGAGTTGTTTAGCAGCAACACCGGACGATGACCATCGACCTAGATGCAGACATCCTGGGACTTCCTCACGGGCCATTTGCGCAGCCGGCCGGCTCTGAGAGCGTGAGCACCGGCGCTGCCAGTGGCAGTGGCGGCTCCGAGAAGAGGAGGTCGTCCACATCTAAGGTGTGGAAGGACTTCGAGGAGATCTATGAGGTAATCGACGGTAAGGAACGCCAAACTGGTGCTAAATGTAGACATTGTAAGAAAGATTTCACTGGTAAATTCACCTATGGTACTGGCCACTTGCTTAGGGTGTGTTTGGTTCAGCTGTGAATTTCTGAAAATCTGATTTCTGGAATCAGCTGTGGGAAAGCTGCTGTGAGCTGACAGCTGTGGGAAAGCTGAAAGCTGTTTGGCTGAAACAACTATCAGCTGTGGATTTCTGTAAGAAATGTCTGTTATGCCCCTGATATCCCATAAGGCTATTTATATGCTAATTAATCACATGGATATGTAGATGACCGTTTTGGAAAGGAAATATTCATATTTGTTAATATTTGACATATATAATAGTTCATGTTTGCTAATTAATTGCGAATGTCTCATAACCCGACATGTCCAGGCACTCAAACTCCTCTAGGCAATCAAGAAACATTATTATCGCAGAGGTAGACATATCTGAACTTGGTATCGGGCTTCTTTAGCTGAGGAAGAGAGTTACAGCTTAGCAATAGATTGATGTATCAACATAGCAATATCTCATAAAGATACTTGTGTGGTACATCAATTTTATTCTAAATAGGCATAATAAAATTTAGAATATCTGGACAGAATTGATTTTGGAGTTCCTTTTGTCAATGGTCCGCATATGGTATTCGCATGTAAATCTCTTAGAACAGACGTCTTCGAGCTCATGTATGACATTCATCTTGGTATATACAGCAATAAAGAAGTTGATATAGAGATAGCTTAGCTAAGGTCTTAGTATTTATCAGTTGTACAGTTTGGTCAAAATGGAGAAGAAAAAAGATCCATGAGCTCCCAATAATTTATGCTAACTTGATTCTACCTCAACCTTCCTCTCAAATCTTATTGGAATAGCAGGGAGAACAGACAGGTGATGAACTCAATGCTGAGATCCCATTGGAAGAACCGCTCTGCCCCCGTCGCCTGCCGCCGCCACGCTCGCGCTCGCGCCGCGCCGAGCCGCCTCCGCGTCACGCTCGCCCGCGCCGCGCCGAGCCGCCTCCGCGTCACGCTCGCCCGCGCCGCGCCCACGCCCACGCCCGCGCGCGCCCGCGCGCTCGCCAGGCCAGGGCCGGCGCGGGGGCCAACCAGGCTAGGGGCGCCGCTCGGGGAAACGAAGCCGGGGGCACGGGGAAGAACCGGTCCCGGGGCGCCGCCGCAGGGATCATCGCCGGCCGGAAGCGCCTGGCCGCCGGAGTTGGGCCTGGATGGGGTGGCCGAAGGAGGGAGGCGCCGTGGTGGGGGAGGCTGAGAGAGCGCCACGGTGGGGGAGGCCGGAGAGGGCGCCACCGGAGATTGGTGCCGGCAGCCGAAGTGCCCCTGGCCGTGATGGTGGTGGGCGACGGCTGCAGGTCGAACTTCGATGGGAGCGTCGGTGGGGAAGAAAGGGAGCGGAGAAAATAGAAAAGCGAACTGGTACGCTCCTTAACGAGTGGCAGGCGGGTAAATAGCAGCTGGAATCGGCTGAAATCTGGGGGTCACGCCGATTTTGCGTTGCACTACGGGAATCGGCTGATTCCTGGGAATCGCTTTGTCCGTTTCCGCCCTTTGGTTGCGATCACCGATTCCTCAACGCGAATCTGGATGCCGAAGCCAAACCAAACGGACCCTTAGGCACATTCTTATATGCCCTATTTTAAAAGGTCATTCTGCCATGGCTCAATCTCAGCTTAAGTTTAATCCTGATGGCTCTGTTCGCACTTGGGAGTATAATCCTGATGTTGCTCGTACTCAGTTGTGTAGGTTGATTGCACGCTTTGACCTGCTTTATGCATTGGTGAAACTGATGCTTTCGAAGAGTACATAATCCTAGATTTTGCCGTACAACCACTGGAGATTTTGCTAAGTACTTTAATGATCATCGTGCACACAGCTTGTTGAGAGTTTGAAATCGGTATCCTCTGTTGCTTTTACTTCTGAAATCTGGTCTGGCAATGCTAAGAAGTATTATCTTAGTGTGGTTGCTCACTATGTGAATATTGATCGGCAATTAGAGAAAAGGGTTATAGGTCTTAGGCTGATTGATGTGTCTCACAATGCTGAGAATATTGCTCAGCGTATTACTTCTATTTTTGCTGATTTTGGATTAACTAATAAAATATTCTCTCTGTTACATTAGACAACGTTGCTGCTAACACTAGCCTTATTAATCAACTAAATCCTATCTTGTCTGATTATGTTGATAGCTTGTTTGTGCATCAGAGATGTGCTTGTCATATCATCAATCTTATTGTTAAGGCTAACCTTGATGTGTTTAGGCCTACGTTGTCTGCATTTAGAACTGCTATATCATTTTTAAATTCATCTAACCAATGCATTGCTGCATATAAATCATATTGTATTGCTGTTAATGCAAGATCTTAGAAGTTTGGCTTAGATATGGATATGAGATGGAATTCCACTTATCTCATGCTAAAACATGTCTTGCCCCATAAGAACTTATTCTCTATTTTTATCATTACTAATCATCCTTTGATTGATGGCTAGCCACTCTTAACAGAACAACATTGGTACGTGGCTAAAAATATATTTGAAATTCTTGAATAGTTCTGTGATTCCATTGTTGTTCTCTCTAGTGTTTATTATCCCATATCTCCATTAATATTTCATCATGTTCTTGAGATAGCTAGCCATCTGAATAATTATGAAAATGATAGAGATTTAAAAAATGTTGTTACTCCCATGAAAGATAAGTTTTTACAATATTGGTGTGATATTTCTATGCTTTATGCATTTGTATTTATATTGGATCCTAGAACTAAGATGAAAGGTTTTAGCAATATTTTTAGACTTTTGTCTCAGCTTAATGGTAATGATTACTCCTGCTACTTAACTGAGGTAAGGGCTAAACTATCTGTTGTTTTTGGTGAGTATGATGAAAAATTTGGTGATGTAAGGTTGTAAAGGGCTGCACAACCAAACCCTACAGGTAAGAAAAGGACCGCTTGGAGTAAGATCTTTGGGGGTGATATTTCTGGCTCTAGTTCTGCTAGTGCTAGTGCTAATGCTGCTGGTCTTGGTGATGGTCTTGGTGGTCCTTCCTCCTTGCATTGGAGATCATCTGCTAGTGCTTTGCTGCAGGCTGCTACTTCTGTTGTGTAACCCCCGCGTTTTTATCTTATTTAAATTGTATTACCAATCACTCGCTTAAAAATCTTTTAAACCTTTTCCGCCGCTCGAGCTCCCGAAGCCCGCCTCTCGATTTTCCGCCATCCCGACATCGCGCAGTCTCTTCCTCTTTTTCCGCGGAGCCGCCCGTCCCTTTTCCTTTTCCACCGGCCCCGCCGTCCCGTCGCATCACCATCGTTTCGCGGTCGGCCGCGTGCGCCTGCCCGGCCGCGATCGTCAGTGCCGCGCGCGTGTCCCCTCTTTGCTTTTCTCATATTTTATTCAAATCCATTTTATTTCTCTCTTCTAATTCTACCGCTTGCTTATTTAAATTGTTGAGCTACTGTGTGAAAATTTAAAATAATTTTTTTTCTTTTTTCTTATTTAAATGAGCACATGCGTGCTGCCTCCTCGAGCTCCTTGCGCGCACGCGCGGGCCAGCGCACGACTCGCAACTGCCCTGTTGTTGGCTGTGCACACGCGCTCGCATCGCGCCGCCCACGTCACGCCACGGCCGCTGCTGCTCACTGTGCCGTTGCGTGCTTGCTACCCGTGCACGCCAAGCCGGCGTGCGATCCACTGCTGCGCCGACCCGTCTCCGTCCCGTCCCCCTCGCAGCTTGCACCTTATCCCCGAGCGTCCCGGCCGCTATTAATGGTGAGGTTCCTGTACTGCCTGTGACCCTCCCATGCCGGCCATCTCCCCTCTCCCTCTCGGCCTATAAATCAGCCCCCGAGCCGCCCCTCACTCCGCCCACGCCGCCCCAGCACCTTCCCTCCTCTACCTTGCGCTGCAGCTCGCCGCCGCCGCTCACCATTGCCGGCCACCACCCATCTCCGTAGATAGCCCTCCGTAGACCGTCTCCGCACGAGGTGAGGGCCGGAATCGGACCGCCTCGGCCTCCTCTCCATTTTCCCCTCCTCCCCGGGCGTCGCCATGCACCTGGGGGCCGGCGCCCATGGCCTGGCCGCCCCCCCCCCCATCCTACCGTTCCCCTCCCCCTCCCGTTCTGTCTCAAGGAAGAAGAAAGGCAGACTTGTGCATAACCCCCTACACTTTTCCTTCTTATGCAGTCCGCAGCTCTCTACCTCCCTCTCTCAAATATTTAATTAGAACTCCTTCTATCTCTTTATTTCATTACAAATAGGTCCTCATCCTTTTAAACTACTCCCTAAATGACCTTTTAACTCATCAGTTCATGCGACATTTTGTTCCGAATTGATTTCAAACTCCACCACGCATCATCTCCAAATATTTTCTTCAAGTCTCAGGATCCACATCCAACAAATATAATAGTCTTCTCTATTTTTTTTAATCGAAGCTCTCTATTTTCCTCTTTTTTTAAGCTCGTCGGTGAACTTTGTTTTTATTGTGTGATTGTTTGTGTGTCGTAGCCGACAGTGTGACTGAGGAGGAGCAGTATCGCGAGCCGGAGCCCGAAGACCCGTACCTCGAGGAGGAGCTTCCGGAAGGCTTTGAGGATGGCAAGTCCAATCCCATCCTTTGATGCATATTTATCCTAGTTTTATAAACACAACCTATTGGCTTATTGTGTGGGCAACGGCTTAGCTTAAACCCCAGTAGTTGTTCTGCTAGCCAAAAGGAGAGCTGGTGAACAACGGGAGATAATGGAGAGGGAATACGATTTGTGTGAGTTACGTCCCAGTTATGACTTTGTTGATAGGTCATTAACCCCATGGTTGCTTCCGTGTTGGCTAGTTAGATTCAGCTAAGGTGGGTAACAGCTTTGTTAGGATCCGCAGCGACAGTAAGGTGTTCGTAGTGCGGTACCCAACTTGTGGGTAAAATGTACAACCTCTGTAGAGTGTAAAATCTATTCGAATAGCCGTGTCCACGGTATTGGACGAGTTACCGCATGATCACTTCAATAGACATTTTGGGATGGTTGGTTTTGTGGCGTGAGTTGTTTTGAAAGTGTCCGGCAGTTGTGCCGTGAGCTACTGTGGATGTGGAGTCCGGTAGCATTAAAACTTGGATCCTTTGTGTAGGATCAACCCCACTTATTATTCAATTACTGCAGAAATGTTTTGAGAAAACTCTTTTATTAAATGAACCCTTGCATGTGTAAAACTTTGCTTTATCGCAAATGAACCCTAGCCTTATCCTTGATATATCCTGTGCATGATCTTTATTATCCTCTCTCCGTGGGTGTAGTTGGACTTGTTGAGTACGTATGTACTCATTCTTGCCTAGTTTTTACAGAGGAGGATCCGAACTTCGTTCCTGAAGATGTCGAGTAGGTCGCCGTCCTGTACCCAACCTTGTCTGTGGTTCAGGGTCTCCACAGGAAGCTTACCATGGCGCAAGACTCTGATATTAGCTTAGATTTTGTTGGTACTTTAGTTTGGCTTTTAGTCCTTATGTTGTCCCTCTTGATAGTGGCGCTTCAGTGCCCGCTACCTCGACGGTTTGTACGATAATGAACCATCTGATGTAATAAATGTGTTATCAGCCTCTTGGGACTGATATTTGTATCACATTTGGTCACCTCTGATGAGGGGACGCTTCATGGTGCTTTTCTAACTTCTGCTTCTGAACTTTCTGCCTACCTAGATAGTGATACTATTAACCAGTACGATGATGAATTCAACCTTTTGAACTGGTGGTATGAGCATAAATTATCATATCCTATTCTTTCAATCCTAACTAGAGATGTTATGACTGTGCCTGTTTCTACAATATCATCAGAATGTGCTTTTGGTACTACTGGCAGAATCATCGAGGAGCGGTGATGGCGTCTGGGCTCTGAGATGGTGGAGATGGTGGCTCTTGTGAAGGATTTGGATTTGGAGCTAGAATATGCAAGACTTCAGCATGCTGTGGAGGATCAAGAACTTGAAGAATCTTTTTAGAACTTGTTTCTTGATGAAGAATCTATCTAGTGTGGTGGTGTAATGGTGTGGACATGTGGTCCAGAACTTGAACTTAAACTTGAACCGATGTTGATTTACTTGAACAATTTAGAGTTGGCTATACTCTTTTTTTCTTTGTAGAGTTTTATCCTTACAAGGTGTGAGGTTTTACCTACAAAGATTTTTAATGGGCAGCAAATAAAATAGCTCAAGTTAATATTTGTTGTCCTTTTCATATTTGTGAATGTGTATGTTTGAATGCTTAATGCTTTGATATTTGGATGTCTATGTGCATATGTATGTTTGAATATGTATGTGTCAATGAAAGTTTTTGAATTTGAGAATGTGTTGATATTTCAATAAATTTCTAGTCAAAATTTAAATTTTCATGGATTGAAGGGTTCATGTCTATATGGCCTCACGTGCTGGCACGGCCCGCACAGCCCGTATAGACAATCGGCCCGGCCCGGCATGGATAATAGGCCTGCGTGCCATACCTGGGCCGAGGCCTCGGCACGTGGGCCAGCCCTGCCTAGCACGATTAAATAGTCGGGCCAATCATGCCGGGCCGAGTTGGGCCCGGACCGTGCCGTGCCGGGCGGCCTGAATGGCTAACTATAATCGGAAGCAACCGGTCCTGTTGATGCAGCAGTAACCCAGTACCAGTGATGGCCCAGTTTAAGTTGAAGAACTAGTCTCTAGGCAAGCTAGTCCGCATATAAATTCTGCATACAACTGTATCACTATCACCTTCACCTATGTAATTCTTTCATGTTAGATTGGCAAATAACTTTACAATCTGCAGCCTGTGCAGAATTCTCTTCACTTATACAAATAGTTTCCTGTGAATATCATAAGCCTAACATATTGTATGCAATGCAGCATCAGGGTTAGACCGTCAGTTGTGCAAGGCAAAGATTTGACAATCTTCATATATAGTTTCGAAGATCATCGTAAAGGGTATATAGTATAATCACTGTGCCATGACACAATCTATAATACAGACAATTACCAAAAGTGGAGAGACTACAAATTAAATCCTTCCACCACAGGATCAAGTTAGATCACTATAGCCCTACAGGAGGCGCTACACGGGAACATACCAAAGAACATCATCCTTCCTCACAGAAAGACATGGTCGAAAGATGGGAGCAGCTGTGGCATTTATGCAAATAGGCATCCGTCTAGCAACGGGAACTCCATTATTTCACTACTAAGCTCTGGATCATCGTACCAGTTATTCTGCAGTCCATGTAGCATCATTGCATCATTACACTGAAATAAATCAATGCCATTGAGTCCAAGTTGATAGCCGGAAAGGTCATCAGGTAGACAAGCCAAATCGGTACCGCATATGGTACTCGCCTCTTCAGAAGTAAGCAAAGGGGCTTGGTTCCTTGCCTGGTCAAAATGACAATCTTTACCACTGGACAACCCCTCCACACTGGAAAACTTTTGGTCAATGTTAGTTGAAGTAACAACACTGTCACTAAGTTGAGCAGAAACTGAATCAACTGTACACGTCAATGCAGGTGATAAGGACTTCATACAGCCAAGAAGATCTGGTTTTACATCTGAGAAGTCTCTGACATCCCCCTCCATACTGCAACTCATCGATACCAACGGTGGTGGGGCATATAGATGACCAGGGGTGATTGGGTGCTCTAAGTCTGGTTTGGGCAGGCAAGAATAGTCTCCTAGCAGGTCGCATCGCTCATGGTTATGTTTTGGGTACTGCATGAACTGCTTTGGTGGCACACTTCCACTCCAGGACTGACATTCCAAGATCATGGTTTCTGATGGCTTCCTGTCTTGATTCAGTGGCATTCTTTCAAAAGATAGCACCCCACCTAAAGGTGAAGCGCTGGTGACATTCTGAGGGTCAATAACATCACTTACTGGGGTTCTATTTTTATCTGGCACCTTCAAGGGCACCACAATCTTCGTGTCCTCCAAATGAGGATCGAGCATGTTGCTCTGAGCTTGGATCTTCTGAGAACTATGCTGAAATCCATTGGCACCATTGCCAGGTTGCTCTTGGAAGGAGTTTCGAAGGTTAAGGTTATCTGATGGTCCCTTGTGACTGAAATCTTGCCTAGCAGCACCCATTATCCTTTCCTCATTCTGCTTTTGCAACCTACTCAAGTAGAGCCGATATTTCTGCATATAAAAATAAATCAACTTAGGACACTCGACAGTGCAAGCATCAGACGAGGTTAATACTGGAAAACATCTATAAATTCTAGGGCTTATAAGGATGTAAAACTTGAATTCTAAGTATTGAATTACATGGTCTATTTCAAACTTTGTTTGGCCTTTAAACAAAATCTCGAAAGTCTTTATATTTCAGGCTTCAAGGATGAACTTTTATTTTTGAAAGAGAACTGGCAGGAGTTCTGTCGTTCATGTATTAATAAAGCAGAGGATGAACGTACAAAATGTTTGGAATAAAAGGCTTCATTGATTTCATTGTACGTTGGGGATGCAAGTAATGTTGCAAAGAAGTTTTCAGAGGAAGCTGCTAGATTACTAAGTTACAAGAGTTAGCCCAATGAATCACACAATCGGAGCTTTTCGATGAAGATGAGTAGGCTAAGAGTATGCCATGTCAGAGCTCATCAGCAACCAGCATAGGATCCAGTTTTCTAGGGAATAGAACATTAAAAAAATGTTACTGTTTGAATATGATATCTGTCGTACCTGAAGATGGCTGGCTACATTCTCCCTTGTCAGGCCAGGAACATTCATTAGGTCCAGTATTTTCTTTGGCCCAACTTCTGCAAGACAACAATAATTGCAATTGCGAATTGGCATCATGCAAAATTTATAAATTCAGGAAGGAAGGTGCAATTATCATTATTTTTAGAGGACTCACTGTCAAATCCAATTTGGTTCACCGCATTTACGAATTTCTGATGAAGGTCAACAGACCAGACAACTCTAGCCTTCTTAACAGTAGCACCATCACTCGAGTCCTGATCTGTGTTGTCCTTATCGACATCTTTTCTCTTCCTCATGGTATCAGAGTCAGCTCTCATAAATAGGCCCCTCTCTTCCAATCCTTCACAACCATTTCTGAATATTTGGAGATCGTCACAGAAGTCATTACCTTCGATCTCTTTCACCTCATGCATTTTCTTCCTATACACGTGTTGCCAGATGTTCCTAAGTTCCTTCATTCGAACAGGCTTGAGGAGATAGTCACAAGCACCGTGCTGGACACCTTTCATCACCCTACTTGTTTCTCCATCGATGGACATCACTGTGAAAACAGATTGGAGCAATTTGGTATTTTGAGAATAGATATTCAAACAAGTAGAACATTTTGTGATATTCACATGTTCTCTGAAACTTGCAGGAAGACAGATTTTGGTGTTGAATACTAACTTATAACAGGAAGATCCATCTCGAGTCCAATGTGCTCGAGGAGCTTGAAACCATCCATGTCAGGCATGTTGACATCACTTATTACGATGTCAAACTTGTTTCTCCTCTCCCGGAGAATTTGGAGAGCAACACTGGCTAAACCGCATGTGGTGACTGCAGGGAAATAACTACTTTAGTCTCAGTACAGGATGATTCTTGATTATAAATCATAAATATGGATGCATGCATGCACCATGATTTTGGTTGAAAGTGAGATGGATACCATTCGATTATTAATAGCAATAAAACTTGTAAAAAAACAGACCATTCAATAGTAGTGATAACCGATAATAGGTCTGCCAAACAGACTAAAAATCTTGTCCAAATGAAATAAAATTGTCTGTGAAAGCCAAATATGATACGCTTGTTGGGTAAGTTATCGAAAATATACTTCTTCCAAAGCCAGTTACGGTGCCATAAAAATATAGCAAATAAACAGTCTGTACCCTGCAGCACTGTAAAGTAAGAAGATAAGGCACGAAATAGAATATATTTCTAAACTCTGGTGCTTAAATTACACACAGGTGGAACTAAGTGCTTTACAGATACACAAGTCATCGATCTAAAACAGTGACGAAATGAAGATAACTTGATAGTGAAGCAGGTTTAAAATGCCTCTGTTGCTCCATGTTTCACCATACGAAAGGAGGAATCTAATGGATTAGGCCGATACTCATAAAGTTGGTGCCACACGATTTGAGAAACTATATCCAAGGCAGAAATACCTCCTGTGTGAGCAATCACGATTACTTCACGTGTACTAGCATACAAGCAAAAACAAGACGATAAAAGAAACCCAAAAGTGGGAAAACTGATGTGTCATATATCTGTATAAGGAAACTCCCCGAAGAACCTAAGCAGCCAATCACCTTAATCAAGAACCTTTATCCCCACCTGAACCTGAACCAACAAGGGCTTGGCGAAAGGAGACTACTACTTATCAGAACGTACTCGCAACACAGGCACGGGATGTCACAGATCATCCACTACGTAATTGCAACGAACACTAGGCGTGGGTGCGTGAGCGGAGCACGCGATCTCCCACCCTTCCTGTTCCCAATCCGATTTATCCATCAAACTGAAGAACCAGGGAGCTAGTAAAGCAGAGATTCCAACCTTCGTAGGAACACTTCCTGAGCATCTTCTCGAGGATCTTGAGCCAGGTCGGGTCGTCGTCCACGACGAGGACGCGCAGCCCGTAGGGGAACGCGGTGGCGTCGGCCAGGGCCATGCCGCCGCCTACGCCTAGGCCACCCCACCTCCGCCTCCGGCCGCCTGCTCTCGCGGCAGTGGGGGGGTGAAGTGGGGAGTGGGGGAGCAAGAAGGCAGGGGAGCCCGGGGGGGAGCTTTAAAAAGCGGTTAAAAAGGGCGCAGCGGGGAAGTGGAGGCGGAGGAGGCCGCCGATAAATATTGGCGCCCGTTGGTTAACTAACTTTATTCCCTTCCTCCACTGTGCCCGCCGAGACGACGGTACGCGTCCCTGTCTCCCTCCCTCGCGTCGTCGCGGGGCAAATGGTGTTGCTTTGGAATAACAGCTCGGCTCCGCGAGCGGAAGTGAGTCGCCACCGGTCTTGATCGAGTGGAATATGAACTAGCAAGTGCCAGGCTTCACTCCCTTTTTCTGGTTGGGAAAAATGGTTACTTATGCATAATGCATGTAGCTCAGTAGCTGTGTATTCCTTGTTTTTTTTCTTTCGCAAAAGAAGAACAGAGAGAAGCTATTCCTTGTTTTGATTTTTTTCCCCTTTCCACTCAATAAGGCAGAGAGAGTTCAAGAAAAATACTTATGTTTGCAATGGTTAATTAGAAGATTCGCCTCTCATATAATTGGGCAAGCAATAACGATCTTTCACCCGCCGAGACTAGTCGTGATTCATGTAGCAAACACTGACGAAAAGATACTCTCTAGTGGCGTGAAACTTTGAGATTTTCAGGTCAAAGCTTGCACCTTTGAGCAAAGCACAGGTGCCATTCCGTTTGTTTTCATCTCTCCCTCCCCCCTCGACCTCGATGCGTCCATGTCCATCATCCTTCCCCCTGGCCCTGGTGGTGCCTGCCAGTCTTGTCAGGGCGAGATGAGAATTTCCCCCGACAAGCGAAACCTGTCGGTCGGATCGTGGCCACCAGCGGGAAGCCGGCACCACCACGCGCGTCCCGAATCAAGCCTCCATTTGGTAACCTGGAAAGGCCGCGCCGCTCACATCCGACGAGCATGAACTGCTATGCTAGTCCATACCCGGCCGCTGATCGCGTCGTGTGGCCAGCGGCCCCCGGCGCGGCGGAAAAGCGCCGCCCGGCCGACGACGCCCTGGCTGTCAGGCTGTCACCGGCCGGCGCGTGCGCGCGACCGAGGATTCCAAGCCCGACGTGGAGCCGTACCCGCCGGAGCCACAGGAATCCGGAACTTGCAGTGGTCTCGTAGGCGCGGACCACTCACGTGTAGACACCGCGCGCCCGGCGACGTCGCTGTTCATCAGTTCCCTCCGCCGGGTCGGCCAGCCACCACACACTAGCGCGCGCGTCGTCGCACCTCCATGTCAAAGCCCCCGCGCGCGTTTACCAGAGCGCGGAACGCGACGGCCGGGGGCCCCCGGCCCCCACGCGGCCACGCCATTCGGGGAAAGGCGACGGGATCGGAGCACCGCGGCCGGCCGCCGGTACGAACGAACCAGCGAGCCCCACGCTTCCGCATGCACCCGATGCGCGCGGCGCGTACCAATACAGGCGCCCGCAGCCATAGCCGGGGTCGCGCGGCGCGCGGCGAGTGGTGGAGCGGCGGCTTTGCGCCAGATGCCCCCGCGCCGCGCCGCACGAGTAAAAGGCGGTGCGCGCTTGCAACGCACGGGCCAATGCACAAGAGACAGGGCGGTGATCCCCCGCCCGCGGCGCGCGCATCCGCCGCACACGTGCCGCGCCGACCCCTGGCTGTGGTGGTGGTGGGGAGGGCGCTCGGCGATGCTGCCAGCCGCAGACGCGAGGCCCCGCGCGCGGCCGGGCCGGGGTGGGGGAGGAATTGGAATGTGCTCCTTCTCGTGGGCGCGGGGCCCCGGGGCAGCCGAGCACGAACCAAAAGCTAGGCCGGTGCGCGCCCAACGTGGAAAGGAAGCACCGGGCGCCTAAAATATGTGCGCGGGTGGCCAGTGGGCGAGCCATGCGAATGTTCCTTCGTTCCCGCGAGCACTCGCGTCGTCGCCGGAGCCCAAAGCCACCACCACCCCTCCCTGCCCGTGCTCGCAGCAGCTAGCGGCAGCGACGAGTCATCGGGAGAGGCGCGAATCCCACCGCGGCCGGAGCGGGTGGATTCCCTCAGAATTCCGGTGGCAATAATGCGCCCGGATGGTTGTACTTGGGGGCGTGATTAGCATCGGCGTCTGATGAGTGTCGCCGGAAAGCTTGAGGGCTTTAAGGCCCCCCCCTTTTCCGGTGGGTTGTAACGCAGCGCACGGGCGGGCGGGCAGGACAAGCTTACTAGTGGGGGACGCCGCCAATGGCCGCCGGGATTAGTGGAGCGGAGAGGCCACGCAGCGGCGCGGCCCTACAGCCAACACCCGCCCGCTTTGCCTTGCTTTGCTTCGTGGCCAATGGGCTCCGGCGCTCGTCAGATTCCTCTCTATCTCATGGCTTGTTCCTGCACCCGAACCTTTTTTCTATCCTGTGACGCTGCTGCTGCTGCTGCTGCTGCGAGTCTGCGACTGCCTGTGCAGGGGCGCATCCGTCCACCTGAGTTTTGCTGTTTTGCTCGCCGTTAGTTAGAGAAAGAAAGATGATAATTGGTTAGTGGATTCAGATGGTGGATTGATTAGATCTGGCAATCTTTTTTCCCCCATGATGATAAAATAAAATAGTAACTAATCCGACTGAGATGGATGTCCTTGAGGGGTACAAATGGTGCACTTGGTGGTGGCTGCCTTTGCAGCTAGATGAGCCCTGCTGAAATCTATCTGCCATCTTTTTTCCAAAGGGGAAATCTATCTGCTATCAAGTGATTGGTGTGCACCTGTTTCTTGGTAAGTTTGGGATCAGAGGGATCCATCCTATCTTTGCCTGCTGTTACAGTGAGGTCCAGTGCCTCCGCACCTGCCTCCAATCATAAGGTTGCTTCAGTGACAATTATCTCGTTATTATTCCTTCACTGCTCAAAGCAACAGATGAACAGATTCTGCAGTTACCGACAGAGTTGACCCTTCCAGTGAAAGTGTGTCCGTAACTGAAAGGCGGTAACTGCAATAAAGTAGCAGCAAGTGTACGTTTGGTTGGATGGTCTCAGGAGCAGCTCAGCAGGACAAAGTTTCACTGTTTTTTATGCTGGTAGAGTAGTGACTCAAAAGACTCTGAACTCGATGCTATGCTAGATTGCCCTGTCAGTAGTACATACATACATGAACAAAAGGAAGGAAGCTGGCCCCAAAATGTGAGGCCAATGAGGAGCTTAATCATTGGAGGTTTCTGTTCAGATATGCCAAATGAGAGTTCTCGTGACAGGAGGGAACAGTATCTGATATTCCTTTTTTCTTGATGTGGGACTATGAAAAAAGCAGTCCAATACCACCCCGTTTACAAATGCCCTTAGGCCTGACTAGCATTCTGTAAAGCAGATCTACTATGGCTAGATGGAAAAATTTGTGTTTGTGTTTGTGTGTGTCTTATCTGAAAGGCATTTTCTCACCACCAATAGCTGCATTTTTGTTTTTAAAAAATAGGAACAAGAATACTTGTTGGGGCCTTCACTTTCACATGGGCTGCATTCTCTCTCTGCCTTTTGAAGTGGCGCTGAAATGATTGTTTAAATTATGCAACACTTTAAGCCCTTTTTTGGGTAGTCCTAGTAGGGTAGGCAACTGTGTGTCGCAGTCTGGTGTAGCCCTGAAGGAAGAAATTTTAAAGAAATATATCCTGCTCCAGAATTTGCCAGATTGGTCTAGCCATTTGACTCCTTAGTGCTTGTAGGGCTTACTTCTCTGCGATCTAAAGGTCAAGCAATGGGGCAAGCAGTCAGGACTGCGGACTGCATGCCCAAAAATGAGCAGTCAATGGTGCTTGTCTTGCCACACTTATGTTGTTTTGGAAAAAAGAAGAAATTGGGTGCTCCTATCTTGCCTTTGCAAACTGCAAGCACTGAACTGCAGGATAATGTTTCAGATAGTTCCTTTCTCATCCAGCTTGGTTGCCTTTTGCAGCAGATTGGCCTCTGAAATTTTTTAATGGACCATGCATTCCACTAAAACCTTGCAGCGGCTAGCTAGTGACTATCGTCACTGCCCAAATTTTCTCGAACACATCGCTCCAAATTTGCAGTAACAAGGTATTAAAATAAGGGATGCCCAGCAGAGTAAAATGTATTCTTTTTTTTTTAAAAAAAAGAGAAATGCTTCCAGGCGTACAGAGCTAGAAAAGACACATACTAGATTCTAGAACTTAGCAAGTTATTACCAACATACAGTTAGGCACAAAGCAACCCTTTTGTCACTTTTGTGATTGGTGCAGGCATTTCCTCATAGAAAAGGCACATAAGCACTTGCTGATATTTGCTCATCGATCCAATGTCACGATGATTAAGCGAGCAAGCACCAAGCCGGCCGGTGGTGTTGGTGCAAAGCCCTACCTAACCTGCATTTCTTTCAGCAGATGGATGCTAGTGAAAAAAATATAAATAAAAAAAGGATAGGCTTCACTGTCATGCAATTGCTGTCTCCAACAACAGTGCAAGAACGTCCGACAGGTCGTGCAGGACTCTACGTGGAAAAGGCCCGCCGTCGTAGCGTTCGTGCCCTCGCTCGCTCGATCAAAGCGTACGTGATAATGCTCGGAGAAAGCAGGCAAAGCTTGGTGACAGCGAGTGCATGCCCTCTCGCCTTTACCACCCGCCGTGACAAGGCCGAAGGCCCCATCGCCTGATCCCCATGCTGCTGATGCTGAAGGAAGAATCGCAGCTAGCTTGAGTTCCCTCTTCTCCTTCGAAAACTCATGGCCGCCTATGCCCATGCATGTCAACAAAGAATGAGCTTTCCTTTCAAGGAGAAATAAAGAAACACAACAAAGAATGAGCTGCCGAGTCTTTCCATTTGAAGAGGTTTTCGTGCTACCTAACGGAGGCCATCATCATGCCGTGACCACCACCCTCGCGGCCGCTGCAAAAGCCTAGGGGTGCCGAGGATATCCATCCATCCATCCGGAAGCTAGCAGTCGAGAGCACAGAGTGCGTAGGGGGGACAGCACAGTCGTCTCGCGCGGGCCGGGGCGACTCGTCAGCTCGATCACCATGTGGTCGCCACGAGCATCATGGATCGATCGCGATCGGTGGCGGGCCTGGCGGCTAGTAGTGCAGCTAGCTAGATCACGCAGGCATTACTAGATAAGCACTGCCCCGGCCGGCCTGGCCCCGAGACGGCTGTATGTGGCCTGTGGGGATGTCTGCCGACTCTCGTACGTGCTCATCGCCTCAAGTCCCTCCGTTCTGAACCCTAGAGGGTACTGACCTCTCTTTGTACTAAAAGGTGAGAGAATATGCTTCGTGCCTAAGTCTCCAAAAGGAAGCTAGTGCTGCATTTCACACTGCCCAGTGCCCAGTGCCCAAAATCTACACACGTTTTCTGAACTGTCGATCATGCATGTACGGAGCATGGTATGGTTGGATACTTGATGCATGGCAGGGTTTGGACGACAGAGGTCAATGGATCGGAGCACACAATGCATTTGCTGAATTCTTTACGGTGGGAGGGCCTCGAGTCTTGTTGCTTTTCTTCTTCATTATTCCTTCTTTGGTCCATTACCCATTCCTCAGATGTTCCTCTATGGGGGCAGGCAAGCACTGACAGATCAATATTCCTACATGGGCATTGTATGTACCTTTATTCCGTCTTGGAGAGAATGTTAATTATATATACCTAGGCTCAGACACGCTGTAACTTTACTTATTCTCCTGGGGAGCATGAACTGGAAAAAAACACACGAGGCAATGCATGGTCAACATGGAGGTTGGAGCTAGCAGTTTTTGTCGATCACAACGGACGTGAAAAACCAGGTCCTCGCCTCGCCATCAGCTGCCTGGAACCAGCAGCTAAGTGTCCAGGAATATATCGCCCCATCGTGCAGTGCAAACTCGTGACAAAACATGAAGCTACCTGCTAGCTTCTTTCCAGCCATCGGAAGCAGCCTCCGCTTCATTTCCAACTCTCCAATTGCTCGCGGATTATTCCCGTGGCCAGAATTTCCTGCAGCCCGCGCGACGCGTCAGCTAGAAGGCAGAGCTCGCGGGAATCTGAATGTTTTTATGCAGTTCTGAACTGGTGCGAGATGCCTTTGTGCACTGCGTAGAAATTCCTCCTGGCGAATGCCAGTTGTTGCTCGTTGCAGGCATCAAAAATAGGCAGAAAATTGGCGAGCACCAGCAACGGTGTGTGCAGCCCAGCACGCAAGTATCTTTTAGTCATGATGGACCGGGAAAATGTCAGACCTAACTAGCAAGATTTATAGACACGTGGTGTTTTACACGACCGATTAAGCAAGAAGTTAGCTGCAAAGATCTTTCATTATCTACCTAAAGAAAGCTGCGAGGATCATCTGAATCAGTGGCCACCAGGAGCGAGGGGTTTCTATACGGGCAATGGCGGACAGCTAACGCATCTGAGACGAGCTCCGATTGAGCACGTGGAGTGTACGTCCTGGTTAGTTCGAAAGCCAGTAGCTCAATGATACGCAGGATGTGGACACCACACACACAGACAGACAGAGCACCTCAACTCGTGAGAACCAGATGTCTCAGGTTCTCATCGACGCTTGTCCTTTCTGAAAGAACAGAACAGGTCTCTGTTCACACCTGAACGAAGCATCATCTTCAGATCGCGGTGTCCTTCCAGGATCCTCCCGCCATGATATTTTAATCCGTCAGAAGAAGGCCGGCCGGCGGACGAAGCACTGCGCTCGCCTGTAGAATCCGCGCTCGCAGCTAAACTTTTTCTACGTGAATTCGAAGCGTGCGGCGCATCGAATGGGTATCAAATCCCTCTTTTTCCTCTACAGCACTCGAGAGAGGGAATGAAATCTCCACCCAAGATTGCTCTCGCCGGTTTTTCTTCTTCTCTCATGTCTCCGCCGGTGCCAATGGACGAGGCTCCCTTTGGCGCGCGCCCCTTTATGCCGTAATGGCCGACGGGCGAAGCTACTCGTATCTTGCGAGATAAGCTTAGTTAATTCGGAGATGTCCGGGTAATTATGATGCAATCTAGGGTTCAGATGCTGAGCAGAAAACCATACCTGACCTTGATAAGCTTAGTGCAAAGAGTTTCTTTTTTTAGGGAAGAAGAAAAGACGGAGGAAGCAAAGAATTTTCGGAGATGATCCAGTGACAGAGTAGGTAAATTGCCGAGGCCTAGAGCCCAGAAGTTAAATCCAGCGTAGGCTAGCATTGGGCCGTTTTTTGGTAGCATAAAGACCTGTGGGGTCTTTTGGCCCGTTAATATTACGCCATCAGCCCAAGGGCCGTGCGCGAAAGTCCGCCCAGGGACGAGCGAGGCCCACCCAGGCTGTGCGGTTGTCAAACTCTCTGCAACGAACTACAGCCCATGGCGCTTTGGCGAGGTCCGTCCGGGGCCGGCGGGCCGCGCACGCCGAAGTCGGAACTCCACGCTAAGAAGAGTGGTCGCGCGCGCGGGTGGATCCTGCGCGTCGCACAAGCACCTCAGCAGCCCACCGGTCCAAATCGCGCATGCACACGGTGCATGAAAGGATGCAACATTATTGATGGTTTCTTCTTTTATTTTTATTTATTCATTCGTGGTGGAATATTTTTTTATTATATTGGAATAATTATTTCAGAAGGCGGAATTTTTTTATTATGTTGGAACAATTATTTCAGCTTAAAAAAATTATTCCGCATTTAAAAGATGTTCCACCAAAAAATCATCCAAATGTATTCAAAGCGAGATTGTATTTTGAAGATTTCATCGCAAGAAACACAGTAGTGCAGTCGGATTTTGATTTGGATATACGATTTAAGAAATATAATTTTCTTATTGTTTAGTTTCTTCTTAGATCGTATGCCCCACCTTATTATTACTTATGTGATACCTTAACTTCACATATAACAACTAACACCCCTGAACTCCGGCGACTCTGGCCGGCGACTCGTAGCTGGCTCTCCTTCAGACAGAATAGCTTTTCGAATTCACCGGCAGTACACCGGATGCGGCGAGCGAAGTTTCGCGGTCGAGAGTGTGGTTTCTTTCCTCTCCGATCTTATTCCTACGATCCCACCATTGCCACCTGCTTGCTCCATGCATTGCATCGATGATCACTATGTAACTTGTAATTATCATCCTGTTGGCTCCACCAAAATTTACAGATCATTGTGTTTAACTCATCATAGAAGGCTTTACAGTTAAGTAAAAGCATGACATGGCCCTGTTTCCTTAAAAAAAGAAGCATGACATGGCATGACCTCCTTCCCAGCCTTAGATAGGGCCGATGCTATAGGCCTAGTCGAGAAGACCGTGGGCCCTCCTGGGAAGGTTTCTCGGGCCGGCGGCCTAGCGACCAGAAACGAAACTGTGGGCTGTGGCTGCAGGCGTCCGGTTTCGCGGTCGCGCCAAGCGGGTCCTGCTCCCTGCAGCCAGTCGGACACGAACGAGCGAAGCAATGGCGTCAACGGGGAGTCAAGACTCGACATGCTCCCTGTGGAGCCGAGACGACCTCAATCAAAAGCACTAGCGGAATACTCCGTGGAACTTGCAGGCTCTAATCCGCAGGCATTTCCTCTTCAGAATGAGCTGTTCTTTTAGATGGCATCGGCCGATTTCACTCTCCACTCTCTGACGCCAAGTGCGGAGTTGACAAACGAAACCCAAATCAGCGTCAACATGGGGTCAAGAACTCAAGATCGATGGAGCTAGAACTTCACCCCCGCGTGGAGTCGACATCAAACGCGCACGGATCCGCGTGAAGCTCCAGGGTCCAGACACCGGCACACCGCCAAGCAACTCTGGCATCTTAGCTCAGCTCAGAAAGAAGAACCTTCCTCTTCAGATCGATCGTTTCTTCTTTCACATAGCGTCGAGTTCCGAGTCCACTCTGCGACGCCCTCTCGAGCCTCTAGATCTGAGCTATTAGGCCCAGCACTCGGGACCACGAGACAGGCACCAGCATGGGCGCCGCGGTGGCGAAGGCGCTCGAAGTCATCGCCGACGCGCCGGGGACGCTAGCGGAGGCTCGGCTCGCCGTCGCCGCGCACGCCGTGCTCCGCTCCCCCGGCGCCGACGCCGACATATGGGACGCGGAGGCGACCTGCGTCAACAGAAGCCTCCTCTCGGCGGTCGACGAGATCCTCCAACTCAAGGAGACCCACGCGTTCCCCACGGCCTCCCCGGCTCGCCGCCGCATGGACGGCGCCCTCGGCGTCGCCATGTCGCGCCTCATAGACGAGTTCCTCCTCCTCAGGGTCTGGGACGCTTCCCAGCTGGAGGGCAAGGACGGCCTCCGCGTCGCCGTCGAGAAGCTCTCAGTATCGTTGGCTCCAGGTGGTAGCGGCGTGTGGCCCGCCTTCCCCACCGGCGGCACCACCAGCACCGGTGAGCTCAGCGTGACCACCACCGACGAGCTCCGCGCGTCCGGCAGGAGCCTCTCGAGCTGGCCTGACAACGCGCTGACCACCTCCGTGGATGGCACCTTCTCGGATGACCTCCATCTGATCTGCCCGGCAAGCTTGCCTGTCCTCCATGAGATCGCGACGCGGGTCATTCGTGCCGGGTACACAAAAGAGTTGCTCCAAACATTCACCAATGCCCCCTGCCATGTTTTAGACAGGTGCCAATCTTCTTCCTAGATGCACGTAACAAGTATCTGAATTGCAATTTGTCGATTCTAATTTCATCCAAATTAGTAATGCCTTCCTCGAGAGCTGACGAACATGTGCAATGCAACGACCATGGAGCAGGTTCTTGTCAATCCTTCAGCTGGACCGGCCTTTCTTGGCGGCCAACAGAATCAACTTCGAGGACGCCGAGTGGTGGACAGCGGAGGACATGGTAAAGCGGTGGATCTTGGCGACCAAGCTCGTCGGGAAGGCCCTCGCCGTTATGCAAAGGCAGCTCATGGCGCAGAAATGCGGAGCCTTCGATAGGTTCAAGGACGACTACTTCATGGCCATCGCGAAGCAGAGCATCCTCGTCTTGCTCAAGTTCGCGGACGGGTTCACCAGCACCAGATCACCGGAGAAGCTCATCTATGTACTGGAATTGTACGGGGCACTAGGCAGCTCTGCTCCTGGCCTCCTGCCCCTTTTTACCGGGAAGCACGGCGAGCTCATCACCCGGCAGGTGCCCGTCGTTCTCGCCAAGCTGGAGCGCGCGCTGAGGGCCGCGATCGGCGGCCTCATCGCCAAGATCCGAACAGACTCTTCTCGGGCAGAAGGCGTCGGCGTTCATCCGCTGGCGCGGTACGCCATGACCAGCGTCGAGCTGCTGGCGCCGCACCGCGTGGCGCTGGACCTGATCCTCGCGAACGCCGGCGAAGATGAACGCGGACCTGATCCTGCCGGCGGAGCCGAGGGCGCGACGTCGTTTCGCAGCCTCGTGTCGGAGCTGATCTTCGGCATGGAACGCAACCTCGAGGGGAAATCCGCGCTCGCCTGCGCGGGCGGCTCGCCGTCGCACCACCTCTTCCTGGCCAACAACACAGGGTTCGTGCTGACCCGCGCCGCGGACGCCGGCGTCGCGTCTCTGCTCGGGGACGAGTGGGCCGCGCGGCGTCGGGGCCGACTCGAGCAGCACGCGGCTAGCTACCTCGAGGCCTCCTGGGGCCCGGTCGTCGCGCGCCTAGAGGCGGCCGTGGGTGGCGGCGGCAAGCCGGGGAGAGCGCTCGCGAAATTCAACGCCGCGTTCGAGGAGGCGCACGGCAGCCAGGCGTGCCGTGAGGTCCCGGATCCTGCGCTCCGGGCGGCCATGCGGAAGGCCGTGTCGGAGATGGTGGTTCCTGCTTACAGCGCGTTCCTGCAGAAGCACCCCAAGCTTGGAAAATCCGCCAGGTACACGGCTGACGATGTGGCCGAATCGCTATCGGAATTGTTCGAAGGAGATGCTGCGGATGGCCGAAAATCGTAGCCCAAATAGGTCGTGCCGGTAAGATTGACACCATGTACGAGCTCATGTACATTTCACCCTGAAGCCTGAATGCATGCGTTGTCACACAGAGTTATCGTCGAGATCGAGCTGCTTTGATACTGGTGTGCTGCATGAATCTGTCAGATAAATTTTATCCCTCTCGAGATCTGCATGAACCTTCCTTTTCTTCGTTGATGATATTGCACAGTGTAGTGTGTACAGTGTACAGTGTGTAGAAAGTACCAGGTAGCAAAACCTCTCTAACAGGATATTACTCATTTCTCTCCCTAATACTAAAAAACTGTTCTTTTGGTGATGAAAGGTGCTCCAGAAGATTACCAATTCCATCGCCAATAATAAAAAATAATTGGTGGTTTGCCAAAACATATCTCCCTTTACTCAGAAGATTACTAGTCAGCTATGTCGCTCATTATCAAAAATACAAAAAACGCTATTGGCAATGGAGAAAAAAAATATATAGAATATTGAAGATGAGTAATTTGCGGGAGATAGTCTAACCATGGGTGTGAACAAGACTAATCTACCGACAACTTGTCAACAGAAGAGATGCAGCCAGCCATGCAGGCACACCGAGGCTGAAAGCAACGTGTATCAGGAGGCGTATCAGGAAAAGTGATTTTTCTCTTGGCGTTAACGAACGTGTGTCATGGTCCACGTCATCAGGCCAGAAACTAAAGCGAGTATTGGACTACTGGGCCAGCTCCATTGGCCCACTCGCGAAGACCGTGGGCCCACCTGGGAAGATTTTTTGGGGCTAGGTTGCATAGATCAGCGGCTAGCCGGCGCCAATCCTATAGATCTTCTGAAATTTCTTTTTATCCACCTTTCAATGTTTGAGATTCGTGCGGCTCCATCCTTCTTCTTCCTCGCTCATGTTGGCCGCTGCTTCGTCTCGCACCGCCGCTCGTGCACACCAGCCTCTGCAAGCTAGGGAAGGAGGGAGGGGTGGAACGGCCGCCGGCGAGAGGTGGAAGGTGGGGGGAGCGGCCACCGCCAGGCGGAACGGTGGTTGAGGTGGCGGAATTAGTGTTTCGGATTGCCGGACTTCCAATGGCTGATGGCTCTAGAGAAAAGGTCGGTAGCGGCGACGGTGGGCCGACGATGATGGTGGTTTGGTCGACGGCGGAGGTGAGGCGGCGAGAGCCGCTGGCCGGGGTGGAGGGCCGGAGGAAGAAGATGACGGGAAGAAGAAGATGTGCCTAGATAGACCGTGCGATGGATGGTTTACCGCTAGCCAGGGTTTCAAACAGCTCAAGGCGCACTGCTACAACCTACAAACAAACTTGTCGAACGCGCACGTGCGCACCGCGGCGCGGCGACGGTGACCAATTTGACAGCAGGGTCGCCGCCTCGCCGGCGACCTGGCGTGGAGGCTGGCTGCCGGGTGTCTGTCTAGTGCAGGTCCCTAGTCTAGTGTTTGGGTTCGGGTTCGGCCCATTCCATTCAGCCCAACGCGGAAGGGAGGCTGCAGAAACAAGTGCGGAGTTGACAAACTGAGCTAATTAAGCTCCGCGTCAACGGGTAGTCAAGGTAGACGGAGCTAAAGAAGTACGTACTCGCCTCCGCCGCGTGCCGTCGACCACAATCCCACAGCGATGCGCGTGAAGCGACCTCAATCCCACAGCGATGCGCGTGAAGCCCAAACAAGATTCCCCGACCAGCAATCCTGCCCGTCTCACGACCTCGGGACGCGTAGGTCTTGGTCCAGATCTTCTCTTCGGATAGTATATCGCGCCCTCGCTTGAGCCAGCTCCACTCACCCCGCCCCCACTCGAGTTACGTCCAGCATGGGCGCCGCCGTCGGGAAGCCGGCGTTCGGCGTCACGGTCGCGCCGAGGACGCACGCGGAGGAACGGCTCGCCGTCGCGGAGCACGCCCTGCTCCAGTGGACCCGCTCCCCCGGCGCCGACTCCGGCGTCTGGGACGCGGACGCGAGCTACACCAACAGGGGCCTCCTCGCCGCGGTCGACGACGTGCTGCTCCTGGCGGAGGAGGACCCATTCCCGCTCCCCGGGGCCTCGTCCGCGCGCCGCCGCCTGGACAGCGCCGTCGGCGCCGCCGCGTTGCGCATGGTGGAGGAGTTCCTGCGCGTCAGGGTCTGGGACGCCTCCCCGCTGCGAGTCGCCGTCGACGGGCTCACGCTGGCGTCCAGCGGCATGTCGCTGCTGGTCTTCCCCAGCGCCGGCGACAGGACCAGCGAGGCGAGCTCCGGCGGGGAGGTCGACGCGTCCTACGGGACCCGGTCGAGGGCCAGCTCCGGCGTGCCTGACGAGGTCGCGGCCCTGTTGGAAGGCGAGGTCTGGGATGAGCTCGATCTCGTCCGCCCTGCGGGCGTGTCCGTCCTCCACGAGATCGCCCTTCGGATGGTCCGCGCTGGCTGCACCAAGGAGCTCTTCCGGGCGTTCGCGAACGCTCCCTGCGATGTGCTAGACAGGTGAAGTTTCTGGTTTCTGCTGGTCAATGGATTTGCAGTTTCATTGGCCATGCTTGCATGACGGATGGATCATGATCATGATGTGGATCAGGTTCTTGTCAATTCTTCGGGTGGAGTGCTCGCAGCGGACGACGGAGGCCGTGATCAAGCGGTGGACGACGGTGACGAAGATCATCGGGAAGGCCATAGTCGCCATGCGGAGGCAGCTGTACGAGCAGAGTCCAGGCGCCTTCGACAGTTTCAGGGATGAATACTTGCTGGCCATCGCAGAGAACCGCATCCTGATCCTGCTCGAGTTCGCCAACGGGTTCACCTCCATCACATCGCACGAGAAGCTCGTATACATGCTCGGCATGTACGAGGCTCTCAGCGACGCCGCGCCCAGCCTCCTGCTCTTGTTCAACGGGGCGCGCAAGGAGCTCGTCGCTGAGCGGACACAGGATATCCTCACCAAATTGGCCGACGCGATGAAGCTTATGGTCAGCGGCGTCGTGGCCAAGGTCCAAGGCGACTGCCCGCGCACGCCGAGTGCGGCGGGCGGCGTCCACCCGCTGGCACGCGAAGCCATGAGCTGCGTGGAGCTGCTGGCGAGGCACCGCACCACGCTGGAGTTGATCCTCGCGGACGGCGGCGAACGCGACGCCCCCGCGGGCTCCCTCGCCGCCGGCCTCGTCGCGGAGCTGATCGCAGGCCTGGAACGCAACCTGCAGCGGAAACTCGCGGTCGCCTGCGCGGACGCGGGAGGCTCGCGGCACCTCTTCCTGGCAAACAACATCAGCTTCATACTGAGCCGCGCCGCCGACGCCGGCGGCGTGGCGTCCCTGCTCGGGGATGCGTGGGCCGCGCGGCGCCGGGGCCGGCTCGCGCAGCACGTAGCGAGCTACGTCGAGTCGTCGTGGGGGCCGGCCGTCGCTCTCCTGGAGACGCCCGTGTGTGGCAGGGGCAAGCCGGCGAAAATTCTGGCGGAGTTCAACGCCGCGTTTACCAGAGCGCGCGACAGCGAGGTGTGCCGCCAGGTTCCGGATCCCACGCTCCGAGCGGCCCTGCGGAATGCCGTGTCGGAGATGGTGGTTCCTGCATACTGCGCGTTTCTGCAGAAGCACCCCAAGGTTGGGACATCCGTCAGGTACACGGCTGATGATGTGACCGAATCCTTGTCGGAATTGTTCGAAGGAGAAGCCGCGGATGGCAGGAAATCCTAGAGTTTTTAAGCATGTACAGTATATAAGTACATCTTCAGAGTGTACTGAACTGTCAAAAAGCCTTACCTTCTGTGCCAGTTTTGCCAGTTAGTTATGTCACTCAGTGGCGGCACACTGGTTCCTTGTCATCTAGGAATAATCTGAACATGGAAAATATGGACGAGAAATAGTAGCATTTTCATGTTAACAGAAGTCTACTACTTGTTACATGATTAGGGCAAGAACTACTAATGGAATGCTTCTTGGGCATGAAATGTGACTGATATGATCAACTTGCTGGGTAACAATGGCTACTGCAAATTGGGCACGCGCACTTGGAATGACAGTTCAGAGTTGCCGCCGAGCTCGAACTCGCAGGTGTCTCCTTCCTGAAGGTTGTTCTCCCTGCAGATGTCAACCCATCCAGTGATGAAGCCACTGAACCTTGGGGTGCATTGGTACAGCACGGGCCAGAGTCTCATGCATGGGTCCTTGAGTATCACAACCTTCCTTCCCTGTTTCTTGGTTCTTGGTATAACCGGTAGTCGAGTGGGAAGCTCCTGTACGAAGATCTTTCAGAGCTGTAGTACTGAATGGTAAGCTCAGATCAGTCAAAGAAATGGTCAGGGCTACTTACAAGCCATGTTTGATCAGGTGCAGGCACAGCAATGCAAAACTTGCTGCTGCTTGCTGCAAGTGCAAGAACACCACCTGATTCGGAGGTTCCACTGCGGATGCCATCGGAGTTATTTTCTGCACATTGGATCAAAATTCATGACATAAATTGTATGTCAATTAAAAACAAGAAGTGGAAGCATTCTGTAATACCAGTTTGATGAAGATTTTGACAGACATGAGGATGTTCATGAAGCTTTGTGCTACTTGATATGACTTCAGCAGTATTCTGCCCTGTGCTATCCTGCTCATTACCTTGACCATCTTGCTGTTTATCATGCTTCACTGCAGAGTGTGCTAGAACAAATCCGTAAGCATTGTTGTCGCTCAGTAAGTCCAAATAAAAAAACATGCAAATACAAAGGAAAATATCGTGCACCTAGTTCAGAACAAAAGATTGGAAAAATAATAACCTTCTTTGTGTTCAGCTTGGCTGTCCTTGCAAGAGAGCAAATCATTGTCTTTGTTGCAACCACTTAATACGCATTCACTGGAATGCACTTCAGGATCAGCTGGAGGAGAAGAGTTCTCCTTTGCAAATGATGACGGCTCATTAGCAGGCAACGTGCTGATATCTATGTCATGCACTGCAACACAAGCATATCCTGTTCCTGTTACTAGTGCATCAGTCATCTGTTTATTTTCTGTACATGATTGTGTCTCTGGCATCACAAAACGCTGATCATCTCCAATAGAAGAAAAGTGATTTTGTTGGGTATCCTCAAGGCAACTGAAACCTGAATTTTTGGCAGTAGTAATAGGCCCTTCCTTATTCAGATCAACAGAAAATGCTTCTGGATTACACATATCAGTTTCAAATTCATATATATCAGCTGACAAAAATATATCATCTATATTCACTTCATTAAGATCCATCAGAGCAAGAGGTCCAATAGCATCAGTGTTTGTCGGCAAATTCAAGCCGTCGCCATGTTCAATTTCGGTAGCATCAGAAACCAGGTGCTGTATAATTCTAGCATTGCATTCGCTTTCTTTTTCTTCAAAGACTCTGCAGTCGTCTGCTATTTCTGCCTCTCCATCTAACACCACCTGAGCTTTACAGTCATGTCCTGTAGGTGCCTCAGAATCTTCTTGTGGTTCTGCGACTCCTACCTCTGGCACTCCCCCTGATGTTTCTGAATATTTTAGTTCAGATGCAGATTTGGGAACATCAGAATCGTCAAAGCAAACATGATCTGGCATCTGATCATTGTGGTGACCGGTACGTTGTTTCTTCTTGCAGTTCCTGCTTATCTTCACGGTTTGACTACTCGGACAGCTAGTTTTCTGCCTGGGCTTCCTCTTCCGGCTCTGCCTTTTGTTCGCCTCGCAGAGAAACAGCCTTTCAACAGCTGATGGGGCAAACATCTGCACAGTGAAGACCGACCTGGCAATCTGCCTGAACACCAGGAACTCGCCGCAGCTGACGGCATGGTCCAGCACGAAGTTCTTCCATCCATGCCCGAACGACATGACGCCGTCGCGCAAGCACAGCCGCACGCGCCACCGGAGGCCGAATGCGTCTTCGAGATAAATGTTGGAGCCTGCCAGGTCCAAGATTGTCCTGGCAAATGGGGGTGGTACATCCTGCATGTGTAAAGAACACATGGTCCAGATAAATTCTGTTATCAGGTGAAATGCTTGGGGGATCGTCGTTCTAAAAAAAAATGCTTGGGGGATCTTTCAGAACCCTTGCATACTCTACGCAGGCTGCAGGCAAGCAGTGATTGCCTAACAAAAATGCAGACTCCTTCGGAAAAAAAAAATGCAGACACGCAGTGAGATCGACCAAGTTGCCAAAAACCCATACCATGTGCTCGGAGAAGTAGCCCATCATGACCTTGAAGAAGGACGGCACTGCCGGGATCGGCCGGGCCTTGCTGGAAGACGGCGACGGGCAGGACGAAGCAGCTCGGCCATGAATCCGGGCACACCTCTTCTTGCAATCCACGCATGCCCGGTTCTGGTGCGGATCGCATGCCTTCTTCCTCCTCCTCCTCTTCTTCACCACCTTCTCGGCTTCCTCCCCTTTGCTGTCTATTTCGACCACGGTCTCTTCCGGCTCTTTCTTCAAGGCTCCTCCGATCAGCTCCACCATGCTCGCTACCCCAGAATGAAGATCACAGAACAAGAAGGCCTGCTCTGATCACTCCCTGAGCTACCTAGCAACACCCAGCTCCGTGTTCAGACATGCAAACACCTCACATGGGCAAATCAAGGAACGGGATCAAGTCATTGCCAGATAACTCTATGACGGAACCGGCAGGGTGGAGGAGAAACCAATCATGCATGCCTCGCTGCTTGTGCTCGGTGCTCCTTTGTCCTCGTTTCCCTAAAGAAAGAACCCTGCACTCTACTACGGGTGCTCCCTGTGCTGTGCAGCAGCAGTAATTTCCCGGTGCTCCCTTGATTCGGACCTGTAGCAGTGACTGACAGTGGGACCCGCGCGGCGGCCAGTGTCAGGGGTTCGACATTCGAGACGAGGCAACGGGTCCCCCGTGCGGTGAGCGGCGCAGCTGGACGTGTCTGAACGTGGGTCCCAGGTGGCAGAGAGGTGTGAGGTAGGTTCTCCTCTCAGACTGCCTTGCTATCAGTGCCTGACTGACGGGCACTTGCTGGCTTTGGAGTAGTGTACGGAGTAGACTGTAGCGTCGTGTCGTCGTAGCTCTGTTGGAGACACTGACTCTCTGCGGTTGTAATAGCCGCTGTACCGGCTCGTACTTGCTCTGAACGCGGACGGGAACGGGAGAACGGCGACAGGGCGACACCCAGCTTTACACGGATACGTACTTTCACTGGGGGGTGGGGTCAGTGAATTATCCAGTTAGTCACCGCGGCAAATGGAGCGCACTGAGCCGAAGCGCATCGATGATGCTACATGGCGGCCCAGCCGGAGAGCAGGGGATCATGCTTGGACGGGAGGGCGCCCGGCAAGCTCAGCATATGGGCTTATGGGCCGCCAAAAAATTGCAGTGGTACCAGGATCTGCTGAAGTGATTTTTTTGTAGGGAATCTGCTTTTCTTTAATAAGAACAAGAGGTGGAATAATTTTCTTTTGAAAATAAGAGATGAAATAATTTGTGGCTCTACTTTCCCAGAGTCCCAACTAGAATCCTCATCCTGTTATGCGTCGAAGTCTTCAACTGTCACTCTGCCAGAATGATGATATTCCTGTCGTAGAAGAGCTGTTTCAGATAGCAGTTCAGCTCTCTTTGCTCCCTGCACTGCGTATCTTGAAACGTACAGGTCCCGGACGTTCTTCATTCTTGCATGATATAATTTGGTCGATTTTCACCATCGTAACCTTGAAAAGAAAGTGTTAATAACTATCCTTTTTCTCCTTTTCTGGAACCTTGCTACTAGCTGTTGTGGAACGGCAAGACTTATACAAGTTTGTGTGGAAATGGACGGGACATTCCTTGCCAGGGCAAAGGATTTTCTATGCATCCTCTACTCTAAACACCACTCGATTTTCGAAAAACAGTAAGACACACACAAATTGGCAATCTGCGGCATGCACGTGGTTTATTCCGATCTTTAATCAGCTCAGAAAAGAAGGAAAACAAGAGCTGCTCGAAACAAAGCTATGGCCTACGAGGCTACGACAGGGCAGCACCCAGTCAGAAGAGAATACTCCTCGGAAGTCGGAACTGAATCAACTGATCGTCTTCCTCATTGCGCACTTGGGCGTTGGGCACCAATCGACGTGCGCATCCGTTTGGGTCATGTCGAATTCAATTCCTGCAGTTGGGGTCTGGCAGGGCCGGGGCTGGGGATCCCCCAATGCCGGGGCTCGCCAGCGGCGAGGGAAACGGGGACCCTCCTCCTCGATAGACATTGACGGAGGATGTGGCGGCGAGGAAGAGTGGAGCCACCGTAAAGCGCTCTCTTGGAATGGGACCCCTCCCTTCCGCCGCGCCGTTTCTCTTCTCCATCAGGTGGTAGGAGACCGAGGACTGTCCACGACGAACAGGCAGCCGTCGCCGGACGGGAGGGGAAGAGCCATCAGCGACCGGGAAGAACGCGGAGGATGCCAGCCGCAAAGGAGGGCTATTTTGTCAACTATCAGATCAGGGTAGGGGGGTTTGTGAAAATATATGGATCGAGATTATTCCATATACCCCCCTGATTCGGATCTTGATTTGTTATTTGAAACTTTTGTATAGGTATTTTTATAGAAAAAACCCTAGTTTGGAAGGGATTTAATGAAACAATGCCACGACCTCCCCCGGCCGGCTCCGGCCGCCGCGGACCCCTGCCGGCTGCCGGCGTGGGTCGAGCCCGAGCAAGTCCCCGCGTAAGCCTCCTCCACAGTCGCTCTCCTCCTCCTCCCATCCCTCGTCCGTGCGTCCTCCCCGGCGCAGCAGCCCAGTTGGCCCGGCGTGGAGGTCGAGGACGGCGACGACGTCTTCAGCAGCTCCTGGTCTGAGGCCGTTGTCATCGACTTCGTGCTCGCGCGCGGTGGAGGTTCGTGGGCCGTTCTGGGCCGGTCAGGTATATACGCTGGGCTGCTGTTGGATCTAACATCTACAAGAGACCTTTTCAAAAAAAAAATCTACAAGAGACGAGCCTGGCTAAGCATCCTCCTCAAAAAAAGAAAAAAGGATAGTAGCGTTGCTTTGCTGCTCCATTGCGAAACACTTCACGACCAGAGAGTGGAAAGCCACAAGTTACAGCTAACACGAGCATACGTGGTTCCAAAATTTCGGCCGGTGGCCGGCCTTCCGGACGAGTCCAAAGCATAAGCGTAGGGGGTGGTGTTGGTAAAGGTTGCCGCCGCAGGAACAGCGACAACGCCGCTCGTCTTCTTTCTCCAACATCTTTTGGACCCAAACGGAAAAAAGAAGCTAACGAGGAACACAGCATTAGTCTAAGCTGGTGATTAGTTGGACCCGCGCGCGCCTTTTTTTTTAATACTACCCGGACCTCCTTTTCCCCTCACCCCGTGCGACTGTGCTAGACGACGTCAGATCGGCCGGCCTCCTGCTCCATCCACAACTTGTAGCGCGCCTGCTCCGGCCGACCACGCCGCCGCTCGCGAGGGTCTTGCGGCGCCGGGCCCCGCCGGCGGCGCCCCGGCCTCGTCTCCGGCATGCCGACGCGCGCAGCCATCATGCGCGCACTGGAGGGTGTGGTGGGCTGCTGGTAGTGGTGGTGGCGGTGGTGCCGCGCCTTTTGCCCCAGCGCGTCCGGTCAATCGCGCAACCAGCACATCTCCGAAAGGCTGAAGAAAGCACAACCGATCACATCTTCCTTTTTACAAATTGTCAAGCACGCTTTACCACAGCCACTAGCCCACTACTACCAGTTACCCAGACCCATCTGGCCAATGATTGGTATCGGTAATCCCCGTGGGGATTTGTTTTCGTCACAGGACAAGAGAAACTGCTTGTCGACACAGCAAGAAAATAGCCTTTCTCCGGATGCAACAGTCGACGTCGGCTGAAATTTCCGTTGCCAAAACTCATTGAAACCATCGTAGCATTCTAGCAAATCTCCCGGCAACGCCAATTGATGGACAGGCACCTGACGGGCGCATCCACCAGTTGTTCTTGTCAGGTCTCCTCATACATGTACGGTACTGATGAGCGTTTCACCTACCCCAATGGCCATGATCCGTCGCCCAAAGTCACACGGCTCCGTTCAGCAAAGTTGATTCGGCTGTCATCTGAAGAGAAAAGCAGACAAGTTTGTTCCATGGCGGATGTCGTAGCCATGCCATTGCCATGGTCCTCCTCCTCCCTAGCTAATGAGCACATGATAAAAGAGAGAGAGAGAGAGAGAGAAACGGCCGAGGACGAAACGACGCCGCGACGGCGATGAGCGGAGCCCGGCCGTCACCTCGGCCGTTTCGTCAGCGCGGATTCTTTCCGACAGTTTGCACGGCGAACTCGTCAACAAAATCACAGATTCCCTTCCCGGTTACGCGAGAATGACGAACCTCTCTCCCTCTTTGCTTTTGAACGGTGATGGCCGGAAGCCTTTTTTTTTGTTAGCTGGCACGTCCGCTTCGGCCATTGACTTGCGGATCCCGGCGAGGCGGCGAGTGGCTTGTGGATAGCTGAAATGATTGGCCCGGCTTGGGAGTTAAACAAAACGCAGGCAGCCCGCCGTTGCCGCTCAACCAACGACTGAAAACCGCAAGCAACGGACGATCCCGGATTCACAAAATTCAGAACGTACGTGTCTGCTCCATCCAAGAAACCGTCAGGCTTTGACACACGATTTCTTTCTAGTTCATTTTTGTTTCTTCTTTGGCGGCAGCAGCAGCATTGAACCCGTTACCCGTGCGGTGCGGGCGCCAGTCCGCCAGAGATGCGACGCGGCGTACGTCTGTATCGATGGATGGAACGGATGGACAGGGGGACGCCACACAGGCCGATCAGGGTGCAATTAATCCGGTGATGATCCTGTTGGGTGGGAGTTCAGCGAGCAGAGCATGGCGAGAATTCAGAGGAACAGGTGGAGGTACAGGCGCCTCCTGAGTCCTGACGCTTCCACCCCAAGCATGGCCGCACGGCGAGCTCCCACTCCACAAGGCATGGGGGAGTCGCACGTGTCACGCTTCGATAGCAGCCATGGGGTGGGGCCTCGCCGACCTTTGCCTGGCCTAGCACTCCACTCGTGACCATCGGTGTCCCAACGGAAACGTTACGACGGCGACCGTGATCCGATCATCAGGCGCAAGAAAAAGTCCATCATGGACCATCAGGACGAAATTAAAGAAAGTTGATCATGCGAAACCCTAATGAAAGGCTGGGTGCCCGTCCAGCGCATCGTCCACTTGTTAACGCCGCCGGGAGCTGCTTCTCGCAGGAGGAGGAGGAAGAAGAATACCTCTGGACAGGCGTGTTCAGTACCCAATCGGCACTGGCTGATCTAGAAGCATGGAGCACCGGCTCCTGTTAATTTCTCCGAGAAGGAAGAATCGTGGAGCAGTGATAGCCATGGCTGGCGATTAGCAGCAGGAGCTGTGACGGGGAGCGGCGGATGGGATCCATCGAGGGCCGTGTTTGACCGATCGCCGGAGCACGGCGCTGCTCGAATCATGCGATCGTACTGTACCCCAGCTTTGACCGTGGGCCACCCGCTAATCTTCTTCAGACCAGAAGCAAGGCAGCGGCGGCCGCCCGTGAGGTACTGGTGGCTTGTGTGGCATGCATGACTCGGGCCTGACGCGGCTCTCCTTCCGCAATCGAGACGTGTCGTGTTCCCAACTCGCGATCCGTATCGGCCACCTGTTCGGAGATTAGGGTCCTGCCGGATCGATCGACGATCGGTCGACGGAGCTCGCGCGGAAACTTCCAGAACTGCGGGCGGCGCCGTTCTTATCCACGCCCGAGCTGATTAATCGCCAAAAATTCCTAAACAAATTAAAATAAGGAGTGCAGAATATTTTTTTATATTTTCGCGGCTGAACGGGCCAATTCAAGTGACGGGAATCTCTATGAACTTGGCACCAATTATTTAATCTAAATAATATAGTACTAAATAAACCCTAGAAATGAATCTAGAGGTCGGAACAGCTGTTCTCAGCTCTCTGCAGAAAGTTTGCGCTAGAATACTCGTCCTAAGCAGCTCCTTTCGGCATAGCATGTCTGGTGGATCGTGGAAGCCTAAGAAACATCGTCGGCAAGGAATGGAGTACTTGCATCCTAGGCCAAAAAGATCGAGATCCTCCAAGGGAGGAAACAGCTAGCTGCGAGTTTGTTTCCTGAGCACGTCACGCGTGTCCCAAGATAACCTGGTCGTACAAGACCCTACTCCTTTGCATTCCAATTCCAATCTCAACCACCCCTCCCATTATTATGTAATTTGTGCAGCTAATGATCTGATGTCAACGAGGATTAGCAGCGGTGTCGATACGTCTACACGTTCACACATTCTAAAGGGCCGGTCTTTCGAAGAAACACATTCAAAAGGGCTCAAAATTCCAACTGAAACATGGTGCCGGCCGTCCGTTCCAGTCGCCGCCGAAGACTGATGCAAGATGGTCTTCGTCGGTGGAATTCTCCAGCCGGGTGGCGGAATGCAACCGTCTAATCCTAATCTAGGATAAGTTTAGGAGCAGCTAAGGAATGCTAGATCAAGAGATGTATGAACTCGGAAAGTGCATAAGGGATCTAGAGTGGTTCAGGCCGCCGGAGCGTAAAACCCTACGTCCACTGTGTGTTGTATTACTTATGAGTCTGAGTGTCTCTGGAATTTTGGAAAGTTTATGTGTGCTTGTGGAAGCTTAAGTGAGCCTTAGAGTGCCCTTATGAACCTTGTGTTCTAGGGTGAGCACTCTTCCTTTTATAAGCTCAAGGGGAGCGCGTACACTGAGCGGCGTCCCGACAGGTGGACCTGGCGATATATTAAATAATATACATATTGGAGCCTGAAATGCTATAGATTCGGAAATTTTCCTCTTCGACTCTCGTGCATATCCTCCGTCTGAATTTGGTCTTGTGCCATCTCGCCTGCACAGGGTCTGCTGCCAGTGACATGCACAGTGGTAGACGTGCTGACACTGTTGGGTCACAGTTCCCGCTGACAGGCGAAGGGGTTATGTTGACCTGCTGTGCTGTAGCCTACGCGCGCACTGTAGCAGCGTACGCCGCGGCCCTCCTGCAGCAGATCATAATTACCTTTTGCTCACGCGCGCGGCGCTATGATGTGACTATACGCCGCCCGCCTGCGTACATAGTGTGGTGATGTGACACGCCGCCTCGATAATTGGCGGGCTTACCGTGACGTCGGCCATACCTGCCCGCCGCGTCAAAAGTCCGGGCCCCCTGGCAGGTCCAGGCGATCAGACCCCTAGGGGTCCGGTCTTGTGACAGCCGTTCCTGAGTACCTTGTCCATACGGGCACGCGGAGGCACCGGACCTGCCAGGGCGTGGAGGGAGGTCCGGAGACCGTGCCCCCAGCCATCAGGTTCGGGCCATGCACCTTGTTGCCCAGAAGCTTAGCGCGCGGTTACGGATAACCTCGCATTCCTCGAGCTGGACACACTAGTAGAAGGTACCTCTGTTTGTACGTACATACAGTCTTATTCCCTCCCTGATCTCCCTGTGATCATACGTTCAAACCCCCGCTAGTTTCTTCTGACCTGTTCCAACGGCCGTGGACGCCAGCACAGAGGTGAGTGAGATCATAGCTTGCCTCACCCAAAGTATTTTCTTTCCCCTTCTATTCTTTCTTCCGTTTCAAGCCACAGCCTGAACATCATCAGTCGCCAGAATAACTGAAGCAGAGACAGAACGTGACGTCTCCATTTCTTCTCGCTCAAAGAATTTGCCAACAAGATCTATTTCTCTATATAAAGAAGTGATGCCGTGAAAGCCCACAAACTCAGAATATCTGTTCTAGCATTGTTGAGCAGTGCTATCGATTTCTCAAGGACAGGAGCCGGAAATCTAGGGCAAACTCAGAAGGGACCTGCAATGATAGAGGTGGGTCTGTGTCAGAATGGTGAAGCAATGCCCTCAGCCTCAGGCTCAGCTGACCTGCCCCCCTTTTCCTGTAGCCTAGCAGTGCCCATCAGATATTTGATGCTGGTCGCTGGACAGATCAGAGATACAGTGGATTCCCGCTTTCTCTGTAGTGGGAATCCAGGGGCCGCGGACGGCCGTAACCAATGGACACTCATGAGCCAATTTGCCGTGCAGGAGCACGGATCAAACGGGGTTGCCATTGTTTGCATCGTAGATGCAGGCGAAAGCAATTGATCACTTTTTATCGGAGCTGCTCAAAGTGAAACTGCCTAAACATGGTACACTAACAGACAAACAGTGACAAAAATATCTACTCCTAATGATGGTGTCAGTAAATCGAGCCATAAAGAAATCATCGATGATAATTAACCAAAGTAAATACAGTGACCAAAACTTCAGATCTTAAAGAAGGGAGGTTAAATTAGCTAAATGTAAGAAACGGCAGTCTCCTAAATGGCGAAACCTTCTACGTTTTTCTGAAAGTATATACTCGTACTCTCATGGTAAAGCAGAAGGCACGACCCTTGCAAAAAAGGAAAACGTTTTTCATTTCATTTACAGGGATAACTCCAGCATGCAAATTGTACTGTACCCATCAAGGGACTACAATTTCCACGTCACATAATGGATATCTCATTCCATGGCCTCAATGAATCACAAGGGAAATGACAGCGGGTCCCACAAAAGCCGGCGCCGGGTCCCACTAGCTGGTAGTGGATAGGGCCAGGCAGCCACCTCCCCACCGAGGCCCTTCTTTCTGTGTATCATCTGCGCCCTCCCTGCAGGGGCCTCGTTATCAACCATCCATCATCAATCTATCCACTCCACTATTTATTCCCACCTCTGACCTCTCTCCTCCTCATTTTTCTTTTCTTTTTGGGCCTTTAACCCGGAGATACGAACATTTTTATCTGTAAAAAAATTAGGATTCAACTCTCAAGAGTTCAATCAAATTCCATAGAGGAATCACTGAAGGATTCTTCAGCTTGCATTTCAAAGAAAAATAAAATCCACTGCTAGGTATTTTCATATTTTGTAAAAAAATAATTGAAAATTTGGACAAGAGTGGAAATTGAGAGACATCAGAATAGCACCATAACCGCTCCTAATCCCAGCACCATGAATGCCCTATTTTTGTAGGCTTTTCCTCTCCCTTTGTCTCCTTCCCTCCTCTACTTTATTCCAAAGCTCTTGCACTTCTTCTCAAGCAAACAACTCCGCAACTTGCCGAGACATCTCCTGCTCCCTTGTTTATAAAACCAAGGGGACCGTGGGCGCAGGACCGGACAAAAGCCTCCCTTCACAACTTCCCTCCCCCTCCCTTCCCAAAGCTACTTTCCCACAAACCCAAACCAAAACAGCTTGCGTCCTCCATTTCTTTTCTTGTTGGCCTTCTTCTTGCTTGCTTACTCGTTCGTTGCTTCTTGAGCCCCTCCGCGCCTTGCCCAAGCCTCTGTGTGTTTTATAGGCTTGGGAGGGAGCTCGTGATAGGGGGTGGAGGAGACGCAGGAGGAGTCTGCTTCGTCTTCCTTGAGGAGCCATGTTCCATGGCGGCAGGCCGTTGTCCCTCAGGGGGTCTCTCAAGGCCCTTGAAGCTGATATCCACCATGCCAACACCCTGTAATTTTCTACACCCTTTTCACTCTCTTTCTGTTCTTTCTTGATTCTCGGTGCTCTCCTTTGCACTTGATTTTACAGGAAAAAGTGTAGAGTAGGGAAAGTGTGCCTTTTTCTTCTTCTGATTTTATTCGGTTCGTGTTCTACGCATTTACTGATGGATATGTGAATCCTCATCCTTTCCTTTTTCAGAGCGCATGCTATACACAGGGCGTATGGGGGTGCCTGCGTGCAGATGAGGTTGTCCTACAGCTCCATGGCTCCAATCATCCTCAACCTTATCCAGTGGATGGATTGCAGCTGCTCCTTGTCATACACTCTCCCTAGTTACCTTGGCCTGCTCGAGGTTCTTGTCTACAAGGTACTGAATTGCCCCTGCTAAAGAGAGCTCTTGAACTCACGAATTGGTCATTTTCACGGATGTTGAATGTTGACGTGGTCTTGATTGAACATACAGGTTTATGTTGATGAAGATGCCTCTATATCCACCATAGAAAGGCGAGCAAGCCTGAAGGAATTCTATGGTATGCTTACCACATAGGAGTAGTAATCAACACGCTGTTCACTTGAAGATTTTCCTGTTGTGCTGGTATAATCTAATTCTGGGACCATGGAATGCAGCTATCATATACCCGTTCTTACAACAGCTTGAGGGCAACTTGATGGACAAGGACTGCAAGGAGAAAGGGTGGTGCACGGAGTCCGGCGGCGGCCGGAAGCTTGTTGCCGATGATGACAGGGAGGATGAGTGTGGCATTTGCTTGGAGACCTGCACCAAGATGGTCCTTCCAAATTGCAACCATGCCATGTGCATCAACTGTTACCGAGACTGGTATTGCTCCCTGTTGCTCTTGCCTATCCGTTTGAGGTGTATTATTTAATACTACTTTACTAGCATGATGTATGCGCCAGGATCATTATCAATAAGGCTAGGCCCCATGTCACGCTACCTTAAAAAATTGCCAGCGGTTTGAATAGCTTGAAGGTGATATGGATTTGGGAGATAAGGTTTCAGGCATAGCGTAAGCATTGACGCAGTCTTGATGGCAAGGGTAGTTCAATATTTTTCTCAATCTTGTGCTCTAGTTTGCGGGCTACTTCTCCTCACTCATTGTTGGTGGGGGGTGGGGATGGGGTAGTTCAACAACCCAGCATAGTTGTAATACACAGTTTTTTTGGGGGGGCATATTCATTACCTCCAGCCTTCCTTTAATCAAATTCTGAAGCTACATTCTCTTGAGTGTTTGAAAATTCTACATTGTTCTTCACAGTAGTTCTGCAATGCAACTTATCCTCGTCACCTCATGTGCTGCTCAGTTGGCTTTCATTTGTTTTGTGCCACCATGGTGGCTTTGGAGCTTTCTGTTTTTCTTATTCTAAGTTTTTCAGACTTCTGTTTGTCAACTAGGAGGGATTTGATGTGATCCAAGGTATCATGTGCCCCGTTAGAAGATTTATTCTCTTGATTCCTTCAGTCAATGCTGCATTTGCCAGACCTTAGTGGACAAATTATGGTACTTCGGACCATTGTTAAGAGCCCCACGTTTCATCACACTAAAACAATTAGCAATTGTGCATTAATGGAATTGAAAGCAGCCAGCTAGGAGTGCTGTAGCCTCTAATAAAATCATTAATGCCGGCCAACAGCCCGAGTTTACAAACCAAAATTAGAGGGATTGCCATGTGGCATTCTAAAATCCCAAATGATGTTCTCTTAGCTGGCAAATCATGCTTGGTTGCTTGTGTACCAAGGATGTCATCTGCCAGTCATTATGCATGGAACATAAGTATGTGTCAGGTTGTTATAAGGATACTCAAGCAATCGGATGTGTCATTAGAAATTTGGCAAAAGTCAATAGCTTCTCCAATAACTTTGCTTCAGATGAGATTGTGGATATACTCAACAGAATTGGTTATAGCAGATTAGCAGTAGATGCTTCTGTGACCACTTGCCTATCTATTAGTGGCAGGTACTGAAAATCCTAGCAATCGGAAATCGAGTAAGGCTAGCTTGGGCTTTTCCAGTTGCCAAAAATCCTAAAAGGCAGATATATTAAAGTGGTGCCTTGCTTCACCCGTTTAGAGCGCACGAATTTTAGGCACAAACCAATGGTTGATTCTAGCTAATTACCCATGTAGTGCTTCAGGTATCTGTAACTCCTACTGAAAGGATAAACCGTCTTGTCTTGATTTCCACTGGAATATGAAGAGATTTCCTAGTTGGTTTTGGTGCTTGGATTTGGTTTTTACCGGCGAATGTTACTATTTATAAGGGTCGGCATTATATTCCAGTAGATTTTAGTCCTGAACTCTCTCTGGACCAGTCAGACACATCTTCCTTTGTGTGTTATCCCATTTTAACTCTGAAACCTATCGTGGCTGCAGGTACACAAGATCCCAGTCATGCCCATTCTGCCGTGGAAGCCTCAAGAGAGTTCAGTCCCGAGACCTCTGGGTGCTCACCGGCGACGATGATGTGATCGACACGGTGACCTTGGAGAAGGAGAACGTGAAGCACTTCCTCAGCTTCATCGATAGCCTGCCTCTAATAGTCCCTGACAACATGTTATTGGTCTACTACGACTACCTAGTCTAACAAAGCTCCCCTCTGAAACTCTGGAAGAGGAGAGAGATCTGGGTAGAAGCGGTGTACAAGCAGGCAAGGGTTTCCGGCAGCCGACCATCCTCTGCGGATCGAGTTGGCAAGCGAAGCCGTTGCTGAAGAAACTCTCCGTGGTGTGCCACGCCGGTCCACTGGCCTTGCGTGATGGCATTGTTCGTTGTAATAATTGTAAAGAAGAAAAATGTCTCGATTTTTACTAGCTTGACATTTCTCCTCCGGCAAATTGCCGGATCATTCAGAATGAAGAGAATGGGGCCTGGATGTTTCATGAGCCAACTGTCTCTGTTCAGATAAGTGTTCTTAGACCTCCACAAATATGCTGGGATGGACAATGCGATACAGTCTGGATAGGGAAATAGAATCGACATAAGAACACCACCATTCAGTTTGAAGTCTGAACAAATGGACGGAGTATAAGAAGATGAAGGACCATACCGGAGCGACGTAGCTGGGATCCGGGTCGATTTGGCGTCGGAGACATTGAACACTTCTACTGAAATTCTGCTCGGTTGACATGAACCTGACCGCGACCTGCTCATTTTGTATTGTGCGCCCGAGCCGCGAGGACGAGACGACTTGGCTGTACCTGACAGCGACCTTCCCTCAGTTCCTGAAACGAACTGGAATTCCTCCAGCCACACGCTCCGCTTCCAAACACCAATTCAGGACGGAAATATACCTGCATCGATCGCCTCACATTCAGTTCCTGAAATGAAACGGAAATGCTTGCAGCCGCACAGTTCCAAATGCCGTCCTGATCCCAGCAAGAAAAGACACGGGAAGCATACGTGCCTTTTTTTTTTTTTGATAATAAGCATATGTGCCTCTGGTGAAACGTACACATGGACGGTGACGCCCAACCTTAGTCACCCATGCTATGGCCTGCTACCAGTCTGAAATTGATTTCGCTGCAGCCTGGAAAGAGCTAGTGCGCGGGTGATGCTGTGAGGCAGCGATCAGGCCACGAATCAAATTAAGAGCAACCGAAGGACCTTCAACCTAACCAAAACTGTCCTGAATCCAACAAAGAAAAGGAGTAACACGGAAAGAAAAGAAGCAGAATACAGATACCCGTGACGGTAGCAGCTCATCTTACAAAGTAGATCCAACAAAGGGAACCAGCCGGTGAACCGGACCCTGGGCATATATTCAGAAAATAAAACTTATCATAAAAAGAAAACAAACTTATGCCTACCAGAAGTGTACCAAGACGCATACCTAACATCGCATCTACTCAATTTGCTCACGAGAAGATCGACTTGCCCAGGATAGTAAAAGTTGTTCACCATAATAAAAGCAGAGGATCTCGAATTGCAAAAAGTGTGGGCGAAAAATAAAAGGCAGGTCCTGCAATCCATCACAACAGAGACAATTCAGAGCAAAACGCTAGCACCCCAGCCAACTCAGCATATAGAATGGTTTTGCCGATATACGACCAGCATTACATCGAAGATAAACAAAATGTGGCTGCACGATTCTCCATCGGCAGGACCAAATTACACGAGATTAACACCAAAGAGACTAGTTAATATACGAAAAATATGAAGATAACGAACCATCATCCACAAAAGGGAAGCATAAGTTCAGGCTTTTTTGGACGTCCGGATATAGGGCTAAGGAGCAAACGACACTCAGCAACCTAAATGCTCGTAGGCAGACAGGTCAAACACGGGTACGCAACGAGAGGCATATCAGTACTTGTAGTCCTTCACGTGGAGGCTCTCAGAGACACCCTCACCGACAGCAGCATCACCCTTGTATGTGCCTAGGGTAGCCTCGGAGTTGGCCTTGCACCTGGCGAGGAAGGCCGCCCTAGCCTTCTCCACGTTCTCCTCCTTGCCAGCCCATGCCTTGAGTGTGCTCGCCTGGAGGGCACGGCCGAAGGAGAAGGACAGGGACCACGGCTTCTTGGTGTTGAGCTTGTTCATGGCGTTCAGGTTCAAGGTGGCCTCCTCCTCGCTCTGCCCACCAGAGAGGAAGACAATGGCAGGCACAGCAGCAGGAACGGTCCTCTGGAGGGTGCGGACGGTGTACTCAGCAATGACCTCAGGAGTCACCTTCTTGGAGTCGGAGCCAGGGGTCACCATGTTGGGCTTCAGGAGGGTACCCTCGAGGAGGACATGGTGCTCGTTGAGAGCCTTGTAGCAGGCAGCAAGGACCACCTCGGTGACATAAGCGCAGCGCTCAATGTCATGAGGGCCATCGACAAGGATCTCAGGCTCCACAATCGGCACCAGACCGTTCTCCTGGCAGATGATAGCATAGCGAGCAAGACCCTGAGCATTCAGGTCAATGGCAAGCTGCGATGGCTCGTTGGGGCCAATCTTGAGGACAGCACGCCACTTGGCAAAGCGGGCACCGGCCTCGTAGTACTTGGCGCAGCGCTTGCCAAGGTCATCATGGCCCTGGGTGGTGGTCTCCTTGTCAGTGCCAGCAACCTCAATGGTGCCCTTGTCGACCTTGATGCCAGGGAGAACGCCTCCTTCCTTGAGGACATCGACGAAGGGCTTGCCATCCTTGGTCTTCTGGTACAGGGTCTCCTCGAAGAGGATCACACCACTTATGTACTGGAGGGCACCAGGGCAGCAGAACAGGAGCTCACGGAGGGCACGGCGGTTCTCCTCGACATTCTCGACATTGATGCTGGAAAGACGCTTGCCAATGGTGCCAGTGGACTCATCAGCTGCAAGGATACCCTTGCCGGGGGTGCCAATGTAGGCAGCGTTCTTGATGAGCTCATCTGTAAAATAACAAGCACAGGTGTTTAGCTAAAAAGTAGTGCTGCACATAGTGAAAACTATACCACAATCACTAGACATGCTCAAACAAGAACGAATCCACCAAAAACTGTATCCATATGAAACAGAATGTCATAAAAACATCATGATGACCAGGAAATAAAAATTGATTTGATGAGCATGGTATGAAATCAGCGAGCATAGATGAAACTCTATCTCAAATCCAGAAGACAGCCATAATACAACAGAAAAGCATCTAGATTCAATAACATGTAACATAGTAACCTGAAAACTGCACTACAACACATCCCAGGAGGCTACCAGTGCATGCGAGAAAAATAAATGAATCTAGATTTAACCAAGTAATATTATCATTTGAAACCAGCACCTGGAGGCCTACAACCCATCCCAGGAGGGTAGCAGTGCATGCTAGCAAGGTAAATGCATCTAGATTAACCTGAAAACATCGCTTTAAACCAGCACAGGAAGCCACTACCCGAGGGCGGTAAAAGCTAGCGAGATAAACTAAAAGGCTATTATCTGATCCGACTACCGAATTCTTCTGGAAACAAGATAACCCCCAAAAGTAAGCAGACAGGTGCCACCAAGCATCAGATACCATGGATCTAAAAATTTAGCAGATCCTAAACGAATTTTACCGATCACAAAGGCTCGACTCCCTAAACCCTTTTGACAACCACCAAACCCCTAAAAGCTAAAAGCAGAGCATACCGTGTACGGATCTAAAGAAATTTGCAGGAAACCTACACGAAAAAGTTCTAACAAATCATCAGCACGTTCACATATTTCATCTAACACGGCCAGATCTGGTAACAACATCGAGCAGCTAATGGATCTACGCTACAGACGATCGAAAAACATCACACGCCGATCAACACAGAACGATGAAACGAGGAAGAAGAGGGGCGCGGGGAGACGACGGATCATACCCTTGTACTTTCCGCAGTAGGCCGACATGGTCGATGCTCGCGGGGAGGCTTCGGTGAATGCGAGGGTGATTGGGGGGGAATGGTTTGGCAGGAGCAGGCGGATGGAGGCGATGGGCCGAGCGGTGGCCGGGTATTTAAAAGGGGTCCAGGCTTGGTCGAGGGGAAAGAAACCTGAGACGGGATGCGATCTGGGTGCGCCGGGGCGGCGGATCGAACCATGTGCGGCGCGGTTCGGTGCTGCCGCCTGGGCCCCGGTTTTCGTGTGTATTTTTTCGTTCGAGCCCTCGGGGAACCCTTTTTTTGGTTCTTTCTGCGAGGTGTGTCCAGCCGTACTGCATCGACTGTACTTTTTTTTTTGTTTCCAGCTGTGAGCTACTGCATACAGGTGTCAGCAGCCGTATTTTGGCTTGTTGCAAGGCTTGTGTCAAATTGCAGCGTGGCCATCTAAGTTTTTGAGCATTTTGGTGGCCATCTAGACGCCCACCAAGAAAACCACCATTCCCACTTCTGACCGCGGCCCGGACGAAAAATTGCTCCCGGGCTCGAACCGATCGCTCCTAGCCCCCCGCCCGGTTCGCTCCGCCCAACCGCGCCACCCACCCCCGGGTCCCCAGCCGGTCCGTAGCACCCACCCCGCCCCGAAGACCCAAACGCGACGCACCAGGCGGGGCCGAAGCACCATGCCTACGCCGCCGCGCGGCCCCCGCGGGGCCACAACCCCTGCATGCAGCGCACCCTGAGGCTGCCTTTGGACGGGCGGTTTCGTCGCCTCGCCGGCCGCACCGCGCGGGATGGGGGGCGGCTGCGGCGCGCGGAACCGGCGGTGGCGGGGTCGTTTCCGGAGGCGCCGGGGCCTGCCTAAATCTGGCGGCCAGCCCAAGTTTCGTTCGGCTGCGTGCGCCCCGGTTTCGCCCACGGCTCCGTCCAGCTCCCCCGGTCCAAACTGCGTTTTCTCTTCCCCTGTCGTGCTCACCGCGTCGTTGTCTCCCCGTCTCACCGCGCTCACGGTCACGGTCACGTGCCCGTTCCCTCGCGAGCCCGGCTCGTTCTCGGCTTCTCGAGTCTCGCCGGGTTACGGCCGTACCACGACGTCGGCTCGCCCAGAGCTTCCCGGTCGTCTCTGGCGGCATCTTTGGGCGGTAGCGCAAGACGCAAGTTGTGGCGGCATCGCTGTGCCGGACAGGACCGGGACCGGGACCGTCTCGCAGGCGCGACACGGCATCCGGTTCTCCGGTCATCACCGCTCGGCTTCACGTGGCGTGACACATACCGGCATTCGGCTCACCGGTCGCCGTCGCGGCCGCCTTTTTCCGAGGAAAAGAAAGCCATGGCAGCTTCCACTTCCAGAGTTGTGGTGGCCAGTATTCAAACCCAAGCGTGCGATGGCTGCGCGATGCGTGACCCGGAAAGGCGAGGAGCAGCGGGATTTTTACGAGACGGCCGCCAGAGGTGACTGGCCGACTGGTACGGTATATTTTCCGGTCTTCCACGAGTCACATCGATGCCACGGGGGGTCGTGAAACGGGTGCCGGAAAGTGGTCGGAGAGACGAGCTTGACATATCAGGTCGACAGAGACTTCCCAGTTGAAAATGCCATCGATGATGGGGCAGTAGATGTTTCCAAAATGAGAAGAGAATTGGACGGCATGAGCAATTGCTCCTTTGCCTTCGTCCCTCATCATTTTCTTAATAGCAGCAGCAAAACTGGAATCTTGCAACATCAAGGCATGCAGTTCGCATGATACAATAGTGAGTAGATGTCAACTTGAACAGTTGTTCAGTGACTATTTCCCAGATTAAATACTCCCAGGCATGTAAGATGGGAGTCGAATTGGATGTCAACTGGCTGCAAAGGAAAGTTTGCAGCTAACTCTTCATGTTGTTATATGCAATTCAAGCAAATTGAATATTGACCAATAATGATTGTATGCTGTTGTCAGGCTTCAAGTACCTGACCTCGCAAAAGAAGTATCACATTGCAATAATACAATTATTATAGCGATAAATTAATCGCGTCTACGGTCTACCCATACTAGCAAATAGAAGTAGCTTTATTCGTCAAACATCCCTGTCCTCCGTTTTTACTAAGAAAAATAGGAACCAGGAAGGCAGGAACGAACCAAGAGACCATCTGACCAATATGGCACATATTTCACTTCTTCAATCAGGCTGTTACATATCCTATAATGTTACAAGAACTATGAGGTGCAAACCTTTCAAGTGGCGCTGCTTGAACACCACAAAATTTAATATGAATGAACCTAATAATCAATAAACAAACAAAGAAGTAGGGGGAGAGGGAGAGAAAGATGAAACAAGAGGAGTGTACAACAAGAGGCCCCATCAAATTGAGGGCTGAATTCCTGGTTGGCTTTCCTACACATCATATTTCTTCGGCTGATGCCACTGTGCTAAAGTTCTTGACAGGTAACCAAGCAATGATTTATTAGGGGGGTATGTCCTCTTGCCATATAGATGCTTCCCTCCAAGATCAGTATACTTTGAACTGTTCTCTCTTTCGATCTGCAAAACCATTGAAATGAGATGTAAAGGGATACTGAAACATCAAGAATCATTTTGCATGGTGAATTTTCTCAAAACATCGCAAAAGTAAATGACAAAAAGGAAAAACTAACATAATGTGTTGCATGTACCTTGCTTATTTTCCCATCTCTCAAGTAGTATCTGATACCAGACCAATTAATTGACTGAGAGAAATGTGATCGGAATGCAGATATCGGATAGAGGAAATTGTCTACCAATACAGCAATGAACACCTGAAATCGACGTCCAACAAAAATAAGGTTACTGAAAATGTTATCACAGAGAGAAATCTCAGGGTCCTAAAATTATTTGGTGTGTTGAAGGTGACACTCACAAGCCCCCAGTTGTATGAATCAAGAGATACTTTTGGTCCTTCGGGAGACAACATATTGCATAGTTGAATTTCCACCTTTGTCAAATTCCACATTGAAACAAGCTCTATGAGAGTGCATATGAACAAGAGGCCCACTAGATATAAACCTGAAATAGCATGCCACAAGATGACAAAAGTGGGATGATGAGACATTTTGACAACAATAGAGTTTGGGAATTGGAAGGGAAGGTGCGAGGAACTGACCCCAAGATGAATCAGATGCTTCCTTTACTATTTTGCTATACGGTGCTCGCAGAGTGGTCAAAACATGCACCAGAGCCATAATATAGGGCCAAACAAATCCCCATGACAAATAGCAATGTGATGTAAATAATGCACGGTTCATCATCCAGTTGACCTTTGATACATAAGACTCGAGGACAAAAGTTTGTTTCCTGAGGTAATTCCAGTATCTGCATGAAAAACAGACATGTATATGCAGAATGCGATATTAGTCAAGATGCATATGCTGGTTTAGCACAAGCACTTGCAGAGTAAATTAAAGAAACCCAAGTGTTGTGGCACAAGTAGTAGGAGTCCATAGTATATTAGTATGTGGAAGCATAACTCCCCACAGGGTATTTTGGCCTAGAGCCCTAGACACTGCACAAAGACCACAGGTAAATCAAGAGCCCCCCTGCCATTGGAACACCTACACATCTCCTAGATGCTGCAATCACTGTTGCACGCCAGAAGCCAGAACAGTGCCGCCACTCTACCTAATATTATGTGTCACTCACATAGGGTGAAAGAAGATCTTAGTCCAAGTATTTTTAAATGGCTTTACGTTAAAAAAGTATATTTAAATGGCTAGAGCATATTAATTTGATTATTTGCTTATTTTCATTGAACCATGTACATATCCAATTATCCATCTTGTTTTTCGATAGAAAATATGCTGTGTGGGACTTTCCAACAGTTCTGTGTAAAAAATAATGTCATATGCTCTTGTAGCTCCCATTTCTAGCTTACCCAAACTTGCTTCCCACATAAAAATTTTGTTGTGGCACAATGTATGGGACTTTGTAATTTACTTCTTTTACTGAGCACAAATAGGATGCACATCTTTCCCATGCAAATTTGCAGTACCTGGAGAAGCTAAGATCACTGGCAAGAGGGTGTGGAAACACAGCAACAGGAGGTGAAGATATGAGCCTTTTGTGCTGTCCTGTGAAAGATACATGCAAACAGTGGTCAAAAGGCATATATTGAGAACACAAAAATTGATGTGAATAAAGTTAAAATTCCCAAATTGAAAAAGGACTGAAACATCATTAGCAGCTCGTGGCCTTTAAGCACAGAATACTAATTACTGGATTGTATTTCATTTTCATCCTTAATACTAAATTTCGGTTTTTGTTAACAAAAGAGCCATAACTTCTTGAAAAAAAGAATTACCTGCTATTGCAGCCAGTGTCATATCATCTGAGTAACCACCATCTCTTAATCCACTGACAACACCATATCGGTCTTCCCTAAAATCATCAGCATGCATCTAAAATAAAGTCATATTAGAAACACTACAGACAATTAAAGTTTATACAGAGCAAATATAGGGAGAAGCTTCTTGTTATGAAATAGATTATACCATCATACAGCCACCCCACAAGAAGAAAGTCTTCCCACCAGTAGCAAATCCCATTGAGCAAGGCTGCAGTATGGTTATTGTCACTAAATTACAAGGATGATCAATGGTAAAAAGATGTGGTGAATATAACACAGAAAGAACTACATAACTAGCTAGCAAAAAAAGTTTGGAATGACAGGGTAAGATATACTAACGAGATGTGGGGCAGCCAAAATAAATATCACTGTTGTTATGCAAACCGTTTATAAACAATCACATAGTTAAACCAAAGAGAAGCCCAACTCAGGAGAAGGGGCAGATACTATTTCATTATAGAACAATGACGAAAATTCTCAAAAGTTGGCATTTTCCAACATTTATGTTGCTTAGAAATTGGTGGAATAATAAGTATTGTGCTTAGCAGATAACATGATTAGATCGATAACGTGAGGCACTGGCAGAACGTAATGGAGGCGAAGTGAAAACTTTCCCTTGCATGGCTCCATGCATGCATGCATACATGCAAATGTGCTCTCTACTCTTAGCAGCCATTTTAAATTGGCCCCCCCCTTGAATTCAGCTCACGTTCCGCCACTGACGTGAGGGAACTTTTTTAACGAAGGAAAGATTTGTTTAAATGAAAAATACAAAAGAAGAAGATCGAATATCTCAGTGTATCAGTCGAAGCAAATAGATGTGAATTAGAAACTTTTTCCAGAAAGTAGAAAAGGTTAATAACAAAATTATTTTGCACATTGTTTCAAAAAAAATATTTTGCACGAGGTAGTGCCTTAGCAAATCCGAATAAACAGCTTAATCTATAGAATAACTGTGAAGGACCCAGGATGTGAATTTTACTTTATCTTTCTTGTACTTGATGAAAGCATAGGCAGGTACCCGCAATGTATGGTCCTAATTGCTAATCGAATAACTTTGCAGGATATGAATTTTTAATGAGAAGCAAACGTACCATGTGATATTCATATATACAATAGCTGCCCAAACTGCCAGAAGGTAAGTCAAGGGGATATCCAGTTTGTATAAATATCTGCCAGCCACAAAAAGCATACAATATTAACACAGAGGGGGCCATAGAAGAAGGAAGGAGCGTTCAAGGAAAAGCAGACCTCAGGATTCTTCTCCATTTCTTTGGTGAGGGCTCCAATTGTCCCAGGATGCAGCCTCACATCATCGTCAAGAAACAAGACATACTTGGTATTCTTATGCATCTTTTCAACACCGACCTGTTTCAGTTTGATAAACATGAGTAAGAATCCACTACCCAGTTAAGTAAAAAGAAAGCAAGGCTAACAGATGAACATATAGTAAAAACAATGACGGTTAAAATGTTTGGGATTTGTCCTCATACTTGCAAGGTGCTATATCTTATGCAGCTTACCGTCTTTCAAGACTCTTTAGATGATGAAAAAGGTGAAGATGAATGATATGTAAAAGGCAGAAAAGCATATCATAACAAAAGAGCAACATAGCAGAATGAACTGTTCACATGAATGCACATTTAACAAGTCTATTCAACACGCTAGGCACATCTACAAGCAGGAGCTAAAATGAACATTTAGTGTTGTCTATCGTGAAAAGACAATGGACTGAACAACGAGGATGAAAACAAAGTCCTTTACATACCAGTTGGTTGTGAATTTTCTGGCTACAAGTTGTTGAGAACCCAGCCACAATCACTTTTGCCTCCAGATTGTCCTGAAAATTATATCTGATAAGGTTACAATTTATGAAGAGGGTTTGGAGAATACCATGACCATTAGTCTTATGAGGTAATCCACCTACCTTGTACTCTGCGATCAAACGGGAAACAGCATGATAAGCCGGGTCGTCTTTGCTCTCTACTACAAAGAGGAATTCCAGTGGCCCCCCATAAAGTGATGTAATCTGTGCTTCAATGGGTTGTGTAAGGGCACATAACAATTAAAAACATAAACAACAACCATTGTACATATTTTGCAGTCTGATCATACCTGAGTTCGCCAATTTTGCAAATTATGTTCGCCAAATCCCTTTAAAGGCATAATTACAGAGACTCTAGGTAAACTCTCCTGAACAGAGTGCTCAAGCTCATCTATGTCATCACAAAGAAATGCAAAACTATTTCCATCAACTTGTTTGCGCCTCATGTTCACTATAGCCCTTTTTCTGTTAAGAGAGGATTGATTGTAAAGAAGCCATCAGCTGCTACATTGTTTCCAGCCTCGTCAAGTACAACATTAAATCACAAAATTCCGTTGTTTACCTGACAATTGAAGCAGCTGCCCATCCGAGAGCAAGTACTAAACAGATAGCACACCCCTACATAAACGGGATAACAAGAATATAAACAAGAAGTAAGCTACAGTAAGAAAAGTGCCAGTAACTAGAAAGCACCAAAAGGATATATGATGTCAAGCACTCAGAATTGGAACTAAAAACAAATCTGAACTTTAAACGAGTCTAAAGACTATTACATGCATATACTCGTGGACATTTCAAAATGGACTAGAAAGGTCAAATTGCCTACAATTGGTAGGACATAGCGCATATAAAAGGAGTGAGACAAGCTGAGATCGACAAGCTTGTCGGAAGTGAAACCGACAAATCACTCCAAGCATACGCTTCAATAGCCAATATGTAACGTGTGTGGAAACATTTGCCGGCTTTTCAGACGTAGTAATCAAACTAGTCCGTCACCCCACCTCCCAATTACAACAATCCAAAAGGACAGTTAACTGGTTTCCCATTGTGAAGCCTTCCAGCATCCAGAACACAGTTGCGCCGTTACAAGACTCACTGATAATTTTCCTATTGGTGGGAGAACAAAACTGAAAAATTCTCCGCCGGCCAAAATTGTCCCTCCAAAGGTACATAGAGACAGAACAAAACAATTCCGCGCCGCCGCCAACAATCCAACCACAATGCGGAGCGCAGGGGGGAGGGGGCTCACCTGGATCTGTATGGCGATAGCGAAAGCGCTGGAGAAGGCGCGGCTCGCGGCGGCGAGCATAGCGTCGGCGGCGGCCTCCATCGCCGCCATTGCCCACGGGCGTCGCCTCCCCTCCTTCGAGCCGCGGCGGGTTCCCTTCCCGAAGCTTCTAGACGCTTCTGGAGAGGGGAGGAGGAGCGAGAGGCCGCGCTCTCTCGCTGGATCTCTCTCCCCGCCGGGCCTGGCCTAGCCTGTCTGAGCGGTGAGAAAGAGGAGGAAGAAGAAATCGAAGCTAGGGTCTCGTGGGAAATTTGTACGTGCTGTCGATGTGGTCTGTGTGTGGGAAGAGGGAGGGGAGGGTTGAGTTGGGCTGCCTGGGTGGCCTTTGTGATTAGGCCCCGCGGCCCTGATTCCCAAAATGCTTCTGGCCACCCCCTGCTCCACATTTTTGAATTGGAGCTGCTACGCGTACCAAGCTGTAAATGTTGAATACATGTTGTCATGTTAAACTTATGCTTCAAGAATTATCGTGCTCTGACGAAAATTTTTACGTTTTCTTGCTATAGAGGAGTAATTTGTAATGATTTTCTCTAGCTATAGCATGCTATCTTTTTTCCGCAACCGAGCTATGACGTACTATCATTTCATATTTTACTGAGGTATATGGTATATTCTAGCATCAACAAGGCAACTAATTCAATGACGAGCGGAGCGGATCATTCCCGAATATAGAGTACAGTAGGATATTAAAAAGAGCATAATAACACCAGGCAAAACCTTGGATAAAGCTATGCTAGGCTAGGAAAGTCGGGACCAAAGCTACGGATGCATCCAAACACAACACAATAGTAAAAGCACGATCTTTGCACAAAAGAGGTGGAACATATCTAGGTGACTCAACAGAGTTAAGATCATAGCGTAATACCAACTAAGCCATTGTTCACAGTTCTACGTATTGAGTACAAATTCAAACATCATTGAGATTGACCGGTAACAATCAACCAACGAAGGAAAAAAACCTAGACAAACACTTTGATTTGATTAAAACTATAACATAACAAAATTGCATATGATTATTTTAGTTTGACTATAGCATGCATATCGGAGCGTGTTAGTATAGTAACGTGTAATTTTATTAAATTATACCATTAATGCAGAATGTGTCAACACTATTGTAACAGGGATGATAACCAGATGATCACAGTTCGCACCTGCATGTGCAACATTTTACCATAACAACTGGTATTGCACCAAGGTTGTGTTCTGGTGTGTGCGTAGCGGAAACAGCTGTTTGAGCAAAGAAAACAATCTACCCTGGCTGGGACAGGGAGATGCCAGTGTATGGATGCGCATCTGTTCCACATTTCGCGTTGGCCAGCCAATCCCATCCCTTTCCTCCCGAAACGGCCAAACCCCGTCAGGAAATCGTTTAATCTTTGATTTCAATTTCATTGTCACTACAGCCTGTTCTGACGCTGCATTTGCCTGTTACGCCCCCCAGCCGGACCCAGCTCCTCCTCCTCTCGGAAAGAAACGCTCGAGTGTTCATCATATCGCTCGCTCACCTCACCTGGAACGACAGCTAAATCCCAGAGGCCACTTTGGTGAAATTAAGGCTCCAAAGGATTTTTCTTCCTCAAAAATTTAAGTACTTTTTGAATGAAGTTTCGGATTAAAAGATGTGTCGAAAATTCGGAGGGAAATGATTAGATGAACATCGTGAAAGCACTAGCATTGGAATCTCCAGCGCTGAACATAGGACATCGCCCAAATGGAGGCTTCTCCAACATGGACAGTGGAGTCTGTCAGGTGTTTTTTCTTTGTCCCATCCGAATGCTACGGCATTGCCAACGGATTCGTCAATTTTTTTTCGCTTATTTTTTTCGTGCTTGATGAACTGAAATCACGAGCAGAATGTGGACAAAAAGTCTGAATAAGCAGCTCAGAAGACCTGGAAATGAGCTCTGCATACCACATCAGAGGAAGAAAACTTTCTTCAGAAACTAAGCTGATACTCCCAAAAAGTCAAACACCACTGAACACGAGTACAGTGGTAAAGTTTGCGGGGAAAAGGACAAGTGAGTCCAAGTCCTTTTTCAGGATCAAGATTGCAGCAAGCAAATCCGGGCAAGCCAATAGATTAATCTCAGATCGGAGTAGCAAGCAACAGAGTGAGAGGCAGGGCCTATGGACCAAATGATTAACTGGGGAGAAATGGACGGGCAGCGCAGCAGGGCACGTGCGACGTGGCCATTGAAAATTGGCAGCAGCAGGTTAAGGTATCGTAGGGGAGGGACTCTGCAAGCCTGCATCCCAGAAAACAACATGGCAGGGGGGCATGCCAGCGCTGCCTTGAATCACGCTGCCATGACTATCGTTCTGCAGCTTGATCCGAATCCTTTCTCCACGCTCTAGTTTGATTGATCCAGAGTTCCAGACTTAAAACTGAGACTAAGCTGATAGACTCCATCTTTTCCAGAAAATTAACAGTTCGTTCAGTTGCAAGGTGTGGTTTTATATCAAAACCAGATGATATAAATTTAAAATAAAAATTGATGGTAAGTGGTTATGTAACTGATCTTCTTAGTGCAAATGAGAACTATAAAACAACTAGAGACGCTCTTAAACCTGCACCGTTAGCTCCGTTCGATCTCGTGCGAGCTACTACTGTCTGGAGTCAGATCCGTATCGCTGTCACGTTCTGCATTTGGAGAGACCGCAAGGACCCACGCGCCGAGGAGCAGTAAACCATCCTGTCCGCCCGCCCCGGTTCGTGAACCCGAGGAGGGGTCAGGAGGAGCTCGGCCATTCCTGCCTCCGCGCACACATGCGCATGTGAGGCCTGCGTTGGCACCGCGCAAGTGGCGGCAGCCTTGCCGAAAACGAACCACACAGCCCCCTCATCGCCGGTCGCTCTCACCATCCGCCACGCCCACGGCGGCTTTGCTTTGCTGACAAAAGAGGAAGCATTTTTATACTCGACAGAACCGGGTTCAGCAGGAAAGAAGCTTTGGCAAGGCTGCATCTGCATCCATCCAAGGCCTGCAAGATCCTTTCCATGGCTGAAGATGAACTGCTTTCTGAAGGTTTCCCAAGGCTCCAAGCAGGCAAGCAGCAGCCTGCAGGTGTTGCAGATAGAAGCAAGTGGTTTTGATTGCTTCGCAAGGTAGCAAACGACCTTGATTGCTTGGCTTGGACGCTTGGATCCTGTTTGGTTTTTTAATCTAAATTTTAGCCCTATCATATTAAAGAGAATTTTATCATTTAGAAATATTAAATAAAATATATTTACAAAATATTTTCACAGATGGATGCTAATTCGTGAGATGATTTTAATAAGTCTAATTAATCCATAATTTGCTACATTGATGCTACAGTAACCATCCGCTAACCACGGAATAATGTATATTACTAGATTCGTCTCGCGAATTAGCCTATAGATTCTGCAATTAGTTTTATAATTAGACTTTATTTAATACTTATTCTGGGCTAAAATTTAGATCTTCGGAATCAAATATCTCCCTTGTAGGTAGAGAGCCGAAGGAGAAGGATCTGGACTCTTGGTACAGATCCGGTCTGGGTGACACGTTACGCTGGGTGTATAGGCGGGGGAGACGGGATAAAGGGTGGATAAGCTGATCTGTAAATATGTGTGATGCGCGACTGATGCTTACATGCAAATAAATTGGCATCGAACGTGTCGTGCCATCGTGTGTTGTTTGAATCCAGCTTGCAGGTTCGTGCCAGATCGATGCCGATGACGCAGAGTGAAGCAGGAAAGTCTCCAATGATCGATTGTGTAGGGAATATTCTTTAAGTCGGGCACATATGCCGTTCTTAGATGCTATGAGCTTGTCAGGTGCGGTACTGAATGGCCAATAAGGTTTAGGGTACCGTACAGAAATTGAGAGAATTCGCCATATAGCACCGGAAAAAAACATAGTTTCTGTATAGCACTAGAAAACTTTATCTTCTCTAACTGACACTGAATTTTTTATGTGGTTACTTTCTTACCACTTCTGTTAACTGGGCTGTTAAATCCAATCTGAAAAGACATTTTTACCCCTCATTTTATCTAATGAAATATTATTAGATCCCATGGAGCATAAATATTCAATGGAAAAAAAATGAAGATTATTGTCTACTGAAATATTACTTTATGTTCAAACATGAACGGATCTTTAATGGCAAAAAATTGAAGATTATTGTCCTCCCATCTAATAATCCAGTAGATCCAAGTTTAGACAATCGATAATCATGATGTCCTCTGACATGACAGTGTGTATGATAGGTTCAAGGGTTTCAAATCGTTCCCTTGGAGGCATGCTGCAGACAATGTTTTCTTGCTTCGTCGTCGTTCCCCTCTGTCGCTACACCCTCCAAAGGCTTCCCCTGCGCCCTTGGCCAAGCCTGCCCTCGCGCTTTGCCTGCTGCTGAAGCCAATAGGGCCATGCCCACCACCGTAGACCCTCGCGGCCTGCCCGCCGCTGCAGCCCCCCACGGCCTACCGCCGCCGCAGCCACCCGCGGCTTGCTTGTTGCCGTCACCGCGGCCGTCACCTGCAGCCTACTCGCGGCCGCAGCTGCGGGTCCCCATGTCGACGTCCGGCAAAATGGGTCGCCTCCCATACCTAGTTCAAGCCTATCCCGTCTGGGGGGCCCTGCTTCCTACCAGCCACCGCCACCGCTGTAGATCTAGGATTGGGGAGAGAACGAGAGGAAGGGGAAGCGCTTTCACGGGAGGGAGGGCTCGGTCAGGGTTGCTGTAGATCTAGGATTGGGGAGAGAACGAGAGGAAGGGGAAGCGCTTTCACGGGAGGGAGGGCTCGGTCAGGGTTGCAAGGCTATCTCCAACCGTCGTTCTCTGTATTCTTCATTTACAGAATTCTCTACAAGATTCTCTCATCTATATCTCATTTCTCTCTAACAACATTTTTTAAATCTCGTTCTATATACATTAAACCCTATATTAGAAACGTATTTTGTTCCAAATTTTTGTATGTACGTATTTATCATACCTCAAATGCTATAGATATATTTTATTTTTATTTAATCCAGTGTTTAAAACGTAAATAAAAAATAGAGAAGAGAAGAGAGAATCTCTAGATTCAGAGGAAACCTGTAGCGTTCTCTATTTTAGAGAACTATTTAGAGAACACTGCTGGAGCAATACAGAACGGAATCTTCTCTATATACAGGTAGAGAACGGTTTAGAGAACGTTTTAGAGGGCACCGTTGGAGACAGCCTAAGGGACGGAGGGGTTGGTCAACCAGGAGTCCCTCTAATTTTGTTAGAGGTAGTTTCATCCGTAGATCAAATTCCAAATACGTTTTTAACAGAACTAGGTGAGTGCCCGTGCGTTGCTACAGGCAGCAAAATAATTTCACAGTAATAAATATTTATTAGAAATACATAATATTTTAATCTCTATTAATATCCACATGCAATTATATAAACAATAATTTTTCGTGCTAGCATGCATCGCTGCCTCCTGCCGCCGACTCGTTAGGCTCGAAGAATATTACCATGGCACAACAAAATTTGGATGTCGGAGCAGGCCAAAACACCTAGGTCTTAATTGGTTTGCTTTCCCCTAAAAATATTTCAGCTTGTTATTAGCTTCAAGTACTATTTACAGATTGTGGTTCCTAATAAGCTAAGGTAAAAATATATATAGAATCGCACCATGGCAAATCATATATTATTCTAAATAGTAGCCATAGTGATGGGAGAACTCTTAAAGCAAACATTCATCGTATCAAAGGACGACGTATGTTTTTTCTAGCAAGCAAATGCTACTTACGCAAAACATCATTACAGGAACACCTTATTACCTAATCCTTTTGAAAACACAAAATGAAGAAATGCATGTAAACTTAACAAGAGGTAACTGAAGATCACTAACGTTTCACGATACAAAAAAGAAATGAACCCAACTATACTCTGCCATATTACTGCTGCACTATGCACATCCTTTCCAATCTTTTGCCCTTATTCCCAGAGTCTTACTGCTATCAGAATTGGATTTCTTGGAGACACCATAGCACAACTTGATTGTCAAAAATTATGGCCAATCTCATGGGTGAATTAAAACCTAGGAAGGCTAGTGAAGTAAAACCTAGCTTATTAGTGTACCTTGGTGAACTAAACCTGGGATGGCTGGTGATCCATTCCTACCTACTGTCCTTTAATTTAGGATTTGTTACTGCCACAGCTTTGTATGTGTCGTGCCTCCAAATTGATCAATCATACGTCTGTGCCTTCATGTATACAAGAATCAGAAATCAGTCTCAAAGTCACAAAGGTATGTGAAAAAGGAGACAATAGCTATACCATCAGGACCACTACACTACACGAATGTGAACCTGGAAAGCAACAATATACTATTGAGTATTGAATCAGTTTTCCATTGGAAAGAACTCTGAATTCAATAGCCCTTTTCATGATATAAGATGGGTATAATAATGGCTTTGAATCATCACCCTGATATGTCAAGAATGCTATAGGTCTTGAGGATACTAAATCCAAGAATTGTATGCTAACCTATGGTTAGCGCTACTTAGCTAGTAAATTTCCCAACATTGTCGCTAATTCAGAGCTGCACGGATTCAGAGCATCTGGGTGGGAAATAAAGTGCTACAAGATTAAGGCCAGTTACAAGCATGCTGTAGTATCTGCAGGTACTACTCCAAAGCCAGCGACATAGACCACGCGCCATGCACGATGGCGGCGTGTGCAGAGGCTCGACAGAATATAGTACGTGGTACGGTTTTATACAGTAATTGGCTAAACTAACATAGACAACAACAAACTCATCTTCGGTTTGACCAGTCACCAGAGATGGTGAGAGGCAGAGGGGTGGCTGGTGCTAGGGTTGTTCACATGGATCAGGGGAGAGTGCGTTGGGGAAGGATGTGTGGCTACAGATTCGATGTCCTGACTTCTGAATAAAACTCGATCTAAAATATACAAAACTGGAAGTGAGATGACTGAATATTCAGTGCCACGATGCATTATCAGTAAATAGAATGCAGAAAATAGAATAACTGAAACAAAATGCTGAAGAAATTCATTAGTTTTTTGTATACAGCTCAAGTCAGTAATTGAACAGCAGACAGTATGCGCATTCCCATTTGTTTGAACCTAGCAATATATGATCAGTGTGTTTACTTCCGATCCAGAGTTGCACCAAGACTATAAACGTAGTGCCTACACTTAACTACTTGGGAACTACCCGCAAAAAAATTAACTACTTGGGAACAACCTGAGAAAGATGTAAGAGGAATCAAGATAATAATATAGACATGCAAAGTGTACACATATAAACAATGACAAACTGAGAAAGTTCAGTGGATAGGAGTATGTTTGTAGAGCTAATGGCAAGTCTTCTCAGAAGGCAAATAGAAAAGCAAGATGGGGATGAATGCACACTTGCTACCACACATACAAAAGTGCATATATGGCTCGGATAGATGGGAAGGGGAAGGGGGCAAGGGGCAGATTGGTGGGATCAGAATATGAGAAATCGGCGTGACTCACCTGCATTGTGTTTGGGGATGGATCAGCTGCCGCTGTGGACTCGGCAATTGCGATGCCGTCCTTTCGCGACTCTGTGGCTTTGATGCCCTAGGGCGATGGGTGAATGAAGCATCTGATCGGAGAGGAAGTTGCAGAGCGAGATCTTCGGTGGCAGGCCAGGGCACACTGTGATTCATCTTTCAACAAACACGAAACAAACTACAGCAAGCCACATCATTTACATATTATGGACAGCATTAAAATAGCAAGTAGAAGCTGAATGATAGGGACTTAGGGGAATAAAAGTAGATCAGCCAGCAAATAATATCAAGTTTTTGTCAGCATCCAGAGAAAAACAGTAGCTAGAACAAGACCCTGCAACAGATAATATTGCACAAAAATAAGGGATGTAATAAGAGATGTGTGCATAAGGTACTGTAACAATGGATTGCCTAGGTGGTTCAACAATTGAGTGCGTTTAGATAACCAGAATATTTCTCTTATAGGAAAAGTTTTCAAACTGCGGGTGTGCAACAGAGCAGAGGTATCTTACAGCTTCTTCTGATTACGCTTGATCCCTTTCCCATTCTGCAAGCAAAGGCCTAGGTTGTATTGAGCACAAGCATTGCCTGCTGATGCAGATGGATAAAACCATCGGATGGCTTGCTCAGCCTTAGGTGGATCAGCTGCAGAAATATTTGGCAGCAATATCTGGTGCAATTCCTTGGAACAAACAAGACAATTGGTTGCTAACAAAGGAATAACAAGCTTGAGTAAGCTGATCAAGTATTGGTTGGTTCTTTATTACTATGCAAAGTTTAGAGTTGGGCCTAAACAATGAATCGCAAGAGATAAATGCGACAGAGCACAGACAAAGCTTCATTCCCCTAAAATATTGAATGATTCCAACTGCTCTGGGAACAAAACTGATAATGCCCATTGAATATAAGACAATTGTGAACAAGCCATATCCGCCCTGAATTCCAAATCTTTCTACAACCACCGAGAACGAGTCTCCAAGAGAAAGCTAATTCCACTGAGCCAAATCCATGGTACCTTCAAGGTATGAGACCCCAAGGTTGCACATTCCGACAGGGTGCCCAGGCTCTGCCGCGATCCGGTAGTACTCCACGGCTCCTCCCACTACCCCTCCTCCCAGCACAGCATCCTGGCGTCCACCATCGCCGCCGCGGAGCCCAGCCTCGCCGCCTGCCAGAACAGTTCCAGCGCGCGATGCCTCTCCGTCTCGATACGCCCTCCGCCCCGCCCCCGCGAGTGGCGGCACCCGCCACGGGGCCGCGCTTGACTCGACGGCCGTACGCGTGCAGCGCCGCGGCCTCGCGGAGCGGCCGCAGCGCGTCCCGCCACGCGCGGCTGCCCACCGTGACGTCGGAGGTGCACGAGGCCGCGAGCGCCCGGTGCACGAGCTCCGGCGGTAGCGTGGAGAAAACTCCGACCCGGCACCTTCAGGATCGGTGCGTGATGCAGCGTTGATCCGCGAGGCATCGTGGCCCGGCGGCGGCCGTTCCGCATCCCGCGCTGCGGGGACGGGCCGGCCGGCGCGCGGCACCACGCGACAGCGACGGCCCGGGTGCCGCTCCGCTCGTCGTTGACCCGAAGCACGCTGGGCGGCGCTCAGGGCGCGCGCCGAGGAGACTGGTGTGGGGGAGGCGACCGCGCGCACCGGGGATCCCGGAGTCAGACGTGGTATCGCAGCTGCTCTGCTGCGCGGCGGCTGGGGTTAGGGTTTCGGGAACCAGAGAGCACGCCTCCAAACCCGCCGCCGTGTGAAGGTCCCCGTCCGCCCGCGCGAGGAGGCGGCGGCGGGATTGCGGGACGGCAGCGCGACAGGGTGGGGAGGGCGTCGGGGCGGAGCGAAGGGGAAGGCGGCGGGCTGTAGCGATGGAGAGGGAGGCGTGCGGGGTGGGAGGCGGGTCGGGGGGGAGATCTGGAGGGGTCAGATCGCACGGGAAGAGGATCGGGCGATCTGCGACCGTGCGAGGCTGGACGAAAACGGGGGACGACGGGGTGGCACCAGGGTGTTGAGGAAAAAAAAAGTCACCTTTAGCCTCTTTAGATACGCTAACAGATGTAACGGAAGCGCTAAAAAGAGAACGAGATAAATTTTTTGATATCAGTTAGGGAAGACAAAGTTTTCTAGTGCTATACAGGAAACTATGTTTTTTTCCAGTACTATATAGGGAATTCTCTCACAGAAATTGGCTAGCACAAGAATTCAGGTTGGTATCTTTTCTTTTTCTTGCCAACGTTTGTCTAGATATTACTTTTTTTGAAAAGGTTGTCTAAATATTCTTTAGTGAATTGGAGAGGAGTTTCGAGATCTAAAGTTGCCAATATTATTCGTGTGAATATTAGGAAGAAAAAGAAAATAAATCGCACTGTTGCGCAAAGAAGAGTTGTAACGTGGCCCACATGACTTGCAGTGCATCCCGGATAACAGCCCAAGCCCAAGCCCTCTGAGCCGTGTGGAAGCGCTTGTTGATAAACGACACAGCCTTCACTCTCGCAAAAAAGGAAAAAGAAAAAAAAAGGAGAGAGAGAGAGAGAGAGAGAGAGAGAGAGAGAGAGATAAGCGATTACAGGTTCACATGAATTTTGAATCTAAATCAGAAAAAAGATCTTATCTCATGGCTTAAACTATCTCAAATCTCTTTGATACAACTGAGCTACTCGTTCTCCGCAGAATGGGATACTTCTGTCAAAATGGTTGTTATACAGTTTACACTGAAAGTTAACAGTAGAGGTGTACACAATGTGGAAAGAATGTCCTATATCTATGTGCACTGCAAGAGGGTCGCAAACTATGAACACAACCACGAGCAAAATTTTACGCGTTGAAGAGTTTGCGGAACGGCCCGTCCTTCCGATCTTTGGCCGCCTCGGTCAATGCAAGGAACCTCTTGAACCCCGTGGTCGCTGCTCCCCGCCCAAGGGCCGCTGCTCGGGCGAGCACATCCTCTCGGTTCGCCAGAGCTCCCGTCAAGGAAGCCATGCTTGGTGTAATAGAAACGGCTGGAGTTGCCACAGACGGTGCCATCTGGATGGATGCGGTGGCGACCGGTGGTGCGACAGTCGGTGCCACGGCTGGGTGTTTGATGGCGGGGGCAGGGGCAGGGGCGTGCTTGTTGAAGTCTTCCAGAATGGCTTGCTGATCTGCTTTCTTCAAGCCCTGTGACAGAATGCGAACAACAGCAGAAACAATCAATTGTCAGATTATCCCGAGTGATGGAAGGTTGTTGGCATCCAAAATAATCCAGATTTTTAAGCATAAAACCTTGAGGTCAAGTATCCGCTGAAACTCAAGAGGCGTGCCCTCGGGAAGGAGGGCACGGTATGTGTTCGCAACAGAATCAACCGGTGACAAAATAACCTGCATAAAGTTATGTCATCAGCTTGATATTACATGGTGCAAATCATTCAGCAAAGTGCCTCTTCAGCGATACTGATGTAAACAACCAACACTCAAGACATCATTTTCTCCAATTTACCTTAAGTAGTGCTTCAGCTTTACTCATTTCTCGGCTTACAAACTTTGAGTAGCTAGCTGCACCTGTACTCTGTTACAAACAATGCAAAGAAGCCACATTTAAATCTGTAACATAACTAAGAAATCAATCTTCTCATAATTATGACTGTGATCCGTTATAAACTATAAATCTGCCACATTTGAAGCTTATGTACATAAGAAAGATCATTTTAGCAGAGCACTAGTACTTCCAGTACCAAAATTAATTCCAAAGACTCAAGTATACTTGAAACAGAAGAATTTACTCCTTTAGGCAGGTTCCTAAACCTGCCACTAGATAATATAAAGCATATACACCACGTATTATGTTGATGATTGTGCTGATTAGAGGGTTACCTGTTTTCCAAGAGCTGGGATATCTAGAAGAATAGTCTTAACTGCTTGAGTGTCCAAGAGCATCTTGAGAGAAAAAAAAATGCAAAGCAATGAGAAACATCCTAAATGCTGAATAAAATCAAAATAGCTTCATATAGTGTTAATATGTACCTGCTGTGCACCAGTTTCTGATATATGCTTGCACTTGTATATGTTGAGATAAAACCGAGGACCCAGAGAGGCTGCAAGCTGCATCAGAACAAACAAACAAGTATAACAGATGACGCATAGAGCCAATGTGTAGTTTATGACAAAAAGATGAAAGACCTGAAAGGTTTTAGCTATTACAAAGATGAATACTGAACTTACTTTGTCCAGGAAATACTGGAAGTAGGTAGGTGAAAGCAAGCTACCAAGCACGGGAATACTACTGGACAGAATAGAGCTGATACCATTCACATATCTGGCATGGAAGAGTGAATCGTATCAGTAGATATTTAAATATGTTTAGCAGATCTGAAAATGTTGCAACACAAAGAATGCTTATAAAGCAACCAGATATTACTTTTTTTTTCAAAGTTAAGAAAAGCATGGCAACAGTAGCAGAAAATCTCAAAGATCCCATAAAAAAAAACTCAAACACCTGTTTAATTTGCAACACCATTTCTAGGGGTCATATGCTATAAATGTCATTTCGATGGACTATAACCCCACAACTCCAACCTAAGCCCACCTAAAATTATTCAGTCCAGCGATCCACCATTGGTATAAGATAGTTCCTAGTTAGCAGTTCCAAGTCAATTGAATCCTAACTTCTTTCCAGTTGAACAATATTGAGGCCCTGTTTGGCAAGGATTCTCGATTTTGCTTCTTGCAAGAAACTGGAGAAACCCTGCCAAATGAATAATTTGGTTTCTCATTCTTGCAAGAAACAGGGATAAATATTTCAATTTTTTTTGTAGTTATTAGAGGAGAATCACCCAAAATGATGGTTCTCATGAGAATCACCTCCCTCCTCTTACGAACAATCTTCAAGAATCTGAAACCACTATACTAGCCAAACAATCGCACAAACTGATTCTGGTTAATCAGAGAAGCTTTTGCAGGGAGAAACAGATTTCGAAACAGAATTCAATATCCTACCAAACGGGGGCTAATTACACCCGCAGCAAAAATAAGTGACATCATTGCATATTGCTACATTATGACCTATGACAGACTCCCATATTTCCAAATTTCTCATCAAGGATTTGGAGCAAAGCTTATGGCCAGTATTCCTTTTGAGATTTAAAGAACACAGAATGAATATAAGGAAAGGATGTAACATAAAATGGCATATAAGGATCCAGCAAAATCCTACTCTGATTGATCACCAACGCTCTCAAGGGTAGCCCATGGAACACGAGTCATTGCAACCATTTCAGCATCAAATTTGGTTTCAAGCCCATGCACAAGAGTCATTAATGCTTTTGTGATCACAGCCGAAAACTCATCCTGCAAGTATTGAAGCATTGAGGCCTTCTCTCTAACAATAATATCAACAACATACTGACATAGGTGGGGATAGGAACAACAAAAGATAATGATCAGTCACCTGAACTTCAGACATGTCCACCTTGTCAGCAAACTGAGGGTTAATCATCTTAGCAACATTCTCAGCTAGCTCACCAGACTGTAAAATTTATGGAGAAAGTTAATAGTTAGTTTGAGAGAAACTCTATCATGCACACATGCATGTCACCAACAAGGAAAAATAGGCTAAATAGCTACATGCTGCAACCAACGAACTTAAGCACTAGATGCCACAAACTATTGTGCTGCCCATCTCCAGTGCCACCCATTCCCAACACCAGCTTCCGATGGAATGGCACTAATAAGGAGATCTTACAATGACGAACTAGGTAGTGGTACCATGGAACACTGTGGACTAGTAACATAAATCTGGGTACTTCATTATAGAGAAGGGCAGGCCAGGATGCAAGAGTTTTGAAAATATACAAGAACTGTTTTTATATTATTGAATTCCTATTATTATTTTGAAGCCAAAAGTGGCACTTTGCAAGTGGAGTATGGAGATAACAAAGAAGTTGTGGCACGCCTAACCTTAGGCGTGGCAACCCTAGGTACGGAACCAAACAGGCCCTAAGTCCGCAAGTATCCAGTGAAGACCAGGAATTTCTGGATATTTTATTTCTGTCTAGCATGTCGGAAGTTATTAACAATACCGTAATTTCGTCATGTTTATTTCTACACCAGGCTACCATAATATTTGAAGGAAAAGTTGACTTACTGTCTGGTGACAATATTCTGCAGTGTTGACAATGTAGCAGATCATTCTCTCGTCCCTGTCCGAGGTCTGCAGTGATGGCAACAGGACCATAAATTGCTGCTAACACATGAGGAAGAAAGCAAGAGGGAAGGGTAGCAATTCACTGGTGACTATCATACCCTGATCTGCCCATCGGTGCCAGTGGCAGCTGCAACAATACCAGTTCCACCTTTTGGTAACCTGGCATATAACTTAGCCGCATAGGCCTTGAGTATTCTTTGAAATACCTAGCAATAATAGAGGGGGGAACAGTTATGAGCCCATTCAAACACGAAACTTTATCGGCTGACAAAAATAGTTAAGCTTAAAAAAATATTAGTGCTTAGCACATTGAAGGTCACACTTCATTGGCTTTGATATCCATATAAATCTAAACATCAACAATAATAATCAATATGTGCTTAAACAGTTCATCTAGTATCCCAGTCCACACAACATAGATTCCAACACACTTCATATGGACGGCAAATTTCATTTCATATGATAGCAGTGCAAGGCATGATCCTGGTGCATTTTTCCTTCTAGGTATGATTACTGCCCTGTAGCTGCTCAACAGTGCATGTCTAGGCAATAGAAGAGGTACTACAAAATAGTAAAACGCCCTTCATGTAGTTTAGGCAATAGAATCACGATACCACTTAACATTATGCCCAAAATAAATTTTAGAGTCTCAGGAAAGTAAATTATTGGATTTATCAGATTGGATCTGTTCAAAAAGATTTAATATCACAGTATCAGTCAGGCTCAGTAAAAGTAATACTCCACCATAGACAAACTGCTCAAGAAGCATATAAGAAGTAAGTGCATTAAAATAGAAGGCACTGACAGCAGCATAAACAGCACGCACCACGGAACCACTTATGAGTTTTTCTTGTTGTTATACAGTTTACATGCTTTTTAATGATCTGAGACATTTGTAAGCATATTTGCATTCGTTTCGTGTCCATTCCATAATGGTATTCGATGTAAGGTGTTCCTATATGTTTCCAATATCTAAGGGAAAATCTGAAAGCAATCATTGTAGCACGAATGGAGCAAATAAAGTACTGTACATAAAAAGAAAAAGGAAAACTGTTAACTGAAACTGAAAAGGAATGCCTACCTGAAATAAGTTGAACAACGTTTGATTCTTTGTTAATGCACTGCACCTCTTTAAGCTTTTTCTAATCACCAAGAAAACCTGCACAGGTGAAATAGTAAACCAGATTAAGATAGTATTTTGGTAAAAAAATGCTGAGCACAGGTGTATGATGCAAAATCTGCAAGAAGGCCAGCTTTGGAAGTCTAGACCTAACTTGGCAATTTCTATCATTATACTCAAAGTTGATACATTCTCCAGCACAAACCGGAGGGAGGGAGGGAACTAGCCACTTTTTGACCAATCCCACAGGACAAAAAAAATGGAATTTTGGTGAAGTTTGACTGAGCCTGGAAACTTCTATCAGCCAGCAGGGGCAAAACTTCTAGAAATAATTTTGTAAAGCATTGTATTATCTACCTGCATGCTGCTTGATAGAATGTTTGTCTGACTTCCTTCCTCTGTTTCCCATCTTTCTTCCTGCCAGAATAGAAGAGTGAGCTAATGGCACACAGACCTCAAATACCATGGTTCCAATTATATTCGTGTTGTGTATACCTGGACAAGTTTTTCTAATTGATCCACTAAAGATTTCTCTTCAAGTTCTATGTACACAGTCATATATGGTTCAAAACAAGAAGATATGATCCCATGGAAGTTAAACTGCAAGAACAATTGGCCAAAGTATGAGATATGAAAATACAAAATGAATCATCATATACAACTTGTGGAAACAGTACTATGCATCGCATAATAGCTGATAGAATACTAACCCCAGCACCAGGAACTGACAAATCCTTCTGCTTGTCTTTGTCCTGCCAGTAAACAGATGCTAGAAGAGTTGGAAACAATAGATAATAAAAGGGGGAAAAGAAAGGTTGAGATTAAATAGCAGATACTTGTTCAGCTTCATGATTAGGAGCTGCCAGTTTTTTCTCGTATTTCTTCCGTATGTCTGAAACAATTTTATTGTGTTCCCCACCCTCCTCTTCATCGTCACTTGCTGACTCTTTATTTCTAGCAGTCCCAGTTCCACCACTGAACTTCTCTGCCAATTCTTCTTCAAATTCAATGGTTCTCTGGAACGCCTGCATTGTGAGAATCTCAAAAAGTTCACTACATATGTTCCATATGGCAAATGAACCAGTTCACGTGCTCAATCCGCACAACCAAACATTACACAGATATCTCTACCACTTCATGACTTGTAATGCAACAACATTTTGAAGTACATAAATTCTGTATGTTTTCTTGGCCATTTTTTTACTTTGCAGGAAACAGAAGATCTGATAAGAAAAGGCCTTGAACCAAGAATACTATAAATCACCTAACAACCTATAACACATAATAGAAAGAAGGGCATCTATCACTGGCACAGCACTGTAAGGTAAATGGCACATAGACATCTCCATTTGTTATCCATGATTCCAAGATCCTCTTTAATGAAATGAAATGATACACAGCTCTCCTGCGCATTCGGAAAAAAAAAACATGATTCAAAAAATCATAAGGGGAATTACCAATAACAAAGTTGCAACATCTGGCTTTTCTTTCATATTATTAAGGATATCAACAAGCTGGGCCCTGAAAAGAAGAGTTTTCACCAATATATTGATTTGTAAGATGGAACATAAGGATTGATCATAATGTTATAGGAGAAACTTGGCTGAGGAGACAGAACAGATATAATATAATGCAGCAAACAAGAAGTAAAATCAAGTGAAGTTGCTGTTTCAGTTCTATGTAATCTTAATTTGGGGGTAAGATCTTTAACTGCAAAAATAGATGAGTGAAATCAGACCTTGTAATCTTACAGAACTGGATACACAGCAGATAGTCAACATGCCAGGAAGGTGGAAATATTTTCCAGGTATCTTCATTTGACCGCAGTCGGCGTTTAATCCATGCATATCTTCTTTCAGTCTTGTCTAACTTGGCAAGTTCTGATTTTTGCAAGAGGTACCAAAATAAGTGAGTAAATTTATAGCAACATTATAAATTCATAGAAAAATTACAAACAGACTGATAAATGTAGCATATGCAAGGTTTTGACCTGCTCCTTCAAAGATCTGCCTATATGAGGTGAGTTCCTTGCTACAAAAGTTCTTCACTAGTTCTTCCCTTACAGATGGTTCCAATGCATCAACCACAAAGCAAGCATCGGACAGCTGCTGCAACAGCATGGGATCTTCTGTTTCCTTCCCAGTTCCTAAGCTGGAAAGGTACCGATTAGTGGCTCTATTTCACTGTAGGAAATAATAGACATAAAGAAAGCAGAACAGCTGCCAACTGAATGAAATATTGAATCGCTTCATTGCCTTACAATTTACCAAGCACAAAACATGCTAAAAACAGGCCTGCCAGCCAATCTACAAGGTCCATATAGAAGGAACTGGTGCCCCTGCCTGTTAACTGTTACCATATGATCACCGGTTATGCCCTGAAATCAGGCCGGCATGGTCATACAATCATTCCTACATGTGTGACCGTACAGATTGATGCCATCTATTTTGGAATATCAACTACTTCCTCCAGAGTATTGAGTAACATTACTTGAAAATGTAAAACATACGCAAAGGTTGCCATTTCGCAAGTTAGGTCATCTATTTCGAGCTGACACATGGACTTACATCATCCTTTTCCTGTTTACTGCTCTGGAATTAGCCAGAAACTGGAATTTGCCACTAACTGGTACTGGCCTCGCACCTTTTTCACAACAACAAAAAAGTTCAATTGCTATGTACCTTGAGAAATCAGAAAATACATGAGATTTGAGGATTTTCTTGATGTTCTTGAATTTCTCTCTCAGCTCTGTTATCTTAGGCACATCTCTGTAGGCTTCAAAATGACTGCACAACTGGTTTACTGCCTGAAAATAGAATTAGAAATCTTGTTGGAAATCTCATGCGCATAATCATAAGCATAAGTATGCCCATCATGCAAAATGATCAGTGGTAGAATCAAATATTTCAGCCATTGAGATCAATTCTAGCTTGTTTACAGGTGTAACAGCTAACTAAATCATTCTTACCTCCAGCTGTGCAGCTGCTTCTTTATACTGTCGTTTTGATGCCATAACCTGAAGTTGCTCAACAGCGGAAACTGTACATTTGCACAGAGCAACATGATTTAGCTGAGGTTGATGTCCTTTGCTGGAGAGATGGAGGGAGGGAGGGAGTAAGAGAAACTGACCAAGCATAGTAAGACGGTGAAGAGCGGTTATTGTAGTTGTTATGTGCCTCTTGGCACAATCCAACTTTTTGATGTCGCGGCATATTTCTTGAACCATTGTTTCACTTTGTTCAGCCTTTGTTTTTATCTCATGTATCTTGTGCATTAATTCCTGTTAGTGGGAACAGAGTTAAAATCCAAGCAAGCCATTAAGTGTTCGCTCCAGTTATCTGACCGGGCACGCTGCTTCATCAATTGATTCTGCAGCTTCATAGAGGGAGAATTTAATAGAGCGTACAAACTGGAAATTTGACCTGAACAGCATTTGTTGCTGCCGCAAGTTCTTCCTTGGCCTTGGTACCGGAGTTGCTCTGTGGAGTAAACCAGCTTTCCATTATCCAATACAGTATAATATAACCAAGAGCAAAAGCGTGTAGAAAACACTTAGTCCTATGATTCTAGCAGCACGATTTCATTAATAGCAAATCTTAAGCAAATTGATTAGAACTGCATCATACGAACTTGATTACAATTGCATCGGCATTGCACTGATCAAATTATGAGACACGTAAGTTTGGTCAACTCAGTTTAACCACTCAAGAACAAAGAGTGTCAACATTACAAACAGCAGCACTGCATGACCAGGATGTGAGACCACAAGACCGAACCTGCTGTCGGACGGCGGCGAGGATGCTGGCGTCCACTCGGCGAATCTCACTCTGTATCTTCTGCATCAGCGGCTCGACGCCCGACAATGACGCCTCTGCAGGTGACAACAAAATCAAACGCAAACTGTTAGCGCAGGAGTTCCGGCCAACAGCACAGCTTAAACCAGCGCATTGCCGCCGCCGCAACAGCAGCTTCACGAGCGTGAGAGCGAGGAATCATCGATTCGATTCGAGCGGAGGAGATCGTACCCGTGGGGAACATCTGGTTGATGTACTCGAGAGCGCTGGCCTTATCCATTTCTCCTGCGAGATCTCTGCCCCGCGCGCCCGCGCTCGGAGGATCTGGAGAGGCCTAGAAGGATCTGGAAGGGGAGGGCGGCGAGGAGGACCCGATCTGGCAGGGCACGGGCAGCAGGCTGCCACTCGCGCGCGCGAGGGGATGAGGTGGCGGGAGAGGTGGAATCGCCGGCGGGTACTCGCCGTCGTCGGCAGCTCGGCCGTTCAACGGGTGGCGCCCAGACCCAGTTGATGGTTTATGAGTCGGTTGCTGCCCGCAAGAGTCCAATAGCCCGCGCTTCCGAGATGTAAAGATCAACTATTATTCTCTGGTTAACCACAAGTACTGAATACTGTTTTTTTCAAGACTTCTGAGTTGCAAAAGTTAAAATTTCTAAGTCGAACACTCAAAATTCTATGTTGATAGTTTAGATTTTTCACAAGTCTCCGACCTAGTTGTACAATTCTATGTTGATAGTTTACATTCCCACAAGTCTTCAACCTAGTTGCCGTGAACAACTCTTGCCTAAACCTCCAATTATTAATTCTCACCGGATCTTGTACAAGTTATTTTCACAGTATTGAACGATTGTTTGGAATTTATTTTGAATGTGAAACTCTCAAAAATTGAAGAGGCATATGGAAATCGTCATAATTTTGAAAATGCTTAGGACAATGTGTTTATATTTGTCTACTTAAAGATGAGGAATACCGCTACATCGTTAAGCGCTTATGAGAAGTTAATACGTGTTTAAATGAACTTAACTACCTCTCTAACACACTTAAGCATCAAGAGCGAAATTAAACATTTTACTCTATTCACAAGCATCTGGTACAAAAATGGCACAGTTCAAGAACTGTATTTTTTTCACCAAGCACCTCCTCTAAGCACCAATTTGAAGACTTGTCCAACGCAAAATTGGTGGCTATGGATTTGACTTTTCAAATGTGTAGCGAGAGTATGGTTTTTGTCTAGGGTTTAGGTTTTTCATTGTTATCAAGTTAATTTCATAAAAGTGCAACTATTTTCACCAAACTACCTATGTCACTATACTATGTACGAACTACAATGAGTTTTACGATGTAAGACGTTCTGATGAGACCCACCCAACAACATGTCATATTGTCATCAGTTTCACAAACCTATAAAAACCTGACATTCGTGCATTAGGACGCCTGTTCAATCCCAAAATTGCACCCAGTGAGGCAGTGAGCCTGTTTCACGCGCAGAACCAAAGGTTGCTACTGGAACAATGGGTCTTACTTCTTTATCATGCATGCTCAACTTACTCGGAGTTATATACAGCGGCAGTGGGATCGTTCACATACATGAAATTTTACTACACACAAACTTCAAAATCTGGGCCCTTCCTGGACTGATGCTATTCTAATACATCCAGCAACTTTGAGCCAGTGGCCCTATGCACCTCTTGATTGGCACACTAAGGGCAGCACCTCGGTCAAACGAATGGCAGTCTTGGAGGGTACACTTCTGAAATTTTCCTGGACTGTTAGCAATCCAGAGCCACCAGGTACCATATCTGAGTTGGCCCTTGAGACACTTCAGATTTGATGACTGCGTTTCCTTGTTTCTGAATTCTGAAGCTCCAGTGGAAGATCATTTTTCTGTCATCTCTTGTTCTACTGTTTCTTAGACAACGCAAGGACTTTCAACAGGTTTGATTTGGCTGCATCAAGCAGGGGATCAGATTGCAGAGCTTTCTCAAAACAGCTTCTAGCATCCTCCCAACGGCCCTCCGCGACAAATACAAGCCCCAGGTTATTGTTGGCTGGTGCATATCCAGGACACAGTTCCAATGACCTTAATAACATCTTTCTTGCAAATTCATAGTTCCTATGCTGGCGATAAAGAATTCCAAGATTAGAGAAGATTGCATGCAGCTGCTGAGTTGGCGATAGTACCATTGCCCGCTTATATACAGTTTCAGAGGATGGATCATCTGAGAGCTGCAATGCAATACCTGTGAAAACAGGAAGTTATTCTCGGATTCTGATCATACAGTACGCAAGAGTCAAGTACACAAAACTAAACAAGAGATTCCACCAAACTAATTGTATGGTTATGTAACTAGTTTCTTCGTTCAGATGAAAGGTTTGGGTGATTCCTGTAACGAATTAGATGAATGCTAATTAGAAGATTACTGGGACTGAACAAGACTAACATATTAAAAAGTCACTTTTAGACATTCCACGTTGGCAAAACAAAACATATAACCACTCTCCTAGCAAACAAAAGGAACCATATGTACAGAAATAGTTGACATATTGATATTTTAATAATAATCAAACCCTTGTGCAAGAAAAAAGGCCAAAAAAAGTTTTGTGTGCCCTCAAGGGCCTTGGCATCACACTGTTTAAGTTTACTAATTATTGAATCTAGGAAAAAGAAGGACTAAACTGAGCCCATACTTACCAAGATTGGACCAAGCATAACTGCAATCTGGGGAACGAGCTAAGGCAGCTTTAAGAAAATTTACAGATCTGCTAAACCGGGTCATGCAAATATTGTACAAGCCAAGTTGATGCCATTGAACAGCATCATCTGGGTCCTCTTGGATTGCCTGTAATAGGATTTCGGAATAATTACTTTTATTTCATTACTTCCCAAGTTTTGCCAATTAAGATTGAAGAAAAGACTTCAGTTCTGACAAAAAAATTGCAAATACATCACCTGTTTAAGTGTATAGAGAGCTCGCTCTTCTGTGTCGTTAGGATTAATGTGCTCAGTATCGTAAGCGGCTGCAATTTCATGCTGTGCCCTGTGAGCCATTGCCAACCCAGCCCATGCAATTGGGGCATCAACTGCTGAAGGGTCACCTTCTTTCAGAACTGTTGCCATTTCATTTGCAGCCCAGAGAAGTTGATCATCAGAACACTGTGACCTTACAGCATCTCTGATACGGTGGACTGCAATAGCATACCGAGCAGGCATATGATTGGGTTCCAATTTTGCTGCCTGCGAAGCATAGCGCATACAGAAAGAAATGAGAAAAGTTTCACAGATTTACTTTTCCCTCTATGCCTATGGCCTTCATCACCTGCCTTACAGTGAATACAAAATTGTTGGGCAGATTTATCAGTACAAATGGAAAGTAATGAGCAGCACTATATATAGTCAGTTATGGCCAGTGGTGAGGCTGAAACTTATAAGAATATAGTTGTGGCACTACAAAGACACCCAGACTGGTTTAACCTGGAATAAACAGTTGTGTGGGGGCAAGTACCAAATATAGCAAATAATTTTACTACAACAAGTCTAGACCATCAAGGCTTCCCATGGTAGCATGCAGACCAGCTCCCTCGATAGGCTACAGTTCCTATGGCCACATTGGCTACAGATTTTGACTGAATTAACTCACTCTACTGAATAGTAGCTTTTGCTGTGCTGAGTTTGTTAAATAGCTTAGTACTACAATATGGATAGTGGGCAGACACAAATACAGAACCTTATAACATGGTATTAACTATTGTCAAATATATTCAGTTTATATAGTTCTAAAAATAAATGAAAATACATTTCCTAAAGACCCATTTTGTGAACTAGCAAAAGAGAGGTCTGCCAGGTTAAGTACCAAAGAAGTCTGGTGACTGCGCCATTGGAATATTTGTTTTAAATCCTCCAAACCATCATGGAATATAAGTTCCTCATAGCCTAAACATTTTTGAACTAAATACCAATCACCAGTGAAGCAGTGGGCTGACCACAAGTGTCATTGGGTCACTGATCAGCTTTTGAAAAATATGCATAAACTTTCTGTTAGTAGCACAATCTTTAAAATGCCAGCATTTGGGTAGAACTAAAAGTCTAAAACTATGAATTAGAGGGTGCTTCTCCAAACGAATTAAAAGTGGGACACAGCAAAGAATGCTCATTAATCAGTTATAGATCAGAAAGTTAGATAACTTATTGTGTTCTCATCAGAGAAATTTCTTCAGCAGTCAACAAAATAAATTAATATTATCAAATTTTGTGACAGCTAAGTTAGCAATACATGTCTGGACAACAATGCAAATAAGAGGAGAATTGAAATAACAGTTATTACCTGCTCCAAGCACCTCTTAGAATTTCTATGCTCACCAGCCATATAATATGCATTTGCAAGATTAACCCAAACTGATGCAGCTTTAGGATCAGCCTTCACTGCTGCAAGTAAGCACTCTTTTGCAACAGCTAAGGCTTCTTTCTGATGCAGGTAAGGACCTGCGGTGACATTACCCCCAGCCCCTGAATTGTAAAAGTGCATGAGACAGGAGCCAAAAGGAACTACTGCTCATGAAATACCTGTGATTTTTAAACTTTATTTTGGAGGACAAAACAATTTTCTTGACTTATATTTAATGTAAATAAAAAACATCAAATTGATTGATATAATGTCTCCAACCATAAGGTATGTGTACCTAATTGTCTGGTATCATCATTTTGAATAGAGCAACACAACATAGGGATAATCATACATTTATGATATGGCAGGAAAAAACAGGTATAGAAGAGTACGGCAAACAAGTGTTCATGTACCTGCAGACAAAGATCCATATTTACAGAGAAGAAGAGCTGCATAATTCACCAGAGCAGCTGGGTGGTTTTGATCTTTTAGAAGAAGCTCTTGAAAGCACTTTGCAGACAGCTCTAGATCCCCACTGGAAGTTGATAAAGATATTACAGTCTGAAGGAAGGAAATGACAACTGAAATGGTAGTTCGAACCTTTGAATGTACGCAACACCAAGATTCGCAAGGGAATCCAGGTAGTCTGGAGCGGCAGCCGTGAGAGAAGATAGAACTGAGATAGCACTCTGGACAAGGCGCAAAACATCAGCAATTAGTTCTTCAATGACATAGTCATTTTAGCCGCAGACACTTCTGCATGATCAATGGAGAGAAAGGTAACAAGTTCAGCGCTCATACCTGTATTTGACCACCTCGAAGAAGAACTAAACCTAGGATATTCCAAACAGCTGCTTGCCTGTGATCTGACTCAACTGAACTCTTCAACTTAACAAGGATCTCATCTACCTCACTAGTTTCAAGCTCTTCATCGAAACTATCGCCCATGCTTGCTTGCAAAATGCACTGCATGAGGTACACAGTGAGTCAAGAGGGAATAGAACCGTTTTATTAGATAGGCACCTCAAAAGAAGAGCTGAAAACTGCATAAAAAAAGTAAAACTAGAGAAAATGCAGATTTCGTTTATTAAGCTGATGAACCTGTGCATGGTGTATCCTCACTGACGAGAGTAAATCAGGCCTCCGCACTTCTTCTTCATCTTGTAACAATATTTCAGTCGACTTTTCATATGATGCTATTGCCTGAAAGGTTTCTGCAGCTGCTTGAGCTTTATGCAAATCCTAAACAACTTCAATTTTTTAAGAGAAATTTACCTTCTGTGCCTGACCAAGCCTTTGATACATCAACCCCAACATAAAATGGGCATGCGCATTCTTAGGCATTTTCCGGGCCACATGAACCAAAGCCTGAACAAAGGAAGGTTAGGCTCCCAACCACATTTCCATTGAACATACCAGTACCACAAATCAAGATAAGGCGACATGACATCACAGTTCATACAGCATGAAATGGTATTCGATTACAATGCCATTTAGCTATAGCATGCAAGACTCATTATCCGGAACAGCATCAAAACCACGAACTCACAGCTTTCAGGTTGCTAACTTTCTCCTCACGTGGAGCAGAAACCCCTTGGCAGTGTTGATCTGCATCTGTTCATGAAGAGCTGTAAGTAATCAATTCACAGCAGGAAATCATCCTTGCACTGCATTGGATGTTGACTATCATGTCACCTTCACATTCAACAGTATCAGAATCCTTTGTTGCAGTCACATTTTTTGCCAAACCACCCTCTTCATTGCCACTCCTGAAAGTATGATCACCAGCTGTCATTGTCTAAGAACTCAACAGAGAACTGCTGGCATGTAAATTCGTAAATTTAAAACGATTTGGATACTAAGCCCCCTTATCCAAACAGAAACTTTACATGTTACCTCCCATTCAAATAAGTGCCGACTATAAGACTACTAAGCAAAGTTCAAAAATCATTAGATGAACATATGCACGAAATTCTAGAACCATGTGGATAGCATATTGTTGAATTCATAACAATTGACCCCGAAAGTTTTTAGTTGTTGCATAAATTTTTACCCCCACTAAAGGAAAAAAAAATAACTCCATCAAGTTAGGGTTACGGCTCCTCCACGAGCATAAGCCCGCGGGCCGCGAGGACTAACGCCCAATTCCAAGTCATCGCAGTGCGTGCAGCTGGTCAACTGCACAGGTAGCAGGAAGTCCCGCACGTTCAGATCGAAGAGCATCTTGGTAACCTTACCTCGTGGAGGAGTCGGCGGCGACCGCCGGAGCAGGGGCAACGGGCACGGCTATGGCGGCGGCGCGGTTGGGTCTGGGGGTCGGCGGGCGGTCCTCGCCGTCGCTCTCCGCCGGCTCGAAGTTGAGGTCGGCGAGCATCACCGGCCTCGGCGGCGGCGTGTGGGTCTCCGGCATCGTCTCCGTCCGGTCTCCGGTGGCTGGGTGATCTCTGTAACTGTGAGCTCCGGATGCGGGTTCAGGGCACTGGACTAGTCCTTGACTACCTGCCGAAACGCGGACCAAGGAACACGAGAGCTCTGCTGCGAGTTGGGCCGGATCACACCCGCAGCGCATCCGTTTCAATCGGGCCATATTGGATTAGGCCCACGGTAGTATGCAGGATGGAGCCCAACTGCTTCGTGAGATTGGGCCCACTCGGCAGCGTTGTGGCCAAGTGGGCTGCAGGGCTGGTGGCAACTCGGCAGAGATAGCTTTAAGAGGCCACGCAGAGCACACACAAAACTCCTAAAAAGGGGCTTCTATTTATCGCTCTTTGCAATTCGTGGCAGAGGCATCGCAGAAGCCTCCTCGTCCTCCGCCCCCGCCTCCTACGGCTCCGACTCCACCGCCTCCGCCTCCGCCTCCGCCGCTGCCACCAACCAGTCTCGCCGCCGCGCCACCCGCCCACCGTCGCCGCCTTCTCCTCGCCCCGTCGCTGCCCACCGATTGTCCGGCCCCGACCGGCCGGCGGCGCTCCCACGCCGTCTCGCATCCGCCACTGACCGAACCGCCACTGCCCCCAGGCCACGCCCCCTCCTCTAGGTCTGGTGGCCATCGAGCCGCCCCACCCAGCAACCCCGGAACCCTAAGGTCCGCCGCCTCGACCACAACCCCGGGTGCCGGCGACCTCGCCGGTGGCCGCTCCCCCCACCTCCCACCCCTTGCCAGCGGCCACCCCACCTCCCTCCTCCCCTAGCTCGCCAACGGCCGCTCCCTCCTCCACTGGCTCGGGTAAGAAGATGAACACGAGCGGGGGCGCCTTCTACTACACTATTCATCGCACCAGCACGTGACGAATAGCCGCAGCACTCAAAAAGATCTCGAAAACTAAGGCGTCGTTCGGTTTTCTCGGAACGGGCTATTTCGGGGGGCTGTTCCAGACTTCCAAGTGGAACAGAGCAAGCTATTTTGAAAACTAGAGTGTTCTAGCCACGATCGAAACTTGGTCTGGCCGCCGTTTCGAGAAATCCAAACGGCGCCCTAGGTTGTGTTGCAATCAGATCGGAAGGGCCAACGTTGCCCAGTAATAGTAGGCCGACGGGAAAGGTGCGGTCCGCCACAAAATCCCGGCCCAGGCCCAGTAGTATCAAGCCAGCCTTTGTACGTGTCATGCATTTTATTTACAGTAGTATCAACCAACTAATACTAACAAAAAGTATCTTGGATTGCATTAGTATACACAATTCAAAACCAAACGGAGTGTACCAGCAACCAAAATAATACTCCCTCCGTATCAAAATATTTGTCGCCGTTGACTTTATTTTATAACTTTAACCATTCGTCTTATTCAAAAAATTATGTAAATACCATCTACTTTGTTTGTGATATGCTTTACAATTATAGGCATTTTAAGCATGACTTGATTTTTTTTATGTTTGCAATAAATTTTTGAATAAGACGAATGGTCAAAATTGTAACAAAAAGTCAAGGCGACATATACTTTCGTCAATATCACCGCTACCTTACACAAGAACTAATACTAACAAAAAGTTCTCGCTTTTACTTATCAAGTGTTTACTCTTTAACATCAAATGTGACATTCTGCGAGAGTATGGGGTGAATGCATGTTCTTGCAATCTCCATAGCTTTCTCGATGGGTGGTTCGCCACCTCCGAACCAAGAGTTACAAGAGTTACAAGGTGAGTTACAAGGTGGGTATTTGCCTATTTCTACTAAAAGGACCTCAAGTGCAGGCGCATTTTCAATAAGATGTAAAAGAAATTCAAGTTGCCCTTTTGCCGCTCTGAATCGTGTGATCCATATATGCTTCAAGTGGACATATTTATACTTTCTAAGGTCTCTCCTGCTTGGACCCGCTTCTGCCAACCACGAAGAACAGCGAATACCGAACTGCAGGAGTAAACAAAGAGTGTTATCATCCCGTTATAATATTTACCATATGATGTAATATGGACAAAAAAATTACTGCCTTTTTTTTTGAAAAAAAACTGGAAACCAACTTTTAGGTTAAGGATAGTCCGGCCTCAATCATTCATGAATGGATGTTTACAGCCACATACTGGAAACCAATTGAAAAATAGCTAGAATAAGGAGGATATTGTAGCATAGAAACCAATTGAAAAATGTAACATTACTTACATGGACCTCTAATTTTTCAATAAGTGGCGTCGCTCTCAGAAATGAAAGTGAATAAAGAATCTTGTCAACATCTTCAGATAATATTAACATTAAGAATTGTAAGTGCTTAAGATTGGTAAACTTTAATGGGTTTTCCCAAAACCATTGCCTCTGAAAGAGAAAACACAACATATAGGTCATTGTGTTGAAACGAATATGTTAGATAACTAGATAAGTCAAACGTTAGGGGTCTACCTCTATACGTTGAGACCTAACATTCAAAGTGAGGCTCTGTACACTTGGAAGACCATTGAGAAGGGATATGAGCATGCGATGCTGAAAAATTGCATTTCTGAAGAACTCAATATTTGCACTTTGCAGCTTGAAAGATTGGACAAGATCAATAGGTATGAAGGGTCCTTGATACTCAAAGGTAGCAAGATTCACAGCATTGAATCTTATCTTGGTCAAGCAGAATTCAACTCTCAAGTAGAGTAGACGGGGTAGTGGACTATCCACTGTCAGTTCATCATCGAGACGGCATCTGTCTAGGCAAAGCCACTCAAGTATGCAGCAATTAGACAAGACATCCTCAAGATCCTTCCTGTTGACTTGCACTGTCTGCAGATGAAGCTTTCTTAGATTTGGGAAGCCTTTGAACTGTGAAGGTGGATCCAAAGATACGAAGCTGAGCTGCATGTGCTGTAGACGTGATATGCTTTCCCGGTCGAAAAGTTGGAAAGGAAACAAGTATCGATAATCGTGTTCCAAAAACCTTACGGGCTTTAGATCCAAAACGAGGTTCTTTGTCCTTGAAATGGCGGCGAAACCTACCCAAGTGTCGATATGAGGAGCCAATATGCTGTGTTCAAGATTGATTTTGACTTGGAGCGTTTCAACCACCTTGCCGTGGTGTTTCCGTAAAACGCCGTTGACCTCACTGACGAATTGCCATACGTGTGTGTAGAGCAAATCCTCCATCTCGCATTTGCACATGGCGACAACATCAAATGTTAACCTGGGACATGCTGACCTCATGCATCCTCTGAACCAGTCGGTTGACAAGACACTTGTTCTTGCAAACTCCTTTGGCGGCAGCTTGGACGCAATCCTATACAAGATGTCCTGCGAATATGAATCGGATTAACAGCATGCCCGGCAGCAGCCCAGAGCTAGGACAGAGGAGAGTTAGGTTAAGTTGTTGAACATGCGTGCGTACCGGTGGAAGATCGCAGAATCTAGCACTTGGTCCGGTGTTGATGTTGGTTGGCGTAGCACGATCATAGTCTGATGTTGTTTGTTGGCCTGTTGGGTGGTTGGTCATCGCGCGAACTGAACCTGCTTTGCTGCACCGTACCCGGCCAGCCAGCGATAGATCCTGATCGATGTCCACGACGGGGGAGGAGAGGCGGCGGCGGCTGACGGCGATAGCAGCGATTGGGCTGCTTCCCTCCCCTTTACAATAATATAGTGACAGCCATATTGAATTACAATCGGATTGGGACCGTGGTGCCAGCCATATTAAATTACAATCGGATTGGGACCGTGATGACCTAACTCAATTCAATTCTGGTACCTACCGTGTCTCTCTCTGTGTGCTTCATCGATGGCACCACATCTCCATGCCTTTACATTATGTCGGACTCTGCAGGTACTCCCTTCGATTTTTTCTACGTATCAGAGATTAGATTTCTCCTAAATTAAATTTGTCAAATTTGAACCATATTTATCAAGAATATAACAATAATTATACTAGTAAACATATATATGGTATCAAAGGATATTTGATGGTGGATTTAATAAAACAATTATACCACCGGAGTAGATGAGCCCCACGGTGGCGTCGAGGCAGAGCGCCGAGACGGCGTCGAAGTGGTGCATCAAGAGGCCGCTGCGGCGGCAGCGCGATCCCGAGCACATCCCGGAGCCGCGGGAGGGGTCCCACGCGGCGGTGCGCGGCGGGGTCCTCGGCGGAGGCGCGCCACACAGGGACCTTGCCGTCTTGGTGGCCCGTGTAGATCCGGCCGTCGGGTGTCTGCTATGAGCTCGCGGCGGTCCGCCAGACGCGCACGTAGCGGGAGTCCGCGCCCGTGTAGAGCAGGTCCCCGGCGGCGGCGAGCGAGTAGACGTGGCCATCCGCCTTGACGAGGGAGCCGAGGAGGCCGGCCCTGCCGTTGTCCGCGCGGCCATCGCCGGCGCCGAGGCCGAGGCTCGGGAGCTGGGCCCAGGGGGACATGGCTAAGGGCGACGCCGCGGCGGAGCTGGCCGTGGTGGTGGACGTGGTGCCGCCGGTGGTCGGGGTGGTGGGCGTGGATGGCCGGCTGCAGCATCCAAGCTCTCTCTGCCCGCGTCAATGGCCGAGCTCGAGCCGCGCCTCCTACTCCACCGGCACCTCGGGCGCTGCCTCGAGCGTCGCTGAGCTCGCGGCCGAGCGGCAGTGGATGGCCATGCCAGCGAGGGGAGGAAGAAAACGGCGGGGAAGAGGAGGAGAGACGGGCCTGACATGTGGGACCCACATGTCAGGTCCATGTCGTCGCACAATGAGCATGCCACGCAAGCAATTTAATAAGGGTTATGGAGATTTGGACCTCAGCTGTATCAATTAGCAAGTTTAGGAATTCTAATGTGCATTTTAATAGTTTGAGGATGGGCATGGCATCGTCTGTCAAGTTCGAGAACCAGCGGTGCATTTTACTCTTCCAAAAAAACTAGGAAGAAGTAACCTTCTCCTCTAGACCCCGGCTATGCCGACAAGGGGATTTTTTTAAAAAACCAGCTCTGTAAATTTGCTCCCGCGAGAAATCGAACCCTGGTCCACCGGTGCAACCATGCTACTCAGCAGCTCTAACCAACTTTCTTGGAGAGTCAAAACATCTCAAGTTTGACCAAATTTATACAATAAAGTACTAACATTCATGATACCAAATAAGTACAATTAGTTTCTTCATTAAATATATTTCATAGTATATCTATTCGGTGCCATAAACCTTTGTGATCCCCTCTATAATTTTGATCAAACATAAAAGGGTTTGACTCTCCAAGAAAGTTGGAATGACTTACAATTTAAAACGGAGGGAGTAGATTGCAGACTGTTAAGATCTAGTATTTTTTTATTTCAGCTCGCATGTCGACATTTGTAGTTTATTTCCACATCCAACTAGCATGCTTTAACAGCGTATTCAAAGAAAGCCGCAGCGCGATTGATCTTGCAAGTTCATTTAGAGACCAAGGTTGTACTTCATTGATGACATCATATCACCGTGCCTCTACGTTACGTTGTCAACGCTCCATGCACTCTCTCCGGTTTTTTCTACGTGTCAAATTAGGTTTGTCCTAAATCAAATTTATCAAATTTTGATCATATTTATACAAAAGTATAGCAACAATTATACTACCAAATATATATGGTATCAAAATATATTTTATGGTGGATTCAATTAAACAAATATGATATTTTAGATGTTTTTATATCTTTTTAAACTTAGTCAAAGTTAAATAAATTTAACTTAGGATAAAGCTAATTAATAAACCAGAGGGAGTAGCTAGATAGGATATGACTATGAGCGAGGTTTATCATGTACATTCTTGGTAATGCTTTAATTTTTGCCCCCTGGTCATTCATACGTTTTTTTTTTTATCTGGTTCGTCCTATAGTTCGCTGGGTGACGGTGGTTCATCTGACTGAATGGAAGCTGACTAGGTTTCAACCGGAAACGACTTGTATGGCACAGACATACTAACTCCAGTAGCTTGCTTTACTCAAAACGCAAAAAATGTTCCTTGCTGCAACCACAAGCCAAGCAACTGATATGACCAACGCGTACTAGCTCATCGATCGATCTCTATTTAACCGCCACTCTCTTCGTCTCATCCATCGCACTGCACGTCTGCACTGCTGTAACATCCCTGAATTTTGGATGTTTTGAGAAATGTGAATTTCAAAAAGTTTCGTTTGAATAGGTGAAACTCATTTCGAAACCATAAGAGTGCTCTCTTTTTCTCTCCTAAAAATTCCTAGAAGTATTTAATTTCAATTTTTGTTTGCTAAGGACAAAATATATGCTAGTATGAATTCACAAACTATTTGGATTTTATTTGAATTTCATTTGTATACTTGTTTGAGTGTGGTTTAAATTTGAACTACTGTTCAAATTTAAAACCTAAAGCTAATCTACCTAACCTAAGCCTGCTAACCCGGCATGCTAACAGAACCTCTAACCGGCCAACCCACCTAGCCCGAGCCGAGTCAGCCCACCAGACCGCGCCGGCCCAACCAGCCACACCGCACACCTCACCCTTCCTTTTCTCTCACTGACGAGCGGGCCCGCTCGCCAGCCTTCCCTTCTCTCCCACGCACCTCTCTTTCTCTCTCACTGCCAGGCGGCCTGCCGGCAGCTTTCCCTTCCATCTTCTGTTCCTTTTCCTTCTCCCTAACGTCGCCTCGCTCTCACGCCCGCTACGCAGCCGCTACCTTCCCCACTGCGCGACAAGAGCGCTGCGGCCCCTTCTGGAAGCCACCTCACGTACGTCTCACGCCACTCGTAGACCCCACAGCCGCGTTGTGCCCAAGCCGTAGCCGCAGCCCTGTGCGATGCCGCCACGTGTTCATGGCCTGCCTGCCGAGGATCACCGGGCGTCCATGCCGCGAACCGCCTTGCCTCGCTAAACCCTAGCTAGCCGCCTATAAGATCCCCCTTCAGCCGCCACCCGTGAAACCCTAAGCCCTTGGGGGAAAATTCCCCTATTCTGCCGCCACCCGAGCGAGAAGAGAAGGAGTATAGGGAGTGGAAGAGAAGAGGAAAAGGAAGAGGAGGAGTACGCCGCACCGCCATCTACCGCGACTCGCACCTCGCCGTGCCGCACGTCTACACCAAGCCGTCGGACCGTGTTGCCGTCGCTGAACCGGAGCTCACCTGCTTCTCGTCGCCACCGTCCGGAAGGGAGAAGGTCGTCACCGCCGTCAAGCCGCCAAGTCATGAGACCGCCACACAAAGCCTGCACCGCTTCGACCCGCCACGGCCACGACCATCTCCCTGCCTTGCCACACCTTCTCCGAGCCCGTAGGTGAACCCTAGGAACCGCCGATGCCTACCTCTTTGCTGCCGGCCGTCGTGCCGATGAAACCTCCAAGCGTGCGCTGACGACCTACCCAAACCCATGTTCGGCCTTCATGCCAAATCTTCTTGCAGGGACCGCACCGTGCTGCTTCTCTTTGTGGTAGCCACGCCGCCGCGCGGCGGGACCGGGCTGCCGGAGCTCCACGGGCCGGCATGGCCATGCTAAGGCCATGGCATCACCATGGTGCGTGCACGCACGCCCGCGCGTCATGCGGCCACGAGGCTCTGCCTCGCCCCGGGCATCGCGCTCCTGAACCTCAAGCCGAACCGCAGTAGATCCGGTGCACAGTTGGCAGCCACCTCACCACCACATGGCGACACGTGGATGCCACGTAGGATCTGACAGAACCAGCCGAGCCTTCTGACTGTTGCGCCGGACCCACCTCTGACTAGCGGGGCCGACCTGACCGATGGGGCCCGCGTGCTGACACGTGGGGCCCACTAACCCGTTGACCGTTGACCCGATCAACACTAACGTCAGTAGGGCCCACTGCTGACGTCAGCTCCCCGCCGTGCGAGCTTGTGGCAATGGCAGGGTACGCCCCCGCCTCATTCCATGATCTCTGTGATGAGGAGCTTGAGAGCAATGGCTCCAGCACCTGCGACACGGAAACGCTTGGCTATTCCCTATCTTGGGAATGCGCCATGGCGGACGCCGCCGAGCAACCTCCGGTGGCGGTGTACTCCCACCAGACTCACACTCCTACGGATCCCCGCGCAGAAGCCCGGGTGTGGGCTCAAGCGTACAGCGAAGGGCTGCGGTGGCGGCGCTAGAACCAGCCACCGCCGGCGCCGTCGCTCTTCGAATGGTAGTCCGACCCACCGGTGCGCAACCTAGCAAGCCGCGCTCAGGGTTGCGCTTGCCAGGTGCAGCGCGCCATTGAAGCAGATGGTGATAACCCCAGGTGCCGGCGACCTCGCCGGTGGCCGCTCCCCCCACCTCCCACCCCTTGCCAGCGGCCACCCTACCTCCCTCCTCCCCTAGCTCGCCAACGGCCGCTCCCTCCTCCCCTGGCTCGGGTAAGAAGATGAACACGAGCGGGGGCGCCTTCTACTACACTATTCATCGCACCAGCGCGTGACGAATAGCCGCGGCACTCAAAAAGATCTCGAAAACTATAAGGCGTCGTTCGGTTTTCTCGGAACAGGCTATTTTGGGGGGCTGTTCCAGACTTCCAAGTGGAACAGAGCAAGCTATTTTGAAAACTGGAGTGTTCTAGCCACGATCAAAACTTGGTCTGGCTGCCGTTCCGAGAAATCCAAACGGCGCCCTAGGTTGTGTTGCAATCAGATCGGAAGGGCCAACGTTGCCCAGTAATAGTAGGCCGACGGGGAAGGTGCGGTCTGCCACAAAATCCCGGCCCAGGCCCTGTATGTCAGACCCGGGGCCACCGGGCTGGGTACGTAATGTAGTTTAAAGAGGTCTAAGAGATTAAGTCCGTCTTATCTCTTATTCATCTTATTTATCTCTTATTTATTCCATTTAAATAGGAGATAGAGCTAACCGATGCAGGAGGAATCTACTCGAGACATGTTCTGGTACGATTCCTTGGCTGGTGTTGGTTAGTATCTTTGTAACCCTGGCCTCTCGGATATATAAGGGAGGTCAGGGACCCCTCTCAAAACAGATGATCATTAGGTCATTCTGCACCAACGGCAATACAAACCATACAGGACGTAGGGTGTTACGCTCCGTGCGGCCCGAACCTGTCTAAGTCTTGTGTTCCTTACACCTTCGAGTTCCTGATCTCGGCGTCTCCTCACCCAAAAACTTACCACCTTGGGCATATCCCTCGGTGGGCAGCCGGTTAAACTCCGACAGCAGGCGCGCCAGGTAGGGGGCGCGTCGAAGATCCACTGGCGAGCTCGATGGCATCGTTCAAATTCATCAGGTCGGTTCCCTCCCAGGGTACGACATTCGTCTTTGGTTCATGGGTCTGCATCGCAGATGGTGTGGGCAATTTTTGGCGATTCCTCGTCGACATGAAGCCAAAGACTCCCGTTGCGGATCTCCGCAGCGACCTTGACAAGTTCGTCGACGGGCTCGACAAATTGCCGCTTCATGCCTCTGCAGCACAGATCGAGATGGAGTCTGCTCCAGTCTCGACTTCTTCTGATGTTGCGACAACTTCCCCTGGTTTGGACTTGTTCCAATCTAGGGATCTGCATAACTGATCTCAACTCGGCTTGTGCAAATCGGCCACTGATCTTCAGGAGGCCAACGTCTCTGGGTCCCTGAAGCGTCCCCCCATCAGGGAAGACTTAAAAGTGTTACTTTATCAGTCACAGGAGGCTGATAACACTTTTATTACATCAGATGGTACATCACCGTACAACTCTACGCGGTAATGGGCAGTGAAGCGCCACTATCGCGAGGATTACAACTAAAACCCACACTACTACACTAGCTACGAAAAGAGGATCATCAGAGTCTTGCGCCATGCGGAACTCCAACGGTGGCCTTAACCACAGGCAAGACTGGGTGCAGGACGAAACCCTACTCGTTGTCTTCGGGGACGTAGTCTGGGTCTTCCACTGTAAAAGTAAGAAAGGGGTGAGTACAAACGTACTCAGCAAGTCCAATCACACCCACGGAGGGGGTATAATAGAATTTAATGCACAGGATAAACCAAGGATAAGGTTACGGTTCATTTGCGAAATACACGGTTATATGCAGGGGTTCGTTTTTAAAAGCATTTTGAAAACAAATTCTTCCAGTACCAAGGAGCACACGATGTTGATCCATACGGATCCACGTTTTAAATTGCTACCGGACTCCCCGTCCGCCGTAGCACGCGGCACAGCTGCCGAACACTTTCCAAACGACTCACACCTGCCCATCCGTTCCCAGAGAGAAACACTAGTTATGTGACCACACCATAACTTGCCCAATACCGTGGGCACGGCTATTCGAATAGATTTTAACTCTGCAGAGGTGTGCAACTTTACCCACAGGTGGGGTACCACAGCACGATCACCGTAGTGTCGGTGCAGATCCCAACAAAGCCATTACCCACCTTAGCTAGACCTGACTAGCCATCACGGGATCCATCAAGGGGTCATTCGACCTACCTCCGAGGTTTAACCGGGGCATAAGTCACACAGAGCTTATCCCTTCTCCTTGATCACCCGTTGCTCTCAGCTCTCCCGATAGCTATCAGGCTAACTAGTGGGATTTATGCTAAGCCGTTGCCCATACAACGGTCAAGTGGTTTGCACGACAAGAAGCTAGGTGAGATGTCACATCAACTCGGTCCTTAGGGGTGACAGGATGGATATCTCCCTTCCTTGCCCTACCACACAGGTACGAGCATACCAACGGCAATTCACACAGAAATGCCATCCACCCCGTCTGACTCGTCTGTCGAAACCACATTTTTATCCCTTCCCACACACACGCATTTTCTTTATAAATCAGGCGGTCAAAGTATGGTTATTTCAAACAAGGGTGGCTATCCTACTAGGTTTCCAGCACGCAAAACCATGCAATTTTATAAAACCGGCCACTGGGTTGTGTTTATAAAAACTAGGACAGAAACATGCATCAAAGGGCGGAATTGAACTTGCCATCATCAAACCCTTGCGGGAGGTCCTGATCGAAGCACTGTCCCTCGGGCTCGGGGTCGCAGAACTGGTCCTCGTTTGTTTGGTCCCAGTCGAGACCTTCCTCGTTCACTCTGTGTCCTACGACGCAAACAAAACGGACACACAATCAAGCGAAAGAACTAAAAGCTTTCATCGTTGAGCTCGAATCGGAAATAATTTAGTTACGGAGTTAGGGGTAATATTTTTGGGTGGTTTCTTAATGGCATGGTTAGAACTATATTAGAAAGGGCGTGGTAAAGTTTCGGGTCGATCGGAGATCGTTTCGCACATAAAATGACGAGGCGAAGGGGGTTTCAGGGGCCAAACAAGGGTCTAGGGGCTTATTCGTGATTATCCGAAAAGGGTAGGGACCTATTTGCGAATCATAGCAATACCCAGGGCATACTAGAGGGGGTCGGGTATGGTTGGGTTTTTTTTATGTAACGGAGGGATTCAATTTGAAATAATAGAATGGGCAGGGTTTCTTTTGCGAAAGGGAGCAAATAGAGGAAGGGGGGGTCCTCTTTGGAAAAACAGAAAAAGGGGGGGGGGGGCTTTTGGGCATCAGCCCCTTTTCTTCTTCCTCCCCCCCACAGGAAACAGAGGAGGGGTAGGGCGCCGGCGGCGGCGGCCAATACGGCCGGCCGGGACCCAGGGGTGGCTCGGGGCAGGGGGAAAAGGAGAAGGGGAAGGAGGGGAACCGATCCCCCCACTCACCACGGGCCGCGGTGGGGCGAGGAGGCGTGCCACGGGAGCAGGCGGGCGGCGGCGGTGCCACGGGCGGCGGCGGCGCTGTGGGCTAGGGGAGAGGGCAGAGGCGGCGATGGGAGTTGTGGGGGGGTAGCGGGCTGCGCGAGGCCTATTTATAGGCGGCCAGAGGGGGTGGGCGGTGGTGGCCGGTGAGGAGGCCGGCGGGCGGCGCGGAGCGCTATCAATGGCGCTCGGCCACTTGTGGCCGTCGTGGCGTGCGGCTCAAGCGTCGAGGCGGCGTTGACCACGTGGGGAAGGGGAGGCCGGCGCTGTGCGGCACAGGGCGGGAAGCGACGGCGCGCGCGCGGGCGGGACGCGGCAGCGGCGAGCGGCGCGGCACGCGCGGGGACAGGGCGCGCGCAGGCGACGTGCGGCACGGCGGGTGGCGCGACATGGCGCGTGCGCGGGTGGCGCGACATGGCGCGGGCCAGAGGGCGTGGTGCGGGCACGGCGCGGCGCACGGCCACGCGTTGCGCGTGCGTGCGTCGCGGCGCGGCCGGGCAGGAGCTCGCGCGCGGTGCGGCGAGGGCTCGTGCGTGTCACGGCAGGGGCTAGCGCGCGGGGGGGGGGGTGCTCGGGTGCGCGCTCGCGTGTGAGGGAAGGAGGGGCCGTGGCTCGGGGCCGAGCAGGAGGGGGCGGTGCTCGGGAGCAGGGGAGAGGAGAAGGGAGGAGGGAAAGAAAGAAGGAAGGAGAAGGAAGAAAGGAAAAGAGGAAAGAAGAAAAGAAATGGGAGAGAAAGAAAAAGAGAGAGAAAGAGAGAGCGCGTGTCGGCGCCGGTCGCGGCGGCGACCGAGGCCGGTCGGCCACGCGCGCGGGATTCGCGCGCTGCGCAAGAAAGGAATCGCGCCGGCGCTAATTACGGCGGGCGGTCACGCGTGAGTGACAAACCACCGAGCGGTGCGGGACGGGACAGCGATCCTGCTAGGGTTAGGGTTTTGACGACGGGTGACTTTTAAACGAAGCATTCTAGCGCGTGATTTAATTTGGTGAATTTTCAGGGCGTCACAAACCTACCCCACTTAAATGAATCTCATCCTCGAGATTCGGTTGGCTCCTAAATAGATAGGGAAACTCCTTTTTTAGTGCCTCTTCACGTTCCCATGTCGCTTCTTCTACTCCATGTCTGCTCCATTGAACTCTGCATATCCGTACTTCGGAGTTTCTTGTCCTTCTGGTGACAGTGTCTAGGATTTTGACCGGTACTTCCTGGTATCGCAGATCCGGTTGCAGATCTATCGTTTCTACCGGCACGTGTTCTCCCTCGGGTACTCTCAAACACCTTCTTAATTGCGAGACATGAAATACTGGGTGTATATCCGACATTTCTTCTGGTAACTCCAGTTGGTACGCTACTGCTCCGACTCTCTTCAGAACTCGATATGGTCCAATGTATCGAGGGGCCAATTTTCCTTGCACTTGAAATCTTCGTGTCCCTCGAATGGGTGAGACTTTGAGATAAACAAATTCTCCCGGGTTGAAACTTATTTCCCGCCTCTTCTTGTCTGCATAGCTCTTTTGTCGGGACTGAGCTGCTTTCAATTTCTCGCGGATCTCCGCTACTTTTTCTTCTGCTTCTTTTATAAGTGCGGGTCCTACTAGGGCACGTTCTCCAACTTCTGACCACATCAGGGGAGTTTTGCACTTCCTTCCATAGAGAGCTTCGAATGACGACATGCCCAAGCTGGCTTGGTAACTATTGTTATACGAGAATTCTGCATAAGGTAGACTCTGTTCCCAATCATTTCCATAGGTCAGGACACATGCTCTCAGCATATCTTCCATGACCTGGTTTACCCTTTCGGTTTGACCATCCGTCTGGGGGTGGTATGCGGAGCTAAAATCCAACTTAGTGCCCATGGCTTTATGCAGGCTTTTCCAAAATCTAGAGGTGAATTGGGTTCCTCTATCTGAGACAATTCTGCTAGGCACTCCATGTAACTTTACTATGTTTTCCACATAAAGCTTTGCCAGCTTTTCTCCACCGTAAGTGGTTCGTACAGGTATGAAATGAGCCGATTTAGTGAGTCTGTCCACTATTACCCATATGGAATCGTGTCCCTTCTGTGTTCTAGGCAGACCCACTACAAAGTCCATTCCTATCTCATCCCATTTCCAAACCGGGATAGGCAAGGGTTGCAATAATCCTGCCGGCTTTTGATGTTCGGCCTTGATCCTTTGGCAAGTATCACAATGCGCCACAAATCGTGCAATATCCGCTTTCATTCCATTCCACCAATATTTTTGCCTTATGTCCATATACATTTTGGTGGATCCTGGGTGGATGGAGTAGGCTGAGTTATGGGCTTCGTCCATGATTATCTGCCGGAAATCTCCATTTTGGGGCACACGAATTCTATCCTCGTACCATAATGTCCCCTTATCGTCTACTCTGAAACCCGGCGCTTTGTTTTCTCCAGTGTGTTTGCAGATCTTCATTAACTCCTGATCCGAGCTTTGGGCCTCTCTAATTCTATCCTCTAGTGTTGATTGGACGCTTAGTACATGGCTGGAACCTCGAGGAACAATGTGCACATTTAATCGTGCCATTTCCTCGCGCAGATTGTCATCCTTGGGTCCATAGGGTTTCCGGCTTAAGGCGTCGGCTACCACATTTGCCTTTCCGGGGTGGTAATGGATCTCTAAATTGTAGTCCTTAACCAACTCCAACCATCTCCTCTGCCTTAGGTTCAAATCCGGTTGGGTGAAGATATATTTCAAACTCTTATGGTCGGTGTAAATCTCACACTTATTTCCAATCAAATAATGTCTCCAAATCTTAAGGGCATGCACTACGGCTGCCAATTCCAAATCATGGGTCGGATAGTTCTGCTCATGGGTCCTAAGTTGGCGGGAAACATATGCAACGACTTTCCCGTCTTGCATCAGAACACACCCTAATCCTTGTCGGGATGCGTCACAATAGATGATAAAATCCCGATGGATGTCCGGTAGGGTCAGCACTGGGGCGGTTGTCAACCTTTGTTTCAACTCTTGAAAACTTCTTTCACAACTTTCTGTCCAGGCGAACTTCTTCTCCTTCTTAAGAAGTTCCGTCATGGGTCGGGCTATCTTAGAGAATCCCTCAATAAATCTCCGATAGTACCCGGCTAATCCAAGAAAACTTCTGATTTCACTAGCATTAGTCGGTCGCTGCCAGTTGGAAACTGCTTCAACCTTTTCTAGGTCCACTGCTACACCTTCCGCGGTCAGAATGTGACCAAGGAAAGCTACTCTTTCCAGCCAGAATTCGCACTTGCTAAACTTGGCATATAATCTATGTGTCCTCAGCTTTTCCAATACCACCCACAGATGTTGCTCATGTTCGTGGATACTTTTGGAGTAGATAAGTATGTCGTCGATAAAGACTACGACAAACTTATCCAGCTCGTCCATAAATACTTTGTTCATGAGGTTCATAAAATAGGCAGGGGCATTGGTTAGACCGAAGGACATTACGGTGAACTCAAACTGCCCATAGCGGGTGACAAAAGCTGTCTTAGGGATGTCATTTTCCCTAATCTTGAGCTGAAAATATTCTGACCTTAGATCGATCTTGGAAAAGTACTTGGCTCCTTTTAGCTGATCGAAAAGGTCATCAATCCTGGGGAGGGGGTACTTATTCTTAATGGTAACCTCGTTCAGTGCTCGATAATCTACACACAACCTCATACTCCCATCTTTCTTTTTGACAAACAGGACTGGGGCTCCCCATGGCGACGAGCTTGGTCTGATAAAGCCAATTCGTTGCAGTTTTTCTAGTTGCTTCTTTAATTCTGTCAATTCAGAGGCTGCCATCCTATAGGGTCTCTTGGCTATGGGGGAGGTTCCAGGAATAAGGTCGATGACGAATTCTATATCCCTGTCTGGTGGCATACCGGGAAGTTCTTCGGGAAAAACATCTGGGTATTCGTTTACTACCGGGACTCCTTCTAAGGGCTGGGCTTCCACGCTAAACACCATCGGGTCAAACTTACTATCCCGGGTATGGCAGATCACTTGTACTCCTTCAGGGTTTGTTAGGTGTACCACCTTGTCAGTACAGCTTATGAGACTCTTGTGTCGGCTTAACCAGTCCATCCCAAGGATTACGTCTATTCCCCCAGACTTAAGTACTACCAAATCTGCTAGGAATTCTACCCCACTTAAATTGATCCTTACCCGTAGACAGCCTAATTGACAATTGATGTCGCCCCCAGGCGTCCGGGTTAATAGGGGTGTTTTTAGTAGTACTGTGGGTATTTTGTGTTTTTCCACAAAGCTTGAAGATATGAACGAGTGCGATGCTCCAGAATCAAATAGTACTGTTGCCAGAGCTGAGTTGACTAGGTACTCACCGAGCACTACGCCCTGAGCTTCTTGAGCCTCCTGCGCATCGATGTGATTGACGCGGGCTCGTCCAAATAATTGTTGGGGCTGCTTCGTCTGCTGGCTGTTGTCGTTGTTGCGGATAGGCACTCGGTTGGCGCCGGTTAGGGCTGGTCTGGGTCCATTCACTGTGTTGGAGAAGGCTGACGTAGCCGGCTTGTTCTTGGCATAAGGGCAATTGGCAATGTAATGCCCTGTCTCACGGCAGTTGAAACAGGCCCTAACATTGTTGTTGTCAGGGGCGACCTGGCTTGCATTGCTCTGCGGGGTCCTTGTGGTATTCTGGCTCCTAAGAGGGGCCTGTGATCCTGTTACTTGAGACTGAGTTCTATACTGCATCGGGGCCTGAGATCTTGGTGCAGTGTAGCTGGAGTTCCTCGGCTTTTGGTAGCGGTCCTGTTGGCGGGCCTTACTCTCCAGGAATTTGCGTTTGTTCTCCTTCTTTTCTTCAGTTTTGGCCCTTTCCGTAAGGATAGCCTTGTTCATCAAGGTGTTGAAGTCAGGGTAAATCTGAGGGGTAAGCAAGGTCCGGAGTTCTGGGCTTAGCCCCTTCTTGAACATGTCTTGTTTCTTGTCGTCGTCGTTCACTTCCTCCGGTGCATAACGGGCCAACTCAATGAACCGGTGGGTGTACTCTTCCACCGTCATGCTTCCCTGCTGCAGTGCGCGGAATTCATCCGCCTTGCGCTTCATGGTAGCCGAAGGAATGTGATAACGGCGGAATTCCTTCACGAATTCCTCCCAAGTGATAGTAGAGGCATCCTCGGCTGCAGCACAAAAATTTTCCCACCAGGATAATGTGTCCCGGTGAGTTGGTGGGCCGCCAGAAGGACTTTATCTCGGTCCTGGCATTCGAACGGTTCGAGCTTCCTCTGAATCACTCGTAACCGGTCGTCTGCATCCAAAGGGTTGCATGATCCAGCAAAGGTGGGCGGCTTGGTCCTCAGAAAAGCTGTCAGCTTGTCATTCATGTTCTGCCCTCGTGGTTGCCGGTTAGCGAGGGCGTTGGCCAGTGTTTCCAGTATGAGGGTCTGGTTGTGAATTATTTGTGCCAGGTCTCCGAGGGGTGGGGGTGGTGGTAGTTGCTCTCCTCCTTGATTTTCTCCTCGGTTCTGGCTTACTTCCTGTTCTGCCTGAGGAGGGTTTTGTCCGGCAGGCTGTGCTCCGGCACCAGCGGCTACGGGGTTCCGGCTACGGGAGGCCCTCGTGACGCTCCGGGGAACCATCTGTTGATTGGTTAGAGTGGGGTTACTATTATGTGATGTTTAAGTTGTTTAATTCGTATATAAGGCAGAATCTACCTCCTGCCAGTAGTTATATAACACGTAGCACACAACAAACCAGCACACAACATCACAAACAACAAGCACAAACAACTTTATTACTGCAACGGGGGGTACAGCTTGGGGTAAGGCTAGGTCTCGTACTACTCGTCCGGGATCAGGCACGACTTAAACAAAAGCGGCTGGGGACACATCACTAGGGTGGCGTCGATTATTTTACTCACGGGGCAGGCCTTCTTCTGGGGCGGAGAGCGTGAGTGATCCTTGCTCGCCATCCTCTGGATTTCCATTGGTCAAGGGTTGCGCTGCAGCATCCCTTTCGACGGCGGCAGCAGAGCTTTCAGGGTTCTCGGGTGGGGCTGGTGTGTTTCCAAAGAGTGGTCCCCATCCTATGACGGGCGTCCAAAGTAAAACATGGTCTTGTCTAATTGCCGGGACTGGTGTTCCACTTCGGGTCCAATCTTGCATGCGCCGGTCTCGAGCTTGCCTGAGGCTCTCTTGGGCGACTGCTTCGCTACTGACCGCGGCTGCGGCTCTTGCCTCGGCGTGTGCGGCTCGGATCTGCTGTAATCTCACTGCGAGCTCCGCTTGCTCGGCTCGATGGGTCTGCTCCCTTAGAAGGTTGGCTTGCTCATCAAAGAGTTGGTCCAGGGTGGCTAGGTAAGTAGCTACTTGGTACAGGGGGCCTTCTTCGTGGCGGCGTCGTTCCAGGTTTCTCATGCGTGCTTCCCAGACTGGGGTCCTGATGGCCGGCGGGAAGAACTTTGCTGGTGTGGGGGCGAGGTGTTCTTCAAAAATCCGGCACAGATAACGGAGCGTTTTTCTGATGGCCAAGGGGTAGGTGTCCTGGTGTCTAAACCCTGTGGCAGTCACTCGCCAAGGCTGGATGTCGGGGTAGCGGTTGCTCCTGGCGATGACCAGGATCACCCTGCAGCGGAGGGTACCATGGTGCTCGTACTCTCGGCTGTAGTACCTTGGGCGCTCGGTAACGCCAAGGCCTTCCAGAGTGTTGATCAAAAGGCTGGGGAATCCAGGTGCAGCTTGGCAGTAGCCCTGGGTCCATCCTTCCTCAGCCATCTGAAACAGAAACAGGGTAAACAATCTGGTACAGGTGCAAAAGGGAGTAGATGATATTTATTATTACAACAAGGGTGGTACAGTTTTCATGGATACGTGGTCATTAGGGTAGGGTTCTAGCTCGGGGTGCTAATCCTATCATGGGGATTCTTCCTCGGTCCTGATAGAGCGCTTCTTTATTGGAAGGAACCGATCCATCTCATTTTCGGTCTGAGTACCTTTATCCCAATGGGTTTCCATGGGTTCTTCTTCTTCTTCTTCTTCCTCTATCCATCCACCTATTCCGTTGCGGTTCTCGTATTCTTGCATCTGGGCTTGGAGGGCGGCTAAGGAATACTCGGCGTTTGCAGCTCTTGTCCGTTGTTCCTCCAGCTCCTGGGTTATCCTTTCAATCCCACGGATTAGCTGCTTCAGTTGTGCCGCCTGTTCGCGGCAGAGTGCATCCAAGCCAGTAAGGTAGATGGATAGGTGGGAGACCGTATCTTCTAGGTCTTCTTCTTCTTGTCCGAGTCCCCTCATTCGGGCAATCCAAGTGCGTCCTCTTCCCTCAGCGGGTGGGAAAAATCCCATAGGAGTCCGCTGAAGGTGGTGCCTGTAGAGCACACACAGTCGTCGCAGGGCTTTACGGGCGGCCTTTCGGTAGGTGTCGGGGAAGCGGAAACCAGTTGTGGAGATGAACCAAGGGTCCACATCAGGGTAGCGGGTGCTTCTTTCTACAAAGACCATTATATCGCACCGAAGGGTGCCTCCGGAGATGTATTCTCGGTAGGCATACTCTGGTGGTTCCATAATCCCAACGCGTTCCAGGCTGAGCAATAGTAACTTGGGAAGGCCGGGCTCTGCGTGGCAGATTCCGTTAACCCATCCATTGCCAGCCATCTGGAACAAGGCAAAGACCAGTGGTGAGTGTTTGTGCAGAAAATAATCAGGACAAGTTCTAGGGCCTAAAAAGGGGTCTCGCTCCTAGGGTCACGTCCTACGGCCAGCCTACGGCTCTGATACCACCTGAAGCGTCCCCCCATCAGGGAAGACTTAAAAGTGTTACTTTATCAGTCCCAGGAGGCTGATAACACTTTTATTACATCAGATGGTACATCACCGTACAACTCTACGCGGTAATGGGCAGTGAAGCGCCACTATCGCGAGGATTACAACTAAAACCCACACTACTACACTAGCTACGAAAAGAGGATCATCAGAGTCTTGCGCCATGCGGAACTCCAACGGTGGCCTTAACCACAGGCAAGACTGGGTGCAGGACGAAACCCTACTCGTTGTCTTCGGGGACGTAGTCTGGGTCTTCCACTGTAAAAGTAAGAAAGGGGTGAGTACAAACGTACTCAGCAAGTCCAATCACACCCACGGAGGGGGTATAACAGAATTTAATGCACAGGATAATCCAAGGATAAGGTTACGGTTCATTTGCGGAATACACGGTTATATGCAGGGGTCCGTTTTTAAAAGCATTTTCAAAACAAATTCTTCCAGTACCAAGGAGCACACGATGTTGATCCATACGGATCCACGTTTTAAATTGCTACCGGACTCCCCGTCCGCCGTAGCACGCGGCACAGCTGCCGAACACTTTCCAAACGACTCACACCAGCCCATCCGTTCCCAGAGAGAAACACTAGTTATGTGACCACACCATAACTTGCCCAATACCGTGGGCACGGCTATTCGAATAGATTTTAACTCTGCAGAGGTGTGCAACTTTACCCACAGGTGGGGTACCACAGCACGATCACCGTAGTGTCGGTGCAGATCCCAACAAAGCCATTACCCACCTTAGCTAGACCTGACTAGCCATCACGGGATCCATCAAGGGGTCATTCGACACGCGGGAGAATTATCGTACTGAGTTCATCAAATTCGAAGTGGCTACCTTTGAATCTTCTTACCATGCAATACTGGGTCGTCTAGCACTTGCCAAGTTCATGGCAGTGCCGCATTATGTCTATCTGCTTCTTAAGATGCCAGGACTCGGTGGAGTACTCACCCTCCAGGGCGACCTGAAGAAGTCATACGACTGCAATCAGGAGGCGATCCAATATGCTTCGACTACTCGCGTGCCAGATGCTTCGGGAGAAGTACTCGCGGCCGCGCAATAGCTTTCTCAGTCCGGGCTGGAGATTCCCTCCAAGAAGGCCAGCAAGTCGAGCATCCAGTCGACAGATGACGTGGCCCTTAAGGCAATCCAGCTCGTGGAGGGAGATTCATCTAAGACTGCCGTCATCGGCGCGGGCTTAGGTGACAAATAGGAACTCGCGCTCGTCAGCTTCCTACGGGCTAACCGAGACATATTCACGTGGAAACCAGCGGATATGCCAGGGGTGCCCAGGGAGTTGATCGAGCATGCTTTGAATGTACACCCGAAGGCTACGCCCAAAAAGCAACGCCTGCGAAGGTTTGCCCATGATAAGCGTGAGGCCATCAAATGGGAGATTGCTAAACTTCTCGCGGCTGGATTCATTAAAGAAGTAATCCATCCAGAGTGGGTAGCAAATCCCGTCCTTGTAAAGAAAAAGAACAACGAATGGAGAATGTGTGTCGACTACACCGATCTCAACAAGCACTGCCCAAAGGATCACTTTGGGCTCCCGCGTATCGACCAGGTCGTTGATTCAACGGCTGGTTGTGTCCTTCTCTGTTTTCTTGATTGTTACTCAGGTTATCATCAGATCGCGCTCAAGGAGGAGGACCAAATCAAGACAGCGTTTATCACCCCGTACGGGACATATGCTTACAAAACCATGTCCTTCAGGTTGAAAAATGCAGGAGCTACATACCAGCATGCGATCCAGATGTGCTTCGCGGATCAGCTGCACCGGAATGTTGAGGCCTATGTGGATGACGTGGTCGTCAAGACCAGGGATTCCGATAACTTGATCGTAGATTTGGAAGAAACATTTAGCAGTCTGCGCAGATTTCGGTGGAAACTCAATCCCACCAAGTGCGTTTTTGGAGTACCTTCAGGGAAATTGCTCGGGTTCATCGTCAGCAATCGTGGCATCGAAGCCAACCCTGTAAAGATCACGGACATCACTGATATGGAGGCTCCGGCCAAAATCAAGGATGTGCAGAAGTTGACAGGTTGTATGGCGACCCTGAACAGGTTCATCTCCCAACTCGGGGAGAGAGGACTACCTTTCTTCAAGCTCTTAAAACGCCAAGACAAGTTCCAATGGACGGAGGAGGCCGAGCGGGCTCTACAAGACTTGAAAACTCACCTTCAATCACCTCCGATCCTTACAGCACCGGTACCGGAAGAGGATCTACTACTCTACATTGCGGCGACAACCCATGTTGTCAGCAGTGCTATTGTAGTCGAGCGAGGCGAAGAAGGCCATGCATTTGGAGTACAGAGGCCTATCTACTTCGTCAGCGAAGTCCTCTCCGAATCAAAGGTACGGTATCCAGCCGTTCAAAAACTTTTATATGCAATTTTAATCACATCAAGAAAGCTGCGCCATTACTTCGACGAGTACAAGATCACTGTGATTACGGACTTTCCGCTGGCGGATATTCTCCATAATCAAGATGCCATGGAACATATATCTAAGTGGGCAGTGGAACTGGGGGCTTTGTCCATTGACTTCAAGCCACGCACTGCAATCAAGTCTCAAGCTCTAGCCGACTTCATGGCCGAATAGAGGGAGAACCAAGTATCAACTCCAGTCGACAAGCCAGAGCACTGGACCTTGTACTTTGATGGGTCCCTCAAGCTCGACGGCGGCGGCGCCGGAGTTTTGCTTATTTCTCCACGAGGCGAACAACTGAAGTATGTCCTTCAGATCCTATGGAAGGTATCCAATAATGAAGCCGAGTATGAAGCCTTGCTTCATGGGCCTCGTTTGGCGATATCACTAGGGATCAAGCGACTACTTGTGTATGGCGACTCTCTTCTTGTTGTTCAGCAGGTCAACAAGGAATGGGACTGCAACAAGGAGACAATGGATGCCTATGTACAGGAAGTGCGCAAGCTGGAAAGCAAATTTTCTGGCTTGGAGGTTCACCACGTGTTATGGGAGCACAATGTTGGTGCGGATATCCTGTCCAAATTGGGGTCAACACGCGCTCAGGTCCCGCCGGGAGTTTTCGTCCAGGAGCTCAAGCAGCCATCCATCAAGCCTTCTCCGCAGGTAACCATTGACTCGGGTTCCCAACAACCTGAGCGAGAGGTTATGATGCTGGAGGAGGACTGGCGAGAGGCTTTCGTTGACTTCATCCGAGATCAGAAGCTACCAGCGGGAATTGACGCCAGAAGCGCGGAGGCGGCGCTCGTCCTGCGTAGGAGCAAGGGTTTCGTCCTGATCGACGGCAAGCTCTACCGGCGCGGCGCCCGGTCAGGAGTTCTCATGAAGTGCGTCACAAAAGAAGATGGCTACGACATACTGCGGGAGATCCACGAAGGTATCTGCGGCAACCACGCAGCTTCAAGAACGCTGGTGGGGAAAGCATACAGGGCCGGGTTCTGGTGGCCCACTGCAGTAACCGACGCGGAGGATCTTGTGCGCAGGTGCCAAAATTGTCAATTCTTCGGCAAACAGACTCATGTCGCAGCCCACAGCCTCATCACCATACCGCCATCCTGGTCTTTCGCTTGTTGGAGCCTCGACATGATTGGGCCCTTCACAACGGCGCGAGGCGGTTTAACCCACGTTCTGGTGGCTATCGACAAGTTCACTAAGTGGATCGAGTACAAGCCGATAGCCAAGCTCACGCCAGAACGGGTCGTCGACTTCATCTCGGATATTTTGCACCGTTTCAGCTTCCCCAACACCATCATTACGGACTTGGGATCAAATTTCACGGCCAACCAGTTCTGGGAGTTCTGCGAGAATGCTTGCATTGAAGTTAAATATATCTCGGTCGCACACCCAAGGGCCAATGGACAAGTCGAAAGGGCAAACGGCTTGATAATTGACGGCCTCAAGAAGAGACTTTACGATGAAAACAGCAAGAAGGGAGGCAAATGGGCGCGCGGGTTGCCACATGTCGTCTGGGGGCTCCGGACTCAGCCGTCCAAGGCCATAGGACAAACGCCTTTCTTCCTTGTATACGGATCGGAAGCTATTTTGCCGGTCGATGTCATGTGGAAGTCTCCAAGAGTCGAAATGTACAGTGAAGGCGAGGAAGGCGAGGCGAGGCAGTGAGAGCTCGATTCTGTTGAAGAGGCTCGCTGCACCGCCCTTGTTCAGTCAGCCCGATACTTGCAGGGGATCCGGCATTATCATGATCGCAACGTGAGGGAGCGGTCATTCAGTATTGGTGACCTGGTCTTGCGTCGCATCCAAGACGTCTCCGGCCTACACAAACTCAACTCAAGGTGGGAGGCCCCGTTCGTCGTTAAACTGGTCACAAGACCAGGGTCATATCGACTACAATATCCTGAAGGCCAAGACGTTCCGAACTCCTGGAACATCTAGAACCTGCGCAAGTTTTATCCATGAGAAGATGCCTGGTGATAGCTGAATCCCCGGGGGCTTCAACGATTTCTTTTCCTCGAGTTAATTTGGAGGCCACGTGCCACAAGACTCGGGTTGTAAATATCCCCGCGAGCCCACGAAGGCCACGGCCACGCACAGTCCTCATATAAACTGACTCCTCGCCATGAATTTTGCGGAGGCTGCGGCCTCGCTCATATCTTATTGACTCCATGACTTGAAGGACGCCTCGGCTCCCTTCATACCCTCTAAAATCGATCTCCGCCGCGGCCTTGGACGGTCGCACGCGACAACAGTCGCATTTACTCCAACAAAATCGACCCGTTCGACTCGTTTATGTCCAGCTTGTTGGCCTGGCTTGCATGATCAGCCATTTCGACTACATCTCGAGTCGCTGCACTCAGAGTAGTCCCGTCTTCTGCACAAACATGGCAGGCCTGCGGCGACGACCGCATCCGCTCCCAACAATTTCGATCCGTCCGTCCGGATCATACCTAACTTGTGGAGCGCGCTCGCATGATGAGCCACTTCGACTACATCTCGAGTCATTGTACTCAGTGTAGTCCCGTCTTTTGCCCAAACACGGCAAGACCCGCGGCGACAACCGCACCTGCTCCTAACAAGCTCGATCCACCCGTCTGGATCCTACCTAGCTTGTGGCGCACGCCCACAGCAGGAGCGATTTTCGACTACACTCAGAGTCGTCGCACTCGAGGTAGTCTTGTTTTTCTGCCCTACGCATGGCAATTCTGCGATGGCGCTCGCGTTCTTTCCTAACAAGTTTAGCCCTGCTCGACCGAGTCGTGGCTAACCTGTTAGACGAGTATTAGCTCCCCTTCGGGTCGTTGCACCCAGGGAAGCGTCTACTACTTGAGTCTTGTAAGCCTGGATCCCAATTCAGCTAAGACACGCCAACAAGTAGAGATATCAAATGCAGTACTTACATAAGGGAATGGTTACTTGTTTTTCACACCCTAATCTTGCAGTACATTGTGTACAATTCGCTCTACTATAGGTTGAGCCTCTTGCAGGAACTCGTCGAATTGTTCGTCCGTGCAGTCCGCTGCCATTCCCTGCGCAAATATGTCCAGCTGCGCGTTTGGCAAGAAGGATTTTACATACACAAGGGCGTTGCTAACGCAGGCGACCGGAGCCTCAGACAGGAACTTGAGCACTTTCTTCGGGGCTTCGCGAAGCCGCTCCAGCAGGGGCCGTGGGCTCGCCTCGCCTTCTTCTGGGGGATTCACCATGTCCACCAGCTCCTGGGCGGCTCCCCTGAGGTCCTCTAGCTCCTTCTGCCGCCGCTCGTCCTTCTTGCCCAGCGTTTTGATCTGCTGAAGGCAGTCGACGAACTGCCGTTCAGTGTCGCCGATCACCTTCTGCAGCCTTTCAACATTATCTGTACGGCGATACAGCATATTCTTCACGTCAGTAAGCAGCTCCTCTTGGTATTTTATTATTTTCCTAAGCTCTGCGGCGAAGATATTTCAGCAACCAAGGGAAATTACTAAGGAAAAGTACTCGAGGGAAGCGGGGGCCTATCTTGGTGCCCCTTCTTCTCTCCCTTGAGCTGCTCCTGGTACTCCGCTTGTTGCTCCTTGAGTTGTTTTTGGAGCTCGGCGCCGGCCTCTTCGAGGTTTTTCAGGTTATTCTTGAGCAGCCAAGTCTCTCGAGTTCTTTCCTGCTTCAGTATATCAAGCTCTCGCTGCAGATAGCAATTCTTCGTCTTCTCCTCGGAGATGCGTTTGTTCAGGGCAGCTAACTCCTTCGCATCACTCACAACTGCACCGAGCTTCTCCAATTTCTTCTGGGATTTGGTGATTACATGCTGCGCAACAGGCGGAGATTGGGTCAAAACAGCCCATCAATATTCACAACCGGAATATCACTCAAGTCTTACCATGGAGAAATCGTATAGTTCCTTGAAGGTGCTCTTGAAGGTCTTCAAATTTTCGGCTGTCAGCAAGGTGTCGTCCACCAGGTCGGTGGGGATGACGTTCTTGTACCCCGGCCCAGCCCTCAGTACCTCACGGGGGTTCCTTGAGGACCCCGCGTTGTCTTTGGGCGGTGGCTGCCGGACACCTGCAAGTACAAAAGTTGTCAATACACTGCGTCCAGACCCCGGCAGCAGGCCGCGGGCGGATAAACGCTTGCCTGTGCCATCAGTAGGAGCGGCATCAGGGGCTTCGACTTGTTCTCCGCCACCGGCTTTGGCTTCGTCATGTCGGAGCTCGGGAGGCGGCAAGTCGACGAGCGTCGCATCCACTTCGGGGGCCAGCTCCGGGGGTGCCGGTTCTTCAGGCGCCGATGGCTCGGAGGCTGCAGCAGCTGGGGCCGGTTCCGCACCGGAAGGTTCAGTCCAGATTGATGGCTCCGGGGCTGCAGTAGCCGCGCCCGGGTCCAGCTGAAGCTACACCACGCTTGCAGCCCTGATGATGTTGAAGTCGTTGTTACACAAGCTGACAAGAGCAAGATATTTATGCGACCAGAGGTAAACTCACAGTGTAGACTTCTTTTTGGCGGCCTTTTTCACCTGCAAGGCTCGTCGCGGAATCCCTATTGCCGGCGGCGAGGTTTGATCAGCCAATTGGGCGGTCCCCGCCACGGCAACAGTCACCGTCGCGACGGCGGGTGGGCCTGTTTCCATCTCTTCGGATTCGGTCCCGGGTGGCAGAGCAGGAAGACTACAAGTGGATACTGTCAGTATACAACGCTATTGATACTTGGCAACTCGTCAAAACAGTAAATCAGTACCTGGAGGACTCGACTTCTTGCACCTTGCGTTTGCGCACCAGTCGATGGCCCTTCGGCACCAGTGGCAATGTGCTGGTCAACTCCACGCTTTGCTCGGAGGAGTTGTCACGACGCGCCTCTCCTTCGGCTTCCTCCCATGCCCGAGAGCTCACGTCCTCGGCGGACCCGCTGCTGCGTTGAGCTGCAGCAGTGCGAGCTCTCTTGGCCTCAACGGCGGCACTGGGGAGGAGGTGGTCTGGTCGGGGGATGTCCGGTCGCGGCGGGTAGCTACGGTACAGCTCTGTGTGTCCCTGCAGGAGGTTCTTCAGTTAAGAAATGAAGTAACAGAGGTTGTCTTCATCAAAAGAAGTCGAATACTTACTGGTTTGGGTGGATTTCGTGCTGAAAATAATGTTGGCACGTATGGCACGGCGTCCACGTCCATCAACACCCGCTGAACTCGATGGAGCGTGGCTTCATCGGACAACCCCTATACGCACAAGCGTGAGGGATCAGCAGGGCCTGTGTACTCGAATCCCAGGCAATGGCGATGCTGGATGGGTTGGATGCGGCGTTTGTAAAATGAGAACATAACGGAGGCGCCGGTCACCCCTTTCTTCTTCTATGCATCTATGACGCCCAGCAGCTCCCTGACTTGATCCATTCCTCCGTCGGAGGGTTCAAGATTCCACTCTCCCCTCATTACAGGTGGTCTGTTTGACTTCGTCGGGAGGGGGGAGCATGGTTTTCGATGTAAAACCAATGGTTTTTCCATCCAGGAAGGTTGGAGGGGAACTTGTATGTGAGATATTTGTCGCCAGCCTGCTGACGCAGTTGGATGCCGGCGCCCCCCACAACGGAAGGATTCTTGGAGGTTGGTTGTGGTTTGAGGCGGAAGAGGAAGCGGAAAAGATCCCAGTGGGGTTTGATTCCAAGAAAAGCCTCGCAGTAATAGATGAAATTTGAAATGTGGCAAATAGAATTTGGGTTGAGATGATGAAGCTCAAGCCCGTAGTAATATAGAAGGCCTCGGAAGAAGGAACAAGTGGGGAGGGCCAATCCCCGTTCGGCAAAATGGAGAAATGTGACGATTTCATCAACATTTTCCATGGGAAAAGGTTCACGGTAAGAGGGGCGCCAGTTGACAAGGGTCTTGTCTTGCAGCAACCCCTCGGAAACTAGGTTCTTAAGATGGTTGAGGGAGCACTTACTGTGTGTCCACTCCGCAGTTGAAGGCTGTGCCTCTTTCTTCTTCCCCTCGATCTCCGCTTTCTTGGGCGCCATCTCCAATCCGCTGGCCACGAGATGCTGGGGGGCTGCGGGGAGAGGGGCGGGGCGGTTGGAAGGGGAGGATTTCTGAGGAGGGGTGGCGGCGACGCGTGGCTCCGTTTAGGGATTTTGGTGGCTCTTGGCAAAATGCAGATTGAAAGCACAACTTTCCCCACTGTTGCCGCGGGGTTAAGTAACCAGCGGGATGGGGAAAAGTTACTGTTCTGAAGTTCAAGAGTCGTTTTTAGGAATATTCCGAAGGTGAGGGGTCATTTGGTGGTTTGATTGGATTAAATATTCGATTAATCATTTTTTCAGGGCTAATTAGCCCGAAAAAAGGGGTTTTCGAATTTTTGATCTAATTTCATCATTTGTATCATCACTTTGGTCCCTTCTTAAGGTGTCATTATTTAGCCTGCATGCCACGATTTTTGGATCCTTATCTCCAATTTTGTGGGATTTGGATTCAAGGCTCGGGGGCTGCGGGGTACGTGGCATCGACTACTTATTTTTCAAATTTCTTTGAAGGATAAGGAGGATTACAGATTAATGGGACCCTCAGCCTGATTCTCCGATTCAACCTAAGGCTCGGGGGCTACTCCATATGGAGTGCAATTTTCCAAATCGCACACCATGATTGAAAATATAATTCGGGGCATGAGCACCTCATAGCTTCGATGCACCCGAGCAAGTGCTCGAAGAAGGACTTCAAGACGAGGCTTCAGAAGAAGTCGAAGACTGCTTCGGAAGTACTCGATAAGCCTGCAGTACTCAGCTACGAAGAGCTCGGGGGCTTGTTAGACCCGGGGCCACCGGGCTGGGTACGTAATGTAGTTTAAAGAGGTCTAAGAGATTAAGTCCGTCTTATCTCTTATTCATCTTATTTATCTCTTATTTATTCCGTTTAAATAGGAGATAGAGCTAATCGATACAGGAGGAATCTACTCGAGACATGTTCTGGTACGATTCCTTGGCTGGTGTTGGTTAGTATCTTTGTAACCCTGGCCTCTCGGATATATAAGGGAGATCAGGGACCCTTCTCAAAACAGACGATCATTAGGTCATTCTGCACCAAAAGCAATACAAACCATACAGGACGTAGGGTGTTACGCTCCGTGCGGCCCGAACCTGTCTAAGTCTTGTGTTCCTTACACCTTCGAGTTCCTAATCTCGGCGTCTCCTCACCCAAAAACTTACCACCTTGGGCATATCCCTCGGTGGGCAGCTGGTTAAACACCGACACAGTAGTATCAAGCCAGCCTACACCGACAAAAAAAGTATCTTGGATTGCATTAGTATACACAATTCAAAACCAAACGGAGTGTACCAGCAACAAAAATAATACTCCCTCCGTATCAAAATATTTGTCGCCGTTGACTTTATTTTATAACTTTAACCATTCGTCTTATTCAAAAAATTATGTAAATACCATCTACTTTGTTTGTGATATGCTTTACAATTATAGGCATTTTAAGCATGACTTGATTTTTTTTATGTTTGCAATAAATTTTTGAATAAGACGAATGGTCAAAATTGTAACAAAAAGTCAAGGCGACATATACTTTCGTCAATATCACCGCTACCTTACACAAGAACTAATACTAACAAAAAGTTCTCGCTTTTACTTATCAAGTGTTTACTCTTTAACATCAAATGTGACATTCTGCGAGAGTATGGGGTGAATGCATGTTCTTGCAATCTCCATAGCTTTCTCGATGGGTGGTTCGCCACCTCCGAACCAAGAGTTACAAGAGTTACAAGGTGAGTTACAAGGTGGGTATTTGCCTATTTCTACTAAAAGGACCTCAAGTGCAGGCGCATTTTCAATAAGATGTAAAAGAAATTCAAGTTGCCCTTTTGCCGCTCTGAATCCTGTGATCCATATATGCTTCAAGTGGACATATTTATACTTTCTAAGGTCTCTCCTGCTTGGACCCGCTTCTGCCAACCATGAAGAACAGCGAATACCGAACTGCAGGAGTAAACAAAGAGTGTTATCATCCCGTTATAATATTTACCATATGATGTAATATGGACAAAAAAAATTACTGCCTTTTTTTTTTGAAAAAAAACTGGAAACCAACTTTTAGGTTAAGGATAGTCCGGCCTCAATCATTCATGAATGGATGTTTACAGCCACATACTGGAAACCAATTGAAAAATAGCTAGAATAAGGAGGATATTGTAGCATAGAAACCAATTGAAAAATGTAACATTACTTACATGGACCTCTAATTTTTCAATAAGTGGCGTCGCTCTCAGAAATGAAAGTGAATAAAGAATCTTGTCAACATCTTCAGATAATATTAACATTAAGAATTGTAAGTGCTTAAGATTGGTAAACTTTAATGGGTTTTCCCAAAACCATTGCTTCTGAAAGAGAAAACACAACATATAGGTCATTGTGTTGAAACGAATATGTTAGATAACTAGATAAGTCAAACGTTAGGGGTCTACCTCTATACGTTGAGACCTAACATTCAAAGTGAGGCTCTGTACACTTGGAAGACCATTGAGAAGGGATATGAGCATGCGATGCTGAAAAATTGCATTTCTGAAGAACTCAATATTTGCACTTTGCAGCTTGAAAGATTGGACAAGATCAATAGGTATGAAGGGTCCTTGATACTCAAAGGTAGCAAGATTCACAGCATTGAATCTTATCTTGGTCAAGCAGAATTCAACTCTCAAGTAGAGTAGACGGGGTAGTGGACTATCCACTGTCAGTTCATCATCGAGACGGCATCTGTCTAGGCAAAGCCACTCAAGTATGCAGCAATTAGACAAGACATCCTCAAGATCCTTCCTGTTGACTTGCACTGTCTGCAGATGAAGCTTTCTTAGATTTGGGAAGCCTTTGAACTGTGAAGGTGGATCCAAAGATACGAAGCTGAGCTGCATGTGCTGTAGACGTGATATGCTTTCCCGGTCGAAAAGTTGGAAAGGAAACAAGTATCGATAATCGTGTTCCAAAAACCTTACGGGCTTTAGATCCAAAACGAGGTTCTTTGTCCTTGAAATGGCGGCGAAACCTACCCAAGTGTCGATATGAGGAGCCAATATGCTGTGTTCAAGATTGATTTTGACTTGGAGCGTTTCAACCACCTTGCCGTGGTGTTTCCGTAAAACGCCGTTGACCTCACTGACGAATTGCCATACGTGTGTGTAGAGCAAATCCTCCATCTCGCATTTGCACATGGCGACAACATCAAATGTTAACCTGGGACATGCTGACCTCATGCATCCTCTGAACCAGTCGGTTGACAAGACACTTGTTCTTGCAAACTCCTTTGGCGGCAGCTTGGACGCAATCCTATACAAGATGTCCTGCGAATATGAATCGGATTAACAGCATGCCCGGCAGCAGCCCAGAGCTAGGACAGAGGAGAGTTAGGTTAAGTTGTTGAACATGCGTGCGTACCGGTGGAAGATCGCAGAATCTAGCACTTGGTCCGGTGTTGATGTTGGTTGGCGTAGCACGATCATAGTCTGATGTTGTTTGTTGGCCTGTTGGGTGGTTGGTCATCGCGCGAACTGAACCTGCTTTGCTGCACCGTACCCGGCCAGCCAGCGATCGTTCCTGATCGATGTCCACGACGGGGGAGGAGAGGCGGCGGCGGCTGACGGCGATAGCAGCGATTGGGCTGCTTCCCTCCCCTTTACAATAATATAGTAGGGTACCAGCCATATTGAATTACAATCGGATTGGGACCGTAGTGCCAGCCATATTGAATTACAATCGGATTGGGACCGTGATGACCTAATTCAATTCAATTCTGGTACCTACCGTGTCTCTCTCCGTGTGCTTCATCGATGGCACCACATCTCCATGCCTTTACATTATGTCGGACTCTGCAGGTACTCCCTTCGATTTTTTCTACGTATCAGAGATTAGATTTCTCCTAAATTAAATTTGTCAAATTTGAACCATATTTATCAAGAATATAACAATAATTATACTAGTAAACATATATATGGTATCAAAGGATATTTAATGGTGGATTTAATAAAACAATTATACCACCGGAGTAGATGAGCCCCACGGTGGCGTCGAGGCAGAGCGCCGAGACGGCGTCGAAGTGGTGCATCAAGAGGCCGCTGCGGCGGCAGCGCGATCCCGAGCACATCCCGGAGCCGCGGGAGGGGTCCCACGCGGCGGTGCGCGGCGGGGTCCTCGGCGGAGGCGCGCCACACAGGGACCTTGCCGTCTTGGTGGCCCGTGTAGATCCGGCCGTCGGGTGTCTGCTATGAGCTCGCGGCGGTCCGCCAGACGCGCACGTAGCGGGAGTCCGCGCCCGTGTAGAGCAGGTCCCCGGCGGCGGCGAGCGAGTAGACGTGGCCATCCGCCTTGACGAGGGAGCCGAGGAGGCCGGCCCTGCCGTTGTCCGCGCGGCCATCGCCGGCGCCGAGGCCGAGGCTCGGGAGCTGGGCCCAGGGGGACATGGCTAAGGGCGACGCCGCGGCGGAGCTGGCCGTGGTGGTGGACGTGGTGCCACCGGTGGTCGGGGTGGTGGGCGTGGATGGCCGGCTGCAGCATCCAAGCTCTCTCTGCCCGCGTCAATGGCCGAGCTCGAGCCGCGCCTCCTACTCCACCGGCACCTCGGGCGCTGCCTCGAGCGTCGCTGAGCTCGCGGCCGAGCGGCAGTGGATGGCCATGCCAGCGAGGGGAGGAAGAAAACGGCGGGGAAGAGGAGGAGAGACGGGCCTGACATGTGGGACCCACATGTCAGGTCCATGTCGTCGCACAATGAGCATGCCACGCAAGCAATTTAATAAGGGTTATGGAGATTTGGACCTCAGCTGTATCAATTAGCAAGTTTAGGAATTCTAATGTGCATTTTAATAGTTTGAGGATCGGCATGGCATCGTCTGTCAAGTTCGAGGACCAGCGGTGCATTTTACTCTTCCAAAAAAACTACGAAGAAGTAACCTTCTCCTCTGGACCCCGGCTACGCCGACAAGGGGATTTTTTTAAAAACCAGCTCTGTAAATTTGCTCCCGCGAGAAATCGAACCCTGGTCCACCGGTGCAACCATGCTACTCAGCATCTCTAACCAACTTTCTTGGAGAGTCAAAACATCTCAAGTTTGACCAAATTTATACAATAAAGTACTAACATTCATGATACCAAATAAGTACAATTAGTTTCTTCATTAAATATATTTCATAGTATATCTATTCGGTGCCATAAACCTTTGTGATCCCCTCTATAATTTTGATCAAACATAAAAGGGTTTGACTCTCCAAGAAAGTTGGAATGACTTACAATTTAAAACGGAGGGAGTAGATTGCAGACTGTTAAGATCTAGTATTTTTTTATTTCAGCTCGCATGTCGACATTTGTAGTTTATTTCCACATCCAACTAGCATGCTTTAACAGCGTATCAAAGAAAGCCGCAGCGCGATTGATCTTGCAAGTTCATTTAGAGACCAAGGTTGTACTTCATTGATGACACCACATCACCGTGCCTCTACATTATCTTGTCAACGCTCCATGCACTCTCTCCGGTTTTTTCTACGTGTCAAATTAGGTTTGTTCTAAATCAAATTTTGATCATATTTATACAAAAATATAACAACAATTATACTACCAAACATACATGGTATCAGTGTATATTTTATGGTGGATTCAAGACTAATTTGATCATGAGCCTGATTTTTCGAGTCAACCTAACGCTCGGGGGGCTATTCCATATGGAGTGCGAGTTTTATCGCACCCCATATAAAAAAAGAAGATTTGACAACTACTCGAGGCATGAGCACCTCGATGCAGCCAAAGAAGTACTCAGAAGACGTGTTCAAGATCGAGTTTGGAAAAACTCGAAGACGCTTTCAAAAGTACTCGGAAGCCTGCAACACTCGACTATGAAGAGCTCAGGGGCTTGTCAGACCCGTGCCCACGTTGTCGGTGTTTAACCGGCTGCCCACCGAGGGATATACCCAAGATGGTAAGTTTTGGGTGAGGAGACGCCGAGATAAGGAACTTGAAGGTGCAAGGAACACAAAACTTAGACAGGTTCGGGCCGCAAGATGCGTAATACCCTACGTCCTGTATGGTGATTTATATTGTTTTTGGTGTAGAATGATCTAGAGATCGTATTTTGAGAGGGGTCCCTGTCCTCCCTTATATATCTGAGAGGTCAGGGTTACAAAGATACTAACCAACACCAGCTAAGGAATCGTACCAGAACATATCTCGAGTAGATTTCTCCTGTATCGGTTAGTTCTATCTCCTACTTAAACGGGATAAATAAGAGATAAACGAGATAAATAAGAAATAAGACGGACTTAATCTCTTAAACTACCCGAAAAGTACTCGGGTAGGACTCCTGAGCTCGTATCCGGCTAGAATTTTTCTTGTAATCCTGTCCTCCTAAACTATTATAAGGGCGGGCAGGGGACCCCTCCAAACAAGATCACCCTGATCACCACCTAAGGCAATACAAACCACACATATGACGTAGGGTATTATGCTCTCGGTGGCCTGAACCTGTCTAAACTTTATGTTCCTTGCACCTTCGAGTTCCTGATCTTTTGGCGGGGTGCAGATTGAAAGCGTGGTTTTTCCCACCGTTATCGCGGGGTTAAATAACCAGCGGGGTGGGGAAAAGTTACTGTTCCGAAGTTCAGGAGTCACGTCCGAGGATATTCCGAATCTGAGGGGTCGTTTGGTGGATTATTTGGTTTGAAAATTCGATTAATCATTTTTTCTGGGTTAATTAGCCTGAAAAAAGGGGTTTTTCAAATTCATAACCGAATACCCATCATCTGCACCATCATTTTGGTAATCTCGTAAGATGTCATTTTTTGCCTGCATACCACGACTGTTAGATCCTTATCTCCAAATTTTGTGGGATTTGGATTCAAGGCTCGGGGGCTGCGGGATACGTGGCATCGACTGCTTATTTTTCAAATTTTTTGAAGGATAAGCAGGATCATCGACAAATGGGACCCTCAGCCTGATTCTCCGATTCAACCTAAGGCTCGGGGGCTACTCCATATGGAGTGCGATTTCACAATCGCACACCATAGCAGGAATGAAATTCGGGGCATGAGCACCTCATAGCTTCAATGCAGCCAAGGAAGTACTCGAAGGAGGATTTCAAGGCGAGGCTTCGAAAGAAGTCGAGGACTACTTCGAAAGTACTCGATAAGCCTGCAGTACTCAGCTACGAAGAGCTCGGGGGCTTGTTGATGAAACAGGAGAGGCTGCCCACTACTGATTATATATTAATATTGATGAAGGAAAAGAGAGATACATTGTTTTACATAGAGAAACCTCAAGAAACGAAAAAGTAAACAAAGAAAATCATGAAAGTTACACCATGTTGTTCATCCATACTGACATAACATTTGGGAGATCCTTTTTACCTCTTAGTATAACTAAAGCAAATTCCTTCTTGAGATGTCTATTGCACCCTTCTATAATAGGCTGGATGTCCCTGAAAATTTGATCATTTCTTACCATCCAAATGGCTCAACACATTATGATGATCACATCCATGAAGAAGGAAACATTGAGCTGAATATGAAAGTCCATCAACGTTTGATATGGATCAGCTGGTGCCGAGATATGAAGCTGGAGAAGGTGCCAACATTGCACTCAGGTGCCAACATTGCTGTGCAAATGGACATCGCAGAAAAAGGTGTTCCAAGCTCTCCTCCATAGAGTTGGTGCACATTTACACTGTTGTAGTCGTGGAGAGTCATATTCTTACGTCTCAAAAGACCTCTAGTGCTTAGCCTGTTCTTTAGGAGTAACAAGAAGAAAACCTTGTGCTTATGCTGAACACATGATTTCCAAAGCCATGAAAAACTGGGATGTACCACTAAGCTACTTGTAAGTTTTGGAGGATGAAATAAGATGGATCCCTATATATATTGTCAGTGTTTTAACGCCACGCCCATCAAAGGATACCCCTGTCAGACCCGGGGCTACCGGGCTGGGCATGTAGCGTAGTTTAAAGAGGTCTAAGAGATTAAGTCCGTCTTATCTCTTATTCATTTTGTTTATCTCTTGTTTATCCCGTTTAAATAGGAGATAGAGTTAACCAACACGGAGAGGATCTACCCGAGATATGTTCTGGTAGGATCCCTCAGCGGGGGTTGGTTAGCATCTTTGTAACCCTGGCCTCTTGGATATATAAGGGAGGTCGGGGACCCCCCCCCCCCAGAGACAGAAGATCATTAGGTCATACTACATCAAAGGCAATACAAACCACACAGGACGTAGGGTGTTACGCTCCGTGCGGCCCGAACCTGTCTAAGTCTTGTGTTCCCTGCACCTTCGAGTTCCTGATCTCGGCGTCCCCTCACCCAAAACTTACCACCTTGGGTATATCCCTCGGTGGGCAGCCGGTTAAACACCGACAGCTGGCGCGCCAGGTAGGGGAGCGCGTCGAAGATCCACCGGCGAGCTCGATGGCATCGTTCAAATTCATCAGGTCAGTTCCCTCTCAGGGCACGTCATTCGTCTTTGGTTCATGGGTCTGCATCGCAGATGGTGTGGGCAATTTTCGGCGATTCCTCGTCGACATGAAGCCAAGGACCTTCGTTGCGGATCTCCGTAGCGACCTCGACAAGTTCGTCGACGAGCTCGACAACTTGCCGCTTCATGCTTCTGCAACACAGATCGAGATGGAGCTCGCTCCAGTCTCGACTTCTTCTGGTGTTGCAGCAATTCCCCCTGGTTTGGACTTGTTCCAATCTAAGGATCTGCATAACCGATCTCAGCTCGGTTTGTGCGGATCGGCCACTGATCTTCAGGAGGCCAATGCCTCTGGGTTCCTCTCCATGTTAGAGAAGGACCTGGACTTGCTGCTCCAGGGCGGAAGGCCCGAAGCCACCGCGAGTCGGGGGGCTTCGGGTTGTTCCGCCACCGGTGATATGGTGGTCACCTCTCTGCCGGAGGGTCACTTGGTGCACTGGAGGGGCATGACGCTCTCCAATCTACTCGAGGCAGAGGGTCGACTCGTGGCCCACCTTGAGCCCCTGCCTTTTCAAGAGGGCAGGCCATTGGCCACCGCAGCGGAGGGGTCGACTGAACTAGTCGACGAAAGTTCTCATGAGCTTTTTTCCCGCCAGGTGCTGATGGCCGAAGAAGGCGAGGACGGTGGGAATTTTCCCATCGAGAACTTTGAAGTGATCTCCGAGGATGAGATCACGGCCAACATCGGTGATGAGAACGACGCCGATCGTGAAGCGCGGAGGGCCAGGAACAGGGCCCGCACAATCCGGCGGAGGAGGGCCAACGAGCGTAGGCGATCTATGCATCGCGAGCTTGATCCTGAGTTCGCCGCCGTCAGCGAACGGGGTTTCCGAACTCCGGTGGCCAACATCGCCAGGGTAATGGCCATCCTCGAGCGCAGCCACAATCCGGAGGTACGTCAGGCGCTCCTCTACGCGCAGAGGGCTTGGATCCAGTTGGATCAACACAACCCGGCGCCTACCATCAGGGATGAGCACGTTGGCGAAAGTCGAAGTCAGGCTCACAGCCGAACGGCTGGCGGCCGTCCTCGACACCAGATCAGCAACGATAATGCGCGTGGGAGCCAGGCCCCTGGCGGGAGGCAGCAGCCACCGCAAGGAGGTCACCCGCGACAGGTCAATTATCGGCTTCCCTCGGAAGACTTGCGCCAGCACATCAATGAAGGTCGCGACGCGCGCACCGTGATCTCCTCCAGGCGCAAGACCCGCGAAGAAGTCGAAACTGAAGGTACTGACTGTAGCGATCGATTCCCTGCTTTTTCTGCTCGTTTCAGCAGCTACAAGTACCCAGAGGGCTTCAAGCCGATCGGCATCACCAAATACGACGGCAAGCAAGCCCCTCAGCAGTGGCTCCATTGCTATTCCACGGCCATTGAAGTCGCAGGGGGCTCCAATATCACCAAAGTCGTCTACTTCCCGATGGCTTTGGATCCTGCCCCGCTCACTTGGCTAGAAAGCCTCGGCAGTAACTCCATCGACTCCTGGGAACGACTTAAGAAGGTCTTCATTGACAATTTCCAGGGAGCGATTGCTCGCGCAGGTACTCAACACGATCTTGCCCAGTGCAAGCAAGAACGCAACGAGCTCCTGCGGTCCTACACGCGTCACTTTTTCGACGTTCGCGCCACCATCGCGAACATCTCGGAGGACGACATCATCGACTGCTTCTACAACGGCATCACCGACCCCGGCATCTACAGGGATTTCGGGCGGAACAGGCCAAAGACTGTTGCGGGCCTTCGTGATATGATGCACGATTGGTCCGAACAGGAGGAGAAGATGCGGGAGCGGTTCCTGCGGCATCAAGATAACAATCTGCGGCGCCCAAACGACAACCGCAACGACACAAGCCAGCGGGACTTTTCGGGTTCACTCCAAAAATGAAAGCCAGATAATGTTATCGCGGCTATCGATCGTCCTTCGCGGGGCAAGAAGTCGACGACGCAGGAGGAGTTCGAGAAACTCCTGCAGAAGAAGTGCCCCTGGCATCCGGGTGCCAACCATGCCGCCATTGACTGTTACCACCTTCGGAGGACGTTCAGCAATACCGGCGGTGGAAAGAAGAATAAGAAACCTGCTGACAAAGAACCCGAGGATGACGACCACGACGACCAGGGGCGCAATCTGAAATTTCAGGATGCCTCGAAGGTCGTCAACGTTATCTTCGGAGGAGATGAGGATTTCGGATCCAGGCGAGACCAGAAGCTGCTTCTCCGGGAGATCTTGTCCATTGAGCCGGCGGTACCACGACCACTCCGTTGGTCGGAGATCCCCATCTCGTTCTCTCACGACGATCAGTGGACGAGCTTCTCGGAGCCCGGTAAGTTCCCTCTGGTCCTGGATCCTGTGGTGGCGGAGGTCAAGCTTACCAAGGTCCTCATCGATGTTGGAAGCGGGCTCAATCTCATCTTCGTCAGTACTCTGAAGAAAATGGGCCTGGATTTCAAGGATATGCTGGTGCCCAGCAAGTCCCCATTTTACGGGATCGTTCCAGGTAATGCGGCACATCCGCTTGGTACGGTGGTCCTCCCAGTCACCTTTGGCACGCGGGAGAACTATCGTACCGAGTTCATCAAGTTTGAGGTGGCTACTTTTGATTCCTCTTACCATGCTATATTGGGTCGTCCAGCACTGGCTAAGTTCATGGCAGTGCCGCACTATGTCTATCTGCTCCTTAAGATGCCAGGACTCGGTGGAGTGCTCACCCTCCGCGGCGACTTGAAGAAGTCATACGACTGCAACCAGGAGGCGATCCAATATGCTTCGACTACTCGTGTGCCAGATGCTTCGGGAGAAGTACTCGCGGCCGCGCAGCAGCTTTCCCAGTCTGGGCTGGAAATTCCCTCCAAGAAGGCTAGCAAGTCGAGCATCCAGTCGACTGATGGCGTGGCCCTCAAGACGATCCAGCTCCAGGAGGGAGATCCATCTAAGACCGCCGTCATCGGCGCAGGCTTAGGCGACAAATAGGAACTCGCGCTCGTCAGCTTTCTTCGGGCTAACCGAGACATATTCGCATGGAAACCTGCGGACATGCCAGGGGTGCCCAGGGAGCTGATCGAGCATGCTTTGAATGTAGATCCGAAGGCCAAGCCCAAAAAGCAACGCCTCCGGAGGTTTGCCCACGACAAGCGTGAGGCCATTAAACGGGAGATCGCTAAACTTCTCGCGGCTGGATTCATTAAAGAAGTAATCTATCCGGAGTGGGTAGCGAATCCCGTCCTTGTAAAGAAAAAGAACAATGAATGGAGAATGTGTGTCGACTACACCGATCTCAACAAGCATTGCCCAAAAGATCATTTTGGGCTGCCGCGCATTGACCAAGTCGTCGACTCGACGGCTGGATGTATCCTTCTTTGTTTTCTTGATTGTTACTCAGGGTATCATCAGATTGCGCTCAAGGACGAGGACCAAATCAAGACTGCATTCATCACCCCGTACGAGACTTACGCATACAAAACAATGTCCTTCGGGTTGAAGAACGCAGGAGCAACATATCAGCGTGCGATCCAGATGTGTTTCGCGGATCAGCTGCACCGGAATGTTGAGGCTTATGTGGATGACGTAGTCATCAAGACCAGGGATTCCAATAACTTGATCGAAGATTTGGAAGAAACATTTAGCAGTCTACGCAGGTATCGGTGGAAACTCAATCCCACCAAGTGCGTTTTCGGAGTACCTTCAGGGAAATTGCTCGGGTTCATCATCAGCAACCGGGGCATTGAAGCCAACCCTGTAAAAATCACGGCCATCACTGATATGGAGGCTCCGGCCACAATCAAGGATGTGCAGAAGCTGACAGGTTGTATGGCGGCCCTGAACAGATTCATCTCCCGACTCGGGGAGAGGGGACTACCTTTCTTCAAGCTCCTAAAACGCAAAGACAAGTTTCAATGGACGGAGGAGGCCGAGCGAGCTCTACAGGAGTTGAAAATTCACCTCCAGTCGCCTCCGAGCCTTACAGCTCCACTACCGGGAGAGGATCTACTACTCTACATCGCGGCGACAACCCATGTTGTCAGCAGTGCCATTGTAGTCGAGCGAGGCGAAGAAGGCCATGCGTTTGGAGTGCAGAGGCCTGTCTACTTTGTCAGCGAGGTCCTCTCCGAGTCAAAGGTACGGTATCCAGCCGTTCAAAAGCTCTTATATGCAATTTTAATCACGTCAAGAAAGTTGCGCCATTACTTCGACGAGTACAAGATAACTGTGATTACGGATTTCCCGCTGGCAGATATTCTCCATAATCAAGATGCCACGGGACGTATATCTAAGTGGGCAGTGGAACTGGGGGCTTTGTCAATCGACTTCAAGCCACGCACTGCAATCAAGTCACAGGCTCTAGTCGACTTCATGGCCGAATGGAGGGAGAATCAAGTCCCAACCCCAGCGGGCAAGCCAGAGCACTGGACCATATATTTTGATGGGTCCCTCAAGCTCGACGGCGGCGTCGCTGGTGTTTTGCTTATCTCCTCGCGTGGCGAACAACTGAAGTACGTCCTTCAGATCCTATGGAAGGTATCCAATAATGAAGCCGAGTATGAAGCCTTGCTTCACGGGCTTCGTTTGGCGATATCACTAGGGATCAAGCGATTACTTGTGTATGGCGATTCTCTACTTGTTGTTCAGCAGGTCAACAAAGAATGGGACTGCAACAAGGAGACAATGGATGCATATGTACAGGAAGTGCGTAAGCTGGAAAGCAAGTTTTCTGGCCTGGAGGTTCACCATGTGCTACGGGAGCACAATGTGGGTGCGGATATCCTGTCCAAGTTGGGGTCCACGCGCGCCCAAGTCCCGCCGGGAGTCTTCGTCCAGGAGCTCGATCAGCCATCCATCAAGCCTTCTCCGCAAGTAACCATCGAATCGGGTTCCCAACAACCCGATCGAGAGGTTCTGGTGCTGGGAGAGGACTGGCGAGCGGCCTTCATCGACTTCATTCAAGACCAACGGCTACCAGCGGGAATTGACGCTAAGAGTGCACAAGCGGCACGCGTCTTGCGAAGAAGCAAGGGTTTCGTCCTGGTCAACGGCAAGCTCTACAGGCGTGGCGCTCGGTCAGGAGTTCTCATGAAGTGCGTCACGAAGGAAGATGGTTACGACATACTGCGGGAGATCCACGAAGGCGTCTGCGGCAACCATACGGCTTCAAGAACGCTGGTTGGGAAAGCATACAGGGCCGGTTCCTGGTGGCCCACTGCAGTCACCGACGCGGAAGATCTCGTGCGCAGGTGCCAAAATTGTCAATTCTTCGGCAAACAGACCCATATTCCTGCTCATAGTCTCATCACTATACCGCCATCGTGGCCCTTTGCTTGTTGGAGTCTCGATATGATCGGGCCCTTCACGATGGCGCCAGGCGGCTTTACCCATGTTCTGGTGGCTATCGACAAGTTTACTAAGTGGATCGAGTACAAGCCAATCGCCAAGCTCACGCCAGATCGGGTTGTCGATTTCATCTCAGATATTTTGCACCGTTTCGGCTTCCCCAACACCATCATCACGGACTTGGGGTCCAATTTCACGGCCAACCAGTTCTGGGAATTTTGCGAGAATGCTTGCATCGAAGTTAAATATGTCTCAGTTGCACACCCACGGGCCAACGGACAAGTCGAGCGGGCGAACGGCTTGATAATCGACGGTCTCAAGAAGCGACTATATGATGAAAATAGCAAGAAGGGAGGCAAATGGGTACACGAGCTGCCGCATGTGGTCTGGGGGCTTCGGACTCAGCCGTCCAAAGCCACAGGCCAAACACCCTTTTTCCTTGTATATGGATCGGAAGCCATTCTACCAGCAGATATCATGTGGAAGTCTCCAAGGGTCGAAATGTACAATGAAGGCGAGGCGGACGAGGCGCGGCAGTTAGAGCTCGATTCTGTGGAAGAAGCTCGTTGTACCGCTCTTGTCCAGTCAGCCCGGTACCTGCAGGGGATCCGGCGATATCATGATCGCAACGTCAGGGAGCGGTCATTCAATGTTGGCGAACTGCTCTTGCGCCGTATCCAAGACGAATCCGGCCTACACAAGCTCAACTCAAGGTGGGAGGGCCCGTTCGTCATCAAGCAGGTCACACGGCCAGGGTCATATCGACTACAATGCCCCGACGGTCAGGACATCCCAAATTCCTGGAACGTCCAAAACCTGCGCAAGTTCTACCCGTAAACAAAGGCCCGATGATATTCGAATCCCCGGGGGCTTGGAAGATCTCTTTTCCTCGACACATATTAGAGGCTACGAGCCACAATATTCGGGTCAAGTATTCCTTCTCCGGCGCACGACAGCCACTGCCACGGGCAAACACTTGTGTAAATTGGCCACTCGTCGTGACTACTAAGAAAGTTATGGCTACATTCACGACTTATCGACTTTATCTTTTGTTGGACCATCCGCCGGCTAACCACCTCGACATATCGAGTTCCGCCGCGACCTCGGGTAGTCGCACGCGACCGAAGTCGCACTTTTTCCAACTCAGTCGATCCGCTCGACTGGCTTAAAAACAGCACGTTGGAAAGGCTCGCATAAAGAGCTACCTCGACTGCATCCTGAGCGGCTGCACTCAGAACAGTCTTGTTTTGCCAAAAAGAATGGCCAAACCGCGGCAACGACCGCACCTGCTCCTAACAAGTTTGATCCGTCCGTCCGGTTCTTACTCAGCTTACGGAGCACGCTCACAGCAGGAGCGACTTTCGACTACACTACGAGTCGTCGCACTCGAGGTAGTCCCGTCTATTTGCCCTACGCACGGCAATCCCGCGACGATGCTCGCGTTCTCTCCTAACGAGTTTAGACCCACGAGATCGGGTCGTGGACAACTCGTTAGACGAGTTCCTACATGGAGCTACGACTACCTTCAGGGTCGCTGCACCCAGGGTACTGTCTACTACTTACGCCTGGTAAACCTGGACATCAATCCAACACAGGCACAAACACAAGTAGAGGCATCAAAATAACCATATATACAAGGGAGTGAACACTTGTTTTTGGTACCCTAATCCTGCATTACACTTTGAACTATGTGTTCTGATACAGGCTGGGCCTCTAGAAGGTATCTATCGAATTGCTCCTCGGTGCAGTCCGCTGCCATGCCTTGAGCAAATATCTCCAGCTTCGCGCTCGGCAGGAAGGACTTCACGACTGCGAGGGCGTTGTTGACACATGTGATAGGCGCTTCGGAAAGCAACTTCATCACTTTCTTCGGAGCCTCACGGAGACGCTCTAGCAAGGGCCGGGGGTCCGCTTCGCCTTCTTCTGGTGGGTCCACCACATCCACCAGCTCCCGGGCAGCCCCCCTGATGCTCTCGAGTTCTTCGCCCATCGTCTTGATTCGCTGAAGGCTGTCGACGAACTGTTGCTCAGTGTCGCCGATCACCTTCTGCAACCTCTCAATGTCATCTATACGGCGATAGAGCAAGTTCTTCACGTCAGTAAGTAGCTCTTCTTTACTGAGTAAATTTCTCCTAAGCTCTGTGGTGGAAAGCTTTTCAGAACCCAGGGTGAGTCATACAGAGCAAAACACTCAAGGGACGCAACGGCTTATATTGATGCGCCTTCTTTTGCTCCTTGAGCTGCTCCCTATGCGCCTCGAGCTCTTTCTTCTGGGCCTCGAGTTGCTGCTGGAGCTCGGCGTTGACCTTCGCAAGATATGCATTCTCCGTCTCCTCGTTGTCAAGGCGCCTCCTCAGGGTATCGAGTTCCTTGCGGTCGCGGGCAAGGGCCTTCAGTTCCTCCGCCGGTTTCTGGGAGCGGGCGATCACGCTCTGCGTACAAAGGAAAAAGCCAGATCAGCAACTCGACTTGGTCACTATCAAAAAACGTTCTCAGATCTTACCATGGTAAAGTCGTGCGCCCTCTGAAGCATACCGACATTATCATCCGTCAGTAGCAGGTCGTCCGCCAGGTCGGTGGCGACGATCTCCTGACCACCTGACCCGGCCAGCGGCTGCTCGTCGGGTCCCCCGGAGGTTCCCATGGCTTCTTCAGTCATCAGCTGCTTGGCACCTGCAGTCACAAGTGTTCTCAGCATACAGCATGTGGATCCTAGTAGCCAGCCGAAGCGGTCAGACACTCACCTTCGCCATCTGCCGGCGCGGCACAAGGGGCCTCGACCTGTTTCTTGTCACCGGCCCCGGCCTCAACTTGTTGGGGCTCGGGAGGCGGCAGGTCGGGCAGCGTGACGTCGACCCCGGGGGTTGCCTCCGCAGGAGTCGACCCTTCGGGTGCCGGTGCCTCGGGGGCTGGCACAGCGGCGACTGGCCCAGCACTCGACGATTCCTCCCGAGTCGAAGACTCGGGGGCTGGGGCAGTCGAGGTTGGCGTCAGCTGGAGGTCCGCGGCACTTGCAGCACTAAAGAAGTCGAAGTTAGTCAACACATAAGCCAACAGATCAAGACATTTGTGGCACATCAAGAGGGCGACTTACAGTATGGATTTCTTCTTAATAGCTCTCTTCATCCGCACGGCTTGACGCGGCGTCTCCGTGGCCGGCGGCGGGGTTTCACCAGCTTGCGGCACGGTCCCCGCCACGGCTATGGTAACAGCGGCGGCGGTCGCCGGGCCTGTCCTTTCTCCTTCGGGCTCGGCTCGGGCGACGGAGACGGAGGCACTACAGGAGGATACCATAAGCTCAGTATCAAGACAATGCATTAACGAGCAAGTGAGCTCTTACCAGGCGGTCTCGAGTTCCTGCGCCTTGCGCTTGCGCGCTAGTCGATGGCCTTGCGGCACCGGCAGTAGAGCGTCGGTCAACTCCACGCTCTGCTCGGAGGAGTTGTCCCGGCGCATCTCTCCTTCGCCCGCTTGCGAGCTCCCGCCCTCGGCGGACTCGCTGCTGCCTTGAGCGGCAGCAAGTCGAGCCCTTTTGGCTTTTGCGGCAGCCGAAGGGAGGAGGTGGTCCGGTCGGGGGACGTCAGGTCGCGGAGGGTAGCTGCGGTACACCTCCGTATGTCCCTGCAGAGAGCTCTTCAGATAACGAAGCAAAAGCAGTTATTATTAGCTAAAAGAAGTCGAATACTCACCGGTTTGGGCGGATTCCGTGCGCTGAACAAGGTGGGCACATAGGGTACCGCGTCCACATCCAGCAGTACCCGCTGAACTCGTTGCAGCGCGACTTCATCTGGTAAATCCTCTGCGCACATGCGAGACGGATCAGCGGGGCCTGTGTACTCGAATCCCAGGCGATGTCGCTGCTGGATGGGTTGGACGCGACGCTTGTAAAAGGCAAACATGACGGAGGCGCCCGTCACTCCCTCCTTCTTCTGTGCCTCAATGACACCCAGCAGCTCCTTGACTTGGTCCATCTCCCCGTTGGAAGGTTTCAGGTTCCATTCCCCTCTGATCACAGGCGGTCTGTTCGACTTGGTTGGCAAATGGGGGGCATGGTTTTCGACGTAGAACCAGTGGTTTTTCCATCCAGGGAGATTGGAGGGGAATTTGTATGACAGATATTTGTCGCCGGTCTGCTGACGCAGTTGGATGCCGGCGCCCCCTACAACGGAAAGGTTCTTGGTGGTGGGCTGTGGCTTGACACGGAAGAGGTAGCGGAAAAGGTCCCAATGGGGTTCGATTCCGAGGAAGGCCTCGCAGTAAAAGATGAAAATCGAAATGTGGCAAATAGAATTCGGGTTGAGGTGATGGAGCTCAAGCCCGTAATAGAAAAGAAGGCCACGAAAGAAGGAACAAGTGGGGAGGGCCAATCCCCGTTCGGCAAAATGGAGAAATGTGACGATTTCGTCAACATTTTCCATGGGAAAAGGCTCACGGTAAGAAGGACGCCAATTGACAAGGGTTCTCTCCTGCAGCAATCCCTCGGAAACTAGGTTCTTAAGGTGGTTGAGGGAACACTTACTGTGGGACCATTCCGCGGTTGAAGGCTGCGCCTCCTCCGTCTTCTTCCCTTCGACCTCCGCTCTCTTAGGCGCCATCTCCGGTTCGTCGGCCACGAGATGCTCGGGGGCTGCGGGGAGAGTGGTGGGGGAGTTGGAGCGGGAAGATTTCCTTGGGGGGATGGCGGCGGCGCTTGGCTCAGATTAGGGGTTTTTGGTGGCTTTTGGCGGGGTGCAGATTGAAAGCGTGGTTTTTCCCACCGTTATCGCGGGGTTAAATAACCAGCGGGGTGGGGAAAAGTTACTGTTCCGAAGTTCAGGAGTCACGTCCGAGGATATTCCGAATCTGAGGGGTCGTTTGGTGGATTATTTGGTTTGAAAATTCGATTAATCATTTTTTCTGGGTTAATTAGCCTGAAAAAAGGGGTTTTTCAAATTCATAACCGAATACCCATCATCTGCACCATCATTTTGGTAATCTCGTAAGATGTCATTTTTTGCCTGCATACCACGACTGTTAGATCCTTATCTCCAAATTTTGTGGGATTTGGATTCAAGGCTCGGGGGCTGCGGGATACGTGGCATCGACTGCTTATTTTTCAAATTTTTTGAAGGATAAGCAGGATCATCGACAAATGGGACCCTCAGCCTGATTCTCCGATTCAACCTAAGGCTCGGGGGCTACTCCATATGGAGTGCGATTTCACAATCGCACACCATAGCAGGAATGAAATTCGGGGCATGAGCACCTCATTGCTTCAATGCAGCCAAGGAAGTACTCGAAGGAGGATTTCAAGGCGAGGCTTCGAAAGAAGTCGAGGACTACTTCGAAAGTACTCGATAAGCCTGCAGTACTCAGCTACGAAGAGCTCGGGGGCTTGTTGATGAAACAGGAGAGGCTGCCCACTACTGATTATATATTAATATTGATGAAGGAAAAGAGAGATACATTGTTTTACATAGAGAAACCTCAAGAAACGAAAAAGTAAACAAAGAAAATCATGAAAGTTACACCATGTTGTTCATCCATACTGACATAACATTTGGGAGATCCTTTTTACCTCTTAGTATAACTAAAGCAAATTCCTTCTTGAGATGTCTATTGCACCCTTCTATAATAGGCTGGATGTCCCTGAAAATTTGATCATTTCTTACCATCCAAATGGCTCAACACATTATGATGATCACATCCATGAAGAAGGAAACATTGAGCTGAATATGAAAGTCCATCAACGTTTGATATGGATCAGCTGGTGCCGAGATATGAAGCTGGAGAAGGTGCCAACATTGCACTCAGGTGCCAACATTGCTGTGCAAATGGACATCGCAGAAAAAGGTGTTCCAAGCTCTCCTCCATAGAGTTGGTGCACATTTACACTGTTGTAGTCGTGGAGAGTCATATTCTTACGTCTCAAAAGACCTCTAGTGCTTAGCCTGTTCTTTAGGAGTAACAAGAAGAAAACCTTGTGCTTATGCTGAACACATGATTTCCAAAGCCATGAAAAACTGGGATGTACCACTAAGCTACTTGTAAGTTTTGGAGGATGAAATAAGATGGATCCCTATATATATTGTCAGTGTTTTAACGCCACGCCCATCAAAGGATACCCCTGTCAGACCCGGGGCTACCGGGCTGGGCATGTAGCGTAGTTTAAAGAGGTCTAAGAGATTAAGTCCGTCTTATCTCTTATTCATTTTGTTTATCTCTTGTTTATCCCGTTTAAATAGGAGATAGAGTTAACCAACACGGAGATGATCTACCCGAGATATGTTCTGGTAGGATCCCTCAGCGGGGGTTGGTTAGCATCTTTGTAACCCTGGCCTCTTGGATATATAAGGGAGGTCGGGGACCCCCCCCCCCCCAGAGACAGAAGATCATTAGGTCATACTACATCAAAGGCAATACAAACCACACAGGACGTAGGGTGTTACGCTCCGTGCGGCCCGAACCTGTCTAAGTCTTGTGTTCCCTGCACATTCGAGTTCCTGATCTCGGCGTCCCCTCACCCAAAACTTACCACCTTGGGCATATCCCTCGGTGGGCAGCCGGTTAAACACCGACAACCCCCGAGGTGGTGAGTCTGTAGGTAGAGTGTCGCCGAGATCAGAAACTTAAAGGTGAAAGAAACATAAAGTTTTAGATAGGTTCGGGACGCCGAGGGCATAATACCCTACGTTCTGTGTGGTTTGTATTGTCTTAGATGGTGATCGGGTGATCCCCTGTTTGGAGGGGATTCATGCCCGTCCTTATATAGTTTGGGGGGACAGGGTTACATGAAAGTTCCAGTCGGATACAAGCCCAGAAGTCCTACCCAAGTACTTTTCGGTTAGTTTCCTAGTGTCTCTGACTAGTTACTGTATGAGTAGTCCTACTACGGCACAAATAGTTACAATATATGTAGGGCGTGGGCTATATTCCATCCCTTATTTTAGGATATGTACGCTATGTGAACAGTCCCGTGGGCCCAGATCTGACAAGCCTCCGAGCTATTCGTAGTCAAGTTCTGCAGGCGTCCGAGTACTTCTGAAGGCATCTTCGAGTTCATCCAAACTCCATCTTGAAGGTGTCTTCCCAGTACTTCCTTGGCTGCATCAAGGCTGTGAGGTGCTCATGCCCGAGTAGTTATCAAGTCTTCTTTTATATAGGGTGCGATTGAAATGGAGTAGCCCCCGAACCTTAGGTTGACTCGTAGAATCAGGCTGAGGGTCAATTTAGTCTTGAGTCTTCCGTCCCTATCTTACAAAAGATTTGAAAAATAAATCGCTGATGACACATGTCCCTGTAGCCCCCGAACCTTGAATCCAAATCCTCGAGATTTTGAATAAAAGATCCAAAGAATCGTGTCATGCAATATATGACAATAAAGATTTGATGGTTCAGATGGGCAAACTGGTTCAGAAATTTGAAAACCGCTTTTTCCGGAACGACTTCCCTGAAAAAATGGTTAAACAAATAAATTATCAAAAAACGCCCTAAATTACCGCTCAAATCAAACCTTGTTCGTTGAGAGCCGTATCGTATCCAGCCCCCGAGCCTGGGAGCTAGATTAGTCGCACAAGATACACCTAGTAGTCGGTGGCGCCAACCCCGAGCCTAGGCATTGGTCAAATTGCCGTTGGATCTTGAACAGTCGATGAAGCCGACTAGTCGGAGTCAATTCCGACTAGTTTTGTTGACGAGATGAGTAGTCGAAGTAGTTGAACACGCGTAAAACTAGTCGGGAACTAGTAAACGCAGTGTTATTGGAGCGAGACCCCTTCGGTAGCATAGAGTACCATTCGAGAACGAGTAATCTGGCCCTACTGGAAGTGTGGGAGTGAAGCCCATGCAGTAAACTCCACGTAATACAGTCATAAACTAGTAAACAGAGTAGTACTGGTAGCATGGGACCGATACCCTTGCAGTAAACTACACGTGGTACCAGTCGTGAACCAGTAAACGGAGTAGTACTGGAGGTATGGGAGCGAGGCCCATACTGTAAACTCCACGTAGTACCAGTCGTTAACCAGTAAAAGGAGTAGTACTGGCAGTATAGGAGCGATGCCCATACAGTAAACTCTATGCATATGCAGTACCAGTCGTGAACCAGTAAATGGAATACTACTGGAAGTTTAGGAGCGAGGCACCTTCAGTAACATAGAACACTAGTCGGAAACTAGTAATCTAATCGTTACTTCCAGTATGGGAGCGAGGCCCCTTCAGTAAACTTGCACGTAATAACAGTCGTGAACTAGTAAACGGAGTTGTACTGGAAGTATGGGAGCGAGGCCCATGCAGTAAACTCTACGTAGTACTAGTCGGAAACTAGTAATCTGATTGTTACTGGAAGTATGGGAGCGAGGCCCATGCAATAAACTCTATGTAGTACCAGTTGTGAACCAGTAAACGGAATAGTACTGATAGTATGGGAGCGAGGCCCCTTCAGTAAACTCCACGTGGTACTAGCCGTGAACCAGTAAACGGAGTAGTAATGACAGTATGTGAAGGTGACTGGAAGTCAATTAGCAAGGGAGAAGTAAATCTTGCTGGTAGCTTCAGTCAATTCCTTGGCGGATCATGAGAATTCACATGTTGCCATGCGAAAACGTCACAGTTGCCCCGAAGAAATTGATGACGAGGTCCTTCACGTGGGCAAGACAAGTCGAATGTTACCATGCGACGATGTCTCGGTTGGCCCAAAGGAAGTGACGCTGAGGTCCTTCACTTGATCTTGATCAGTTCCTTGGCCGGGCCAAGACAAGTCGTATGTTGCCATTCGAAGATGTCTCGGTTGGCCCGAAGGAAGTGACGGTGAAATCCTTCACATGCATTGTTACGAAAGTGGTCGGCATGCGAAGATGACTCGGTTAGCTCGAAAGAATTCCTTGGGCGGACCAAGACAAGTTGTATATCGCCATGCGAAGATTTCTCGGTTAGCCCGAAGGAATTGCTTGGGCGGGGTAGGACAGTTCGTACGGCGTTGAAATAAGGATGAACGAACAAGCCCTATTTTAGGTAAATTCCTTGATTCCCTAACCGAGTGGTTGAATGAATTCTTTGGAAAAAACCCCTTGTTTTGAGATAAAACTCAAGTTAAATAAGTTCCCTAAAGATCTCCGTAAAACCTTCTTGAATCAGGTTTCAGTCTTCACGTGGGCAACCGCCTTGTTGCGCTCAGCCCCCGAGCGTAGAATCCAGACGAGCGTGGATAATTGTCGATCTTGATTCGTGGGTAATTGCCGACGAAGCCGTATCGTTTGTTGATGGAGCCGCGATGGTTTGTTGATGAAACCCTACTATTTGGAATCAATTCCAACCGGTCACCGGTGGAGTGAGTCCCGCTCCCGACTAGTTGTGTAGTCGAAGTAGTCGGCGGCGGGTCGCTGAGTGCGCTCGCGAGGGCGAAGTAGTCATCAAGGAATCGAGGGTCCTGCCTTTCTGGAACAGTTCTAGATCCGACAGGTTGTCGGGTTGATGGCGCAGAAAAGCGGGCTGGGGTCGGGTAGCTTGGAGGACTCCGTGCCCATCCGATACCCGAGCCCGCCCAACCAAGTTGAAAGCGCAGAAAGGTGGGCTGAGCCGGGTAGCTTGGAGGACTCCGTGCCCTTCCGATGCCCGGACCCACCCGACCAAGTTGGAGGCGCAGAAAGGTGAGCTGAGACATCATGATCATCAGCATTTCGTCAGCATTTGCATGCTGTTCCAGTGCTTCAAGAAGGTCATTGAGCTGCTGAAAATCTTGTGTTGATAGTGGTAAATGAAAAGGTTGTTCAAGGCTCTCAATTTCCTTAGCCTTTTGAACACTAATAGATTTCCTTTTGGCAAAGGAAAACAACTCAGGGAAAGCCTGACAAGGCACTAGGGACCCCCACAAATCAGTCCACATGTTGCATGATCTACCATTCTGTAAGGAGACTGAAGCTAACCCCTTGAATGTGTCTAGAAGTTTCAGAATATCTCTCCACCAGAAAGAGCCCCTTTTAATGTGATCAGGTAGCGTTCCATTAGTGTAATGTTTTTCCCAGACTAAATGGACCATGGTACATCAGCTTTGTTAAAGAATTTATGCAAGTATTTCAGGAGAAGTGCTTCATTTTGAGTCTTAAGTCTTAAGACCGCCAGTCAGACTTTGGGAGGCACACCATCTCCCAGGCTGCTTTAGGTGGGTTTTTGGCATTGATACCCCCCCCCCCCCCCCTCCTCCCTTCTCCAGAGACAGTGCTTTCTATACTTGTCTATTTGCTTGATGACTGTCTTATGCATGAGGAAAGTGCATAGGGAGAACATTGGAAGGGAAGTGAAGACTGCATTTGTCATTTGCAGTCGACCTGCCTGTGATAAAAAAGTTGATGTGCTGACCAACCTTGTCTCACATCTAGAAACCAGAGGCATGAAGTCCTCCACTCTTGATTTAGTGAATCCAAAGGGGCAACCCCAGATAAGTAAAAGGCAACTGTCCAATAGAGCAGCCAAAAGTCAGAGAGGAAAGTGTATCTTTGTTCAGTGATGTTGATAGGCACCATCATAGACTTAGAATAATTGACCTCCAGACCAGTGGAGACATCATATGTTTGCAAGAGGGATTTCAGATGCAGTAACTGTTCTGGGCATCCTTCCATGATAATCAGTGTATCATCAGCATATTGTAAAATTGGGAAGTCTTGGTTGTATGTGAGAGGGATGGGTACGGATAACTCCTGGAGATCCTTGGCATTGTTCAGGATTGTTTGCAATAAGTCAGCAGCAAGCACAAAGAGAAGTGGGGATAGAGAATCCCTCTGTCTTACACCCCTTCTGCAATGGAATGTTCTTCCAGGGACCCCATTGAGCAAGATTGATGAAGTTCCAGTTGAGAAGATCAGTTTCATCCAAGATAGCCACAGGTCTCCAAAGCCTTTATGTTTCATAATCTCTAACATGGCCTGATGTTCTATCTTGTCAAATGATTTCTCAAAGTCAAGTTTGAGAATGATAATTTCTTTCTTTGAGGTGTGGCAGAGATGTAGGTACTCAAATGCCCATGCTAGATAATCTTGTATGGTTCTACTCTGAATGAAGCCATATTGGTTTTTGTGGATCAATGAGATTATGATTCTCTACAACCTGTTGGCCAAGAGCTTTGTAATTATTTTGACCGATATATTTAGTAGTGACATTGGTCTGAAATCTGAGACTTTGGTTGGTCCATCCATCTTAGGAATCAGGGTGATATATGAGCCATTAATGCTCTGTAAGCAGACTTCCCCAGTGAAAAAAGCTTGGCATAAGGCATAAAAGCCATACTTAATTATAGATCAGCATTTCTTGATGAAGTCTGTATTGAACCCATCTGGCCCTGGGAATTTACCAGGAGGCAGGTGGGCTACCACCTGATCAATTTCTTCCTGACTAAAAGGCGCTTCCAACATAGATAGATCAGGTTGGTCTGTGAAGAAGCTACTCAAGTCAAACATCATGTTTTGAAATGCAGAAATGCCCAACCTGTCTTTGTATGCCTCCCAAAGAATCCCAGCCTTTACATGATGATTAGCTTGTAGCACCCCATTAGTATCTTCCAGAGCGTGATCAGGTTTTTTCTGTGCCTCAAGGTTGCATTTGCATGGAAAAACTTAGTGCCCTCATCACCAAACCTCACCCACTTGATTGCTGCTCTTTGCTTCCAATATATTTTCTGTTGCTTTAGCACAGAAATAAGTTTATCAATCAGGGCCTCTTTGAAATTCCACTCCTGAATAGAAAGGTCCCTGCATTCTTCTAGCAGTTCAAGAAAGGACAGTGTCAGCTTGACATTTGCTATGTTTGTCTTCAGATTGGACATTTGTGACTGCCAAGCCTTTAAAACTCTTCTAAGATTCTTGAATTTTGCCGAAATGATTTTTGCTTTGTCAGTTTGATTAGTGGGCACATTCCATCCATGTTGAACTACTGCCATAAAGACTTCATGTTCCTTCCAATAATTCTCAAACCTGAAAATCTTGCTGCTAGGTACCTCTGTTGCAATTTTGATTATACATGGTTATGGGACCTGAGGTCTCCATAACCATGGTTATGGGACCTGAGGTCTCCATAACCATGGGCCATACTGGTGTATTTGGATAAGACAATGTCCAAGAGTTTGATATAAAGTACCGGTTCAATCTCTCAAGTAAAGGAATGTCCTGCTTATTAGTCCAAGTGTATTTTCTCCCCTATAAAGGCAGCTCAACCAATCTTAAAGCACTAATGGCTTCATTAAAAATAAACATCTCAGAAATATCTCCACCATGTTTATTTCTGTTTCCAGGACTACGCATGAGATTAAAATCCTCAACAAGCAACCAATCCACATGGTCAGGCATTTGAATATTTTTTAACCAATGGGCAAACTCTCTTTTCCCCTCTGTGGTACAAGGGGCATATATGTTTGTAAGCATCCATTCCTCATTATTAAGGTTTGATCTAAAGTTCACTGTGATAGCAAACTCATTCTGATAGACCAAATTCCCCTCAAGGAGAGAAGATTTCCAAATGGTAATAATTCCACCCGAGGCACCAACAGATGGTAGAAAAAGATACTGATCAAAAGCAGGTGGACAAAATTTTCTAATAAAGCCATTATCAAAATTCTCACGTTTAGTTTTCTGAATGCAGAGAACATCACATTGGCTTTCAATGATTTTATCTCTGACAGAAGTCCATTTCTTGTCAGAATTTAAACCTCTGGCATTCCAACAAAGAACCTTCCATTCTCTAGTCAGATCAGGAATTCATGAGCCCCGCAGTTCAGCAGTACAGCCGACGAGCATTCCTGCTCCTCATTTTGTCAGCGGCATGCAATTGGTGACGAGCATTCCTGCTCCTCAGTTAAGCAGTACAACCGGCGCCCAATTGTGCTCCGATTCTCTCTAACCGCCTTTTATTGTATTAGCTAACGTATGTGCGTTCCCAGTCCTTTTCTCTATTGTGAAGACAAGCTGGTAGCTAGCTACCGGTGGATGCTGCCATGGATGCTCGTGGGCATCGAATATGCAAGGTGCCGTTAGCGAAGTACCTTAGTCTATTCGTTCATCAACGCGGGGAGAAGGAGAACATCTCGCCATTCTGATTATTTCAGGATATTGTTCTCTTCTTTGTTCCGTCTTCTTCTCCCCTGAAGTTGAGGTCCCTTCACGGTTTAGGCACAGTACAGCTTAGCCCAGCCCCAGCGTCTGTCATTGGAAGCCAGGAAACGAACAGCTAGCCGATCGGAACAAGCACCTTTTCAGGGTTGTGTCCTTAGCGTGAGCGCGAACCCTTTCTTGGACAGCGCTGCATTGCGCGTCGTGCACGAGCCAGGTCGATGCAGAGGCGCTGCAAAGTACAAACCCCAACCAACCAGACCCCGGAAAAGGCTTCGTCGCCAACTGTGAGGCCTCCGAACTACCCCCAACCGACTCGCCAGTGTCCAAAGCATGCATGCGTCGCTCCCGTGAAGCCGCCGACGCCGGCACCGAACCATGATCCGCTTGCACGCGCGGCGGGCAGATCAGAGCTCCGATTCCGAGCACCGTCAGCAGCTGCTCGCTTCCCCCCTTGTCCGCACTCCGCACCCGACACAACCGTGAGAATCTGATCGTCCGATTGAAGGGAGAGGGAAGGCCTCTGCTGCCGGCCAGGCTTAAAAAACCCGCTCCGAATCGGCGCCGTCGCTCGACGTGGCGGCACCTCGGCGGCCGGAATCTGCGTACCCGTCGTGCGCGCGCGGGCGGGGATCACTCGCATGTGCTGTCCGGCGCGGCAATCATCGCCGCCGGCGGTGGAGGTGGCGTCGCGCACCGATTGTTTTCTCGATTTTTCATCTGATGACTCGACGCCGCAATCCGGATTGAATCTGGTCGCCGTCGTATTATTCCAGCCAGGTGCGTTTCATTTCGGCAAGAAGCCTACTAGAGCACAAGGCTATTTGGGGGGCAGCTGACAAGCTGACGCGACCGGTCTCCTCCTGTTCGGGACACGCTCACATGCCGGTGTTCTACGCACGGCGGCACGGGCGCATGGTCCTAGACGTATTTCGGCCGTCCACGATGTTCAGTAGCTCTATGTTTTTTCGCAATCCTATTTCTGGCTCCTTTCTAAGTCCCGGGCACCTCCCCAAACATAACCACGAACTTGAATTTCCACGGCATAGTGGCAGCTCAAAGCCTCAAAGGTCGTCTGAAATCCACAAGTCTATCATCTAGGAACCGTATTTTCAATTTTAAACTAAAAACAGATAAATGTATCCATTCCAGGCCTATCAATCAGTAAGCTGGCAATACAATTCGGAATGAACAGTACTCTAACAGCCGCTAGGAAAACGATGCTACTACAGCTAGAACGCTAGACGGACGGCCGCAGTGTCCAACGGAACAGTGAGCCGCAAGCCGCAAACTGCCGGGGGCGATTGGTTCCGCCGGCCCCGCCATCCATGCAGGCGAAACCGTGTTCGCCCGCCACCTCCCCCATGTGCTGCCGCCTCCAACCGCCGCGGCGCGCTGCCGACTGCCGTGCCCCGCATTCAACCCTCCTCTCCCTCCCGAACCCGGAAAAGAAGTCTCAGAAAATCCACCAGCTCCCGAGCCCTTTTCCGCGCTCTCGCCGCCTCAGCAACAGGTGTCGTCCCCATCGCGGCCACCTCGCCTAGCTAATCCGTTTTCAATCAGCGGGGAGGTCTCGGGGGCGTTAAACAAACACCCGTAAATTAATCGCCAATCATTTCCGCCCGCCCGCACGGTGGTCGTCCCGCCCCTGTCGCAACTTAACCTCCTCCCGGTTTGTCCTCATCGCCCTCCCCCCCCCCCCCACCCCCCCCCCCCCTCCCCTTTTAAATTCCCAGGCCCGGCTGCCAGTCCCGGCACCCGGCGCCGGCAGCAACCAGCCAGCGAGCGATCGACCGAGACAGAGACAGAGCAGGGAGCGGAGGTCGAGAGCAGCAGCAGCAGAGGGAGATGGTGAAGATTCCGAGCCCCAGGAGGCTGTTCAGGAGCCGGTCCAGGAGCACGGCCGGCAGCAGCGCCGGCGCGGACATCTGCGCCATGGTCGCCGAGCACGAGAAGATCGAGTGGGAGGTGCGGCCCGGCGGGATGCTGGTGCAGAAGCGGCGGACGCCCGAGGAGGACGCGGCGGCCGTCGAGTACATCCTGGTCAGGGTCGCCACCGGCTGGCAGTGGCACGACGTCTCCATCGACGCCACCGCGACCTTCGGTACGTTCCATCGCCCTTCATTCCCTGCATTGCCGTTTCCTTTGATGGAAACCGTGGCGCTGGTTGCTAAGCTGCGGTTGCTCCCTACCCAATGCAGGCGACCTGAAGGTGATGCTGTCGCTGGTGACCGGCCTGTGGCCCAGGGAGCAGAGGCTGCTGTACAGGGGCAAGGAGAGGGACGACTGCGAGCACCTGCACATGGTGGGCGTCCAGGACAAGGACAAGGTGCTGCTCCTGGAAGACCCGGCCGTCAAGGAGAGGAAGCTCAGGTCGACCACCTTGGCGCAGCTAATGGGGGTGCCCTGCCACTCCTTCATCCAAGTGTAGAGAGGGTCCCCTGAATTTCTTGCAGCTTCCTTTTCGTTTTTCTCCTTCTTTCAGTTCGTTCGCGTGAGCGACTGAGCAAAGATTTCAGCTCAGTCTAACTGCAGTGTTCAGAGCCTGCTGAGTTTCAGGTCCTGAATTCGGCCAATCGAATCAGGACGTTCTCAAAATAGGATACTATACTGTAAGACGATAAACACATTATGTAAATTAATTCCCACTGCCACTGTGTATGTACTAATTCTTTGCTTCTTACTCTGTACATACATATTCTTATTTCTTCCATTGTTGAGGACAGCAATACAGTTCATGGTTTTCACAAGATGCTCTGCAAATAAATCCTTGCCTTGTTTTCATAATCAAGTACATGCCCCCATTTTCTCCATCAGCTAAGGCATGTACTGAACCCCGGACATGCTAGAGCAATTCGCGCTGCTCTTTTTTTTTCAGTCCGCATGTACTTGCACACACCTGCTGCTTCAAGTTGCAGTTGACAAAACCAAGCGGCAGCAGGTTCACGGCTACCAAACACGCAGAAAAATGCCAGCTTGGACTGAACTGCAAAGGCTGGACAGAAACCTGCTTTGAGCAAGCTGCCCTACCCACCATCAACAACTACTCGCAGAATCAAAGAAATGGTAGGCACTATTATCCGCAAAAAAAAGGACATGATCTGTACTGTGCGATTTTTGCATGGAGGAAAGGTCTGCGCTTTGAGGATGAGCTTCATGACAAAAGCACAAATATGTGATAGGACAGATGATCGCACGGAGGGAAAAGTCCATCGCTTTCAAGTCGTTTTTACGCCTATTAGTTGTGTTTGGTTCATCAGGCTTTTTGCATAATGCTGAGTTTGGTTCATGTGGGTTTTGCATCGGGATGTGATCGGTTCAGGGTTAAGGGCGTAATTAACCTGATGAACATGTGTGTTAGGCAGGGCTAAGATACCTAGATGGAGCATAGTATTAGCCAGTTTCGCTCGGCATGTTCTGATGTCCATCTGCCCCTCCAGTCGCAATTGACCTACGCCAGGATGCAGCAGGCGTCTACGGCTACCAGACATGTAATCGGCCAGCTTGCGCTCAACTGCAGAGTGCGGGCAAAAGCTTGCTTTTTTTAGCAAGTTGTCAACCGTATACCTAAAACTTTTTAAGAAGTGTTTAGCTCAGGGAGTCAAGACGGTGGTCTGCGCTCTGAATCTCTGATGACGTTCGGTACAGAAAGTTTCAGTAGTTTCAGGAAGCTGCTGTTTCTACCGCTTCCCCTGCTCCTTTCCCAGTGCCGTTTACAGTTTTCACGCGTGCAAAATTCTAACCAACCATGGTGAGAGTGAGACCCGGAGTCAGCGACTTTTTTTTTTTTGATAAACAAGTCCGACAATTGGAGCGTGTCTGATCGACTGATGATCATAGAACCAAACTAGTACTACACAGCTACCACTACCAGATGCCGCGAACTACGCCCCTGATCAGGTCCAGGCGACAAGGGCCTGGCCACAGACAGGGACCCGAAATCTAACTCGAGATTATCCAAATCCAATCCATCCGGCGCTCCGTGGTGCTCGACCCAATCCCTGGACTCGTGCCGGAAAGGGTGGGGCGGATTGAATGCTGACGCAGTGGCGGCCCCCCGTCCCGCGCCGCCGGCCCCCCGGCTCGTGCCCATCGATCCGCGGCGCATGTGCCGGGGGCAGGGGCACCCAGCGAGATCAGCGCAGACGGAGACGGTGACAGTGACGCACACGCGCGCGGCGCGCCACCCGATCAACTTGCCATGTTACTCCTCCTGAAAATTAATTAATCCCAAATGGGATCGTCCCGCCCCCGGCGTGTCGCCGTCTCGCCGGTCGGCCAGGCGCCGCGCCGCGCGGCTTATCCGAGCGGCGGGTTCGTGGGGAGCCATGCCGCACCAGTGCCGCCGCGAGGTCGGCACGGCGGCCGCATGTGGCTGCCTTGGGGATAGGTTCCCCTCCCAGGCTCCCACGGAGCCGATTGGATTGGATCGCGCGCGCATCCTGTGTCCTCCGTCGCGCGCGGGTGAACAGGGTCATCGGTTTGGTTCGTGCCGTTCGAGGAAAACGTGCGTGAGCTCTCGTAGATCCGGGCAGTATTGAGCATGAAGGCAAAGCGTGACCACAGCGCAGAACATGTTGCTGATGCAGCCGTCTCCTGCTCGCTACTTGCACGAGAGCCTGCCGGAGCGTCTAAGAATCCATACATTTCATGGATGCACTGTAGTCTGCACATGTCTGCCGTGTCTAACACAACGGCTACAATTCATTTGTACTCGCAGAAGGATGCAGCTCTCATCATTTGTGGGGTCTGGTCCCTCTGGACAGGGCGGAACGCGAGAAGACATGGCAGAATACGTTGGAGCCCTGGAGCTCCGGTAAGGCATGTCGCCGCAATGGTGGAAGATCTCATGTGTCTAGAAGTTCAGGCAGATAAACCGACAAGGGTGCCTGGCCGTTGGACACGACCGCAGGAGCAATGGGTTAAGGTGAATACTGATGCGTCCTTCATGCCATCCTCTTCGTCTGGGGCAGGAGGTGCCGTTATCAGAGACGCGGATGGTCGTCTTCTCTCGGCGGCGGCACGGAGGTATGTGCATGTCCCTGATGCGCTAACGGGGGAAGCTTTAGCAGCACGAGACGGCTTATTGCTAGTTGGAGAGCAAGGCCATGAAAATGTTATTCTGGAGCTTGACAATCTTCCGTTGGTGAACCTGCTACGTTCTGAAGATGGAGGCCGAAGCGTGATTGTTGGTATCTGGCAAGAGATCCGAGAGCTGTGTAGGGTTTTTAGTTGCTTCAAACTTTTGCATGTAAACAGGGAAAGCAACGTGGCGGCTCATGTTTGCGCAAGCTTGCCCACGGAATCGGACCCTGATTTGTTCTGGTCGGACCGTTTCCCGATTAGGCTAGCGGAAGCAGTTCGGAACGATTGTAACCCTGCCATATATTAGAGCTCTTGTGATTTGCCCTAAAAAATAAATTTATTTTTCAAATTGGGTAAACTGATGATTACTAATTTACTAGTAATGCTGGGTGGGCTGATCGCCCGTGTTCAGGCCTTTTCGGCCCCAGCAAGCACGCGGCCTCTTTGACTGGGCCTTGAAGTAACTACTACAGCCGACGGTATTCGCAGCCCGTATTCCACCACCCCACCTGTCAGGCAGTCGACAGCAGTCCCGGCCCACAACGATGCTAACCTGACCGTCTTTTTTACATTTTAACCCCTTTCGTGAAAAAAATTCACATTTAAACTTCTGGGCGAAGTATTCCTACGTTTGGATCCTGGGTTCGGCATCATGATACATGGCACCGAGGTGACAGGCACACGGTAAATGTGGCACCATAGGCCATGGCGCCGAGCTCAACATCACAGATCTCGGCACCGAGCTCGACGCCATGATCTATAGCGCCAAGCTTGCTTTTAAAAATTCCAACCCCATTCTCCTACCAGGCGCCGGGCGGAGGTGTCGATGTGGCGCGGCCTCCCTGCTGAGGGCGGCCAAGGGTCCCGCGACGAGTGGAGCGGGGCACGGGAGCCGAGCCCTGGCCCGAGGCCCGCGCAGGGGGCGTAGTCGGCGGTGACCTCGGTCAGTGGAAGCGGCAGCCGCGGTGACGGCGATAGTGAGGAGGCAGGCGCCAGTAAGGGAAAGTTGCGGTAGCGGCGCCGGAGATCCGAGAAGAGGGAGGAGAGAAGAGAGAGAATCCAGAGAGACGACGGAAGGGAATGAGAGAGAGCGCAGAGAAAAGAGGAACCAGTAACCTCACATGGCAGGGAGCTCGACGCCATGGATCTTAGTGTTAAAGCTCTCTACCATGTCATCACCACCGCTATAGCTACATTTACTGGTGCCTGCAATCTCAGCGCCATAACTCACGATCCTGACACGCATAGAGGCTGTCAATCACGGCGCCGACGCCTATGGTGAAAAACCGATAATACTTCCGCAGGGATCAAAACATGAATTTTCTTAGAAAGGATCAAAATGCAAAAGTACGGCTAACCTGACCCCTTCGGTTACACGACACCGGCCGGACCTTCTCCGGCCACTTGAGCGATGGCGGAGATCGCCGCCGGTGAGGCCTCAGCGCCTCCTCCTCCTCCTGCTCCTTCCACCTTTGGAGGCCGGCCTGCTTCTAATCCCACCTCCACCGGCAGCAGCCCGCCGTCGCGCACGACGAAGCCCGGCGTGAAGCGCCTCGTCCTAACCGCCTCCGTCCTCCTCTCCTTCCTCCTCGGTACTACCCGCCACCTCCCCTAGCTCCCGTGGCTAGTGTTTTCGACTCTTCTCTGTATAACTCGCCCGCATCTCTGCATGTCTCTCTGTAGGACTGCCCTTCCTGCTGAAATCCACCGAGATCCACCGCTCGCCGCTCCCTTCCGACGCAATCACCGCCCTCGCCCACCGCCTCCACTCCAATCCGCCATCCTTCCCCTGCGGCCTCCACGCGGTCTTCCTCCGGCCCGGTTCCGGTCCCTCCGATGCATCCCTCGCCAGTCGCCTCGAGCGAGCGATCTCAGCCAAGCTCCAGCTCCTCCCGGCCCCTCCCACTGCCGGTAATGTCTCGGTATCAGCCACCGTCGAGTCGGCTGGTGGCTGCTCCAGCAGCAGCAGCGTTGGTTCGCGTTGGCAATGCGGTGTTGTGACCACTGCGGACCTGGTGCTTGGTGATGAGGTGTTTGATGAATTGCTGCACTCGGCACTGGGCAGCAGTGGCGGGGACGGGTCTATGGTTTATACTGTTGTGGTTGTGGAAATTGATGATGTGGAGGAAATGAGGGTTGTTATCGGGAAGCATCGGCATGCTTGGCTGGTTGGAAAGGTTGACGAGGCTAAGGCTGTGTCAAGTATTGGGAAGGTATTTGTCAAGTATTTCATGAATGGCGGTATTGAGGAGGGTGAGACAGGCATTGGGAAGGGCGAGTTCATGCCAATTGGATCAGATGGAAATGTTGTTCTATCCTTTAGCTTGTTGAATGCTGATCCAAGTGGTTGGATGTACGATTGGTAAGAACAGAATTCACGAGTTAACTATACTTTTGTTGTTGCTTTATTGCTGTGCTAGTATTCCCTCCCATATCAAATTGCTAGAAAAATTCAAATTCTTTCATGCGCTATTTTAGATGTTTAAGTAAAGTACACCATATTAGACTACATAGATAAGGTACTTGTGCATTACATTACAGCATCTAGACTATGGGGATTATATTTCTTATTCACATCAGTTAGATGTTCTGTAGGCTGAGCTTAGCTTCTCGCAAAGATGAAACTTAGTTGCTGCTGCCACCGTTGTAATTCTTACACTTAGGCATTCTACATGCAGGGACTTTGAAAAGATTGGTGAGAGGATGTTGGATCCTGTGATTGAGGCACTGCGACCGATTGCGAAAATTAATATAGAGAGTCAGGTGCTAATTTTTGTTACTTTTAAACTAAGCTGCCTTATTCCATTTCTTGTGAAATAGCTGATGTTCCTTTTGTTTTATGATAATCATTTGTAATAAATAATAATTATATCATTTTTTTCAGGTTTTGTACCACACTCCTAAGTCGTCATATTCATATGCTGATGATAAACTGGGTGGCAATGTCCTTAGTATGGGAGACATTCCTTTCTTTGTATGTTTCTGATCTGTCTTGTACAAACTATTTGTGATTGACTGCATTACACGGATAGTTCCCTTAAGCATATATATTAGTCAACTGTGAGATCCACGAATCTAATCATGCCATGAAAATATGACGTTGACAGGTAAATTCAAATGAGTGGCACTTGGATACATCAATTTCAGCTACAGGACGATCGAAAGTTCTTCAATTTGTGGTGTATGTTCCCTGGATCAAACTTGCTCATTAATCTCTATATTTATTGTTTTCGTATAGTATCAAACTTACTCAGAGTCTCAGAACCATGATTTAATTTAATTTGTTGTCTCCAGGAAGTGTTAGCATAACACATGTTTCTACTACCCTCCTTCTTCAAATGTTCCTTCCTTATTTTTAATTATTTCACTCTCCTTTTTCCTTATCAAACTTCTTTTAGTATAGTGTGTCCATTCTGTTTGTTGTTTATTTTAAAGTTTGATGAAAGCCTAAAAACCAAACTATTAAGTTTATGCCATGTTTTCACCTAGATTTTCTGATTTTTCATGTGTCAAGTGTGCACAGATAAAGTATATCACTTTATTTTTTCATTGATCAAGTTTGCTATTAGTTGTACAAATATGTCCGGATGCTCATCTGAACCTTCTGTTCAATAATCATCAGATACGTTCCATCTGCAAAGGAATGCCCATTGCACTTACAACTTCCTGACGGTGGGATTTCAAAAACTAATGCATTTATATCCCCTGTAAGTGCTGCTATACCTAGCCGTGAAAAGGGAGTAATGCTACCTTCTTTCTGGTACCCATCTTGCTATTTTCTTAACAGCATTATCCTGTTTCATAGATGTGGGGAGGTGTTCTTATCTGGAACCCACCGGACTGTTCACCTGGTTCAAGGAAAACTCACGGTACCCGGAAGAAAATGTCATCTCAGGTGTGTGTAATCGAATCATTTTCTTGCCTCTTTGATATCTTGGCATTTTCATATGCAAAGGTCACTTTTTGAGTCCTGAATACCTTGTTTGCAATAGCATTGTTTGTTAAAATACCTATATCAAACAGGAACATATGGAGACTCTTGAAATCTTCATTGGACAACTAAGGCAGTTGTTTGGTCTAAAACCATCTTATCGCTCACAAGATATGGACATGTCAACAAAATTTGTAGCTAGTGAAAAGGGGTTCACAGAATGGTAATTTCTTTTCTCAACCGTCTTACTATATTTGCCACAGTACAAAATATATTTTGCTATCGCTAAACACAATATTGCACGGCCTGTTATTTCTATTCCATATTCATCACCTGATTGGACAACATTTTGGCCACCATTATTATTGCCCTTCTGATTACCACAAACTGCATATCCTCAAACCATCCGTCAGTACTACACTATGCATCACATTGCTTGCACACAACACACTATAGAATGTGGCAACCTCACCTTTTGACATCTAATAACTGCAAGATCAATCAGGGTGAACTGGGCCTTCAGCAAAGGTAGATGATCTAGAGTTTGGTTATGAACACAATTGTTCACAGTTGCAAATCATATTCATCAGAACAAGAAGTCTAGTAAAGCTCAAATTGCCATTATCGTGCTTCTTATTTCCTCCTCTTCCCCCCTTGCAGGGAGTTAGATTTACTGTATCGACATCATGCATGTTCCAATCTGTTGTCATGTCTCACCACCTTGGAGTCTCTATCCAGTCTGGTATGGCCCATTTTGAGGCAGTGCTTAATGATATACAAGAGGCTGTTATGCACATGGGTGCATACTAACGTTATTTCTGTTGCCAGGTCCGTTCTCTCCCAAGAATGATTGTCATGGATGAAATTGGAAGACAGGTTTGTCCATCTACCACTCTTGCTAAATGGACAGCTCATAGATCTGTAACTAGCTTTTATCTTTCTAACCTTTTGGTTATGCATGGTTAAAGCAACAGAAGTATGTTACATTCAAATATATGTTCATTTAATTATTTACCTGAACCTGCATGGTATATGCGGCTTATATGTTATTGTATCTTACCGTTGTACAATGGTGCTGATTGTTTGCAATCTTGATTATAGCATAGTATCACTTAATAGAGAGCTTAAGCTTGTCCTAACCATTTACATTTTCTTTTTCCAGGTTGAGCTTTCTCTTGAAGCTGCAAATTTAGCTCAAAGAAATGCAACTCTAGGAATAAGTGACTCTTCAGCTGGCAAGTTTTCAATAACTCTTTTTGCATTATGTCCTTGCACTTTATGAATATTTGCTGAGAAGTGTGCTGATGTACAGTATCTGCAACAAGAGCGAGGGCATTAGCTGAGGATGCATTTTTCCACCCATCTATTATGTCAATCAGTTATGCTTCAGTTGAGCATTATTTTGCAATTTACATGGTGAGTACATTATTGCAGACTTCTGTCAGTAAACCTTTATGATTGACACTCATGATTTCTCAGATCCTGAAAGTAAAGTGAACAGTACAGTAGTTAGATTCATCAATCATGGATTTTTAAATCAGATATAGAGCTTACTAACCTTAAGAAACTGCAAAATGAATGAAACGACAACTATACAGTGTACACTAAAATTCATGTGCATATCCAATCGGTACTACTGCTACATTAAGAACTATACTGTCCGCAACCATTTTAAGCACTCTATACATTCTGCAGCCATTTTTCGCACCGGTTTCCCTGCATGTGCTGCTGGCGGCAATCAAAGAGCTGAAACGTTACAAGGCAGAGCGAGCAAAATATTCAGCATTTCTTGCTTCCCGGGCGACATCATCCTGATCTGGTGCCTGGTGGTGGTTTAGGGCAGCGTCACTGCCTGATACTTCCATACAAGCTTGACAGTTGATGCGATGTAGTTGCTCGTTATTGGCATTGTCAATTTGTTCTAGTGCACACGGAAATGGCTGAAACGTCCACCTGATGCTAGGCTGAGAAGCAGACACACTGGGATGCTTGTAAAGCTAGCTGTAAGTTGTAACCCATATTTTGTTGTTAGGTTTAGAAAAGAATCGATGCTCAGGATCCTGACCAAAGATGTTGCAATGGCAAAGGCATTGATGCAATTATCTGGGTGTTTGGCAACAGAGTGAACCTGCTGTGTTGGTTAAAAAAAAATAGTTACTGAAAGAGTATGTGACAGACACAAATAATTCAGATTCCAGGAATTCATTTATCCCGACGACATCGACGTCATCCCGGCCAACCATCGACGGCCTAGAGGCGGAGCCCCTCCTCGATATCGACCTCGACATGTCTGAGCCCCACTTCGATCTCGCCGTCGCCGCCACCGGCACGTTTGATATGTCGTTGCCACGTTGCCGGAAGCTCGACACCGTCGCTGCCTCTGCGACATCGACGACGTGGAAACCCAGCAGGCCGAGCGCCTTCGTTGGCTACGTGGTCCCTCGATCCCCAGGAGGCCAGGACATCGTCGACGCCTTCCTCACCGGCGAGTGCCCAGAGTTTGAAGTTGAACGCATCTTCAAACTCATCTCCGCCGAGTTCCAGCACCACGTCGCGCTCGCCGTGGCGACGAAGACGCGATCGTCACGGGGCCACCAGAAGCGCCGCCGCGACATAGCAGACGATGACATTGACGCGGGCGGGGCTCGCGACGCGCCACCGTCACCGCCATGGGCGCGCGCCTGGCAGAGCAGCTCGAGCCGGCACTGAGGGACGACGGCTCGCGGCAAGAAGGCACCGTCTCAGCTCGAGACGCAAGTGACGCACAGGCACCGGGGCGGTCGAATCGCCGTGCAAGACGCCGGCGGGGTGGGGGGGGGGGGGTGGGGGGTGGTGCGAGTGAGCTCCATCGCTACGTATGGAGCGCGAGCTCTCGTCGCCTCCTCCAGCGCCGGCGTCGCACTTTGCAAAAGGACGTCTGGTTTGGATCGCGACCTAAAGTAGAGGTCTATTTGTCATTTTCTGCGTCAAATATTTTCATTTAGCCCCTATTTCATATCGCGCCAAATTTAGGGTATTTTGCTTTCTAGTATTGATCTTTATAATGCATGTACAGAATGGAGATACATTAAGGAACCGGTTTTTAATTGATCTACTGAAGTTCAAAGGGAATGAAGCTAAAGATAATATTCCTCAAGACATTCAGGAAATTCTCGTAAAGTTGTGATTTTTCTCTATGGATGTGGTTGTGTAATCAACATAAAAACTCTATGTTACATCTCCTTTGTGTGAAACATATATTTCTCTATGCACCCGTAGCGTTAGTACGAAGAAGGCCTTGACGGGGACGACCCGTGTCTGGTTCTCCTGTGCTACCTCGAGAAGGTGCTCGTGGTAGTAGGCCTCGCCGTCGGAGGAGAGCTCCTCTGGCGGCGGCGGAGGCAATGGCGCGGGCGGGGGACCCTGGCCCTTGGAGTCGAGGTGGTCCCTCCCGGGGATGGGGGCCAGGGGGACGGAGGCGAAGGGGCGGAGGAGGAGGCGGGACGGGACGCCGTGGGGATGGGGAGGCGGGAGGCAGCGCGGGCGGAGGAGGAGAAAGGAGGATGGGAGGATGGAGGAGGAGGCCGGGAGCGGAGGGCTAGGGTTTGGAGGGCTCTGCCTGTGGTGCGGGAGGGGAGAAGGAGGGGGGGCCTCAGGAGGCTTTGGAGCCTTGAAGACACCTCCCTCCAAGGCCTACTACTGCTGTGAGGCACTCAAGTCTTCGACATTGCAAGCAAGCAAGCAAGCAGGGGGGAGAATTTGCTGTGTCGTCGTGTGGGAGGGAGGGCAGGAGGCGGAGGCGGAATGAAGAAGACGAGCCGCCACTGATGGAGGGAGGAGGGAGGACGGGGCTGGGTGGGCCCTTCCGCTCTGGTCTCCTTTCTTCGTGAGCGGTAGGGATGAAAACGAAAATAGTATTTTTCAGTTTTTAAGAATTATTTTTAAAATTTTATCAATTTTTAAGGTTAAATGAAAACAAAAATAATTATTAAAAAATGAAAATGGTAAAATAATACGAAAGTGAAAACGGAAATGATTTGAGCATCCTCCGATCGTTTTCGAGAACTATGTATTTTCGGTGTATTCTACGTATTTTATCGATAGAAATACCATATTCATGTACAATGACAGCACCTCTGCTATCTATATTTTAGAATGGCATATCTATATTTTTAGAGAGTCATGACTCATTTGTCCTAACCCTAAATCACAACCCAGCGACCTGAATTCATAGGACTATGAATAGTTTCTTGGATGGTGGGATTAATGTCTGAATTTTTAGTACTATAAAATGAGATACATGTCATTGATGGATGGATATTTGGATTAAGTATGCATGAAATATGTCAAGTCATATGGTTAGAGTTGCGCTCTATGGTTTGACATATTTATCTTTTTTTAAATATCGTTTTGACAGGTTTCGATCATTATTGATGTGTTCTTGATCGTATATTTTTATTTTTAAAATTATTGTAATACCGATGCTATTTTTGTTTCCAATAACATTGTATCATTTTCATTTTTAGTGAAAAAATATGAAAGTAAAAGTGATAGAGTCTTTCACGGATGGTTTCCGACTGTTCTCGTCCCTGCTGAGCCGCCAAATCGACACCCTCGTCCTGCTCCCAGGCAGGTCTCCTCCACTCCGCAGTCGCATGCACTTAGTATTTTCTACCTTTTGTTAGAGCCTCCCACGACTGCCACAAGGGCACAAGGCTTCATGTACTCGATGTCGATGTGTTTGAAATTACATGGTGTATTTCATTTCGTTAGGATAATATTTTGACCGAGAATTATTTCACTAATATGACATAGTATGATATAAATCATAATCATAATACCTTCATCATATTCCTTCCGTTCTAAATTGTAAGTTGTTTTGGCATTAGATACAAAATTTTTAGTATATATCTAGACATAGTGTATATTTAAGCAATTTGGAACAATTTACAACTTGGAATAGAGAGAGTAGAATGTAGTTACGTTTAGAAAATATAGCTACGCTTTGAATTCCAACATGTTCACTTAATCAGCAAGCAGTGGTCACTTAATCATCGCTGGTCGCTTGCTACAGTGCCACTACGTGAACAAACGGCCAAGCTAGTAATGTACTAGAAACGGTAGTTTTTTAAACCGTGAAAAACAATTCCACTCCATCAACTCTACCTTTCTTTCTGTAGCTTCATCACCTGTGTTTTTCTATTTGCTTATAAAAAATAGAAAATACCATATTGGAGAGGACAAAAAGAATAGTTCCAATAAATAAACTATTCCAACGAAGGTAATAGATTACAAACTCAATAATGACATACAACCTAGTTCCAAGCAAGAGGAAGAGTGGTGGCCAAACTCATCAAAAAATACATTCATAGTTGGAGCATTGGCATTCGAAGTAGACTGATCGAACGCAAAGTGAGAAACTACATATTTGTAATATCTTTTTGGGATAGTAGGAATGTAATAAGGAGCCATAATAGCCACAACTATCATCTTTTGTCTCTACATACTTACCGCGGTATCTTGTAAATAATGTGTCACTTTATTTTTAAAAATCTAAAGGATCGTCCAATAACATTGCGAATGGAGGAGTGAACATGATTAAATCATCGTTCTACACGAGTCTTGGGTTCCATAATTATAAGCGTATGGGAAAGTAGGGTTCCCAATGACCCGCCCACTAGGCTGGCAGAAGAGAATAAAGTGGGGGCCCCAATCATCTGGTGACCTTGAGCTCCGTGCTCGTTGGGTTTAGGGTTCCAACTCTGAACGATTCAGACAGCATCGAGCCCTGGACCGACAACCATCGATAGTAAAGGCATAGCGCCCGAGGCCGAATGGTGCAGAGTCACCATCTCTGCCTGTCACCTCGTCATGTGTAGGGCCGTCGGTGGCCACAGGTGTTTACACGATCAAACGATGTTTCGTCTGGGACCTTTCAGGTCACAAGGAGCAAGGTGCAAGCACCTCGATCCCTGAGACGTGGCCAACATCCGGGATGCCTACCAAAGTCATCGCTTGTTCACACGAAGGCGGTGGTGGATTTCGGAGTATAAAAAGAGGGGAGCCCCCTCGACATTGTAAGCATAAGATGGCATATAAGATCATTAGCGAGAAAAGCAACAACACATCCCCTGCAGGACATAGAGTGTCACGCTATCTAGCGGCTCAAACGTGTATGATTCACGTTCAAAGTGCTCAAATCATTCATAGTCTTTCGCGTCCAAGTATGCACGTTATCCCTAGGCTAAATCTCAAATAGGAGGTCCCTACGGATCCCCACTCAAGGTTATAAGATATGTAGGGAACGTGGGCTAACCACGGCTACGTGTTTATATAGCTAGGAAAAGCCGCTAGCGTGGCGTATACAAGTTGGAGTTGTTACACAAGATATATCTCTAGGTTCAGGTTTAAACAAGGCCCGAACTCTATCTATAACAACTTCTAGATTACATACAACCAACTCCTAACGTAACACGCCATCTGATAAATTCTAACAGCCTCTCTCAATCTAACTTGTCTTCATCTGCAAGTTTAGATTGCGCTTCAATTCTTCGAAAGGCCGAAATAAGGAACCTTACCTGGCGCGTTGATGTTGTGGCACAAGCGGAAGTCGAGCTGAAGAGCAGAGATTATCGACGAAGTCGTTGATGTCACGTCGGGATGCGATAATCGTAGGTCTTAAAAGTAACATGAGACACTTGGGTCGAAGCTTACTCAAGATGTTACCGATAATATGGGTGAAAGTACCCCTTCAGAGGTTGCTTCCGTAGGCTACTGTCTATATGAGACTTGGCGATGTTGGTAGGGAGTCGGAAACACTGCGGGAATGATGCTCGCTGAAAGCGGCGACCAAAATCCCGTGGTCCAGGACCGTCCGGACTGGGACTCCGGTCGTCGTGCCGGTCCCCCTGGCGCCCGTCGCGCCTGGGATGGGAGTCTCAGCGCTCCTCGTTAGGCCGTGCGTGACCAGCGTCGTCCGCGTTCGCGGCCATCCGGTCGAGGTTGGCATCGTGCCGAGCCTGGCGCCATGTGTTGATGACGCTGCGAGCGTCGCAGTTGGGCCCGATCCGCTCGTGCATGTTCGGACACCGTGGGATAGACGCCTGAACGGCTCGTGGCGCGGGCGGGGCTGTCGGTGTTTAACCGGCTGCCCACCGCGGGGTATACCCAAGGTGGTAAGTTTTGGGGTGAGGGGACGCCGAGATCAGGAACTCGAAGGTGCAAGGAACACAAGTCTTAGACAGGTTCGGGCCGCACGGAGCGCAACACCCTACGTCCTGTATGGTTTGTATTGCCTTCTGTATTGAACGACCTAATGATCTTCTATTTTGAGGGGGGTCCCTGACCTCCCTTATATATCCGAGAGGCCAGAGTTACAAAGGTGCTAACCAACCTCCGCTGAGAGATCATACCAGAACATATCTCGAGTAGATCCCCTCCGTGTTGGTTAGCTCTATCTTCTATTTAAACGGGATAAACAAGAGATAAACCAGATGAATAAGAGATAAGACGGACTTAATCTCTTAGACCTCTTTAAACTACGTTATGTGCCCAGCCCGGTGGCCCCGGGTCTGACAAGCCCCCGAGCTCTTCGTAGCTGAGTACTGCAGGCTTATCGAGTACTTTCGAAGCAGTTTTCGACTTCTTCTGAAGCTTCGTCTTGAAGTCCTTCTTCGAGTACTTGCTTGGCTGCATCGAAGCTATGAGGTGCTCATGCTCCGGATTTTTATTATGGTGTGCGATTTAAAAATCGCACTCCATATGGAGTAGCCCCCGAGCCTCAGGTTGAATCGGAGAATCAGGCTGAGGGTCCCATTTGTCTGTAATCCTCCTTACCTACTCTTCGAATAAATTCGAAAAATAAGTAGTCGATGCCACGTACCCCGCAGCCCCCGAGCCTTGAACCCAAATCTCCCAGGTTTGGGAAAAAGGATCCAAAAATCGTGGCATTAGTGTTACTCTAAAATCCCGAGAAAAACTCTTCGCTTTCTGCATAATGAAAGTAAGCCTCCCGCTGGTTTATTTAACCGCGCGGTGATTTAAGATTTCTTCTGCACTCTCAGTCTTCATACGAGTCTTCTTCGAGTAGTTTTGCGGCGTCCGGCCCCCGAGCTTACGAGCCAGGAGAGCCGAAGGAGCCATGTCGAGTAGTGCGCATCGCCCAGCCCCCAAGCCCGGGAACTAGCAGAACTGTGATGGCACGCCGTGCTGCCTAGAGGGTTGTTGCCGAAGCTTGATCTGAAAAAAGACAATGCATACATTATGTAGCATAATGCGAAGATACCGAGTAGTACTCAGTAATAATATAAATACACCAAAATTTATTCGGTGTAAGAATTTCGCGTCTTGCTCTTGCTAGGCCATGTAATTTCTCCGGGCAGTTAGCCTCTTACGTTTAAGCACCTGATCCCTGATGGCCGTAGACCATAGCGTAGGGAGCTTAGCCGCATGCACGCGTAGGAGCATAGGCTTACAGAAAAGTCGAGGTTTCACGGATTAAGGCGCGTGCTACCCGAGTACTTTAGCAACCGTTAAGAGAAGACAGAGAAGTCGTCATGCGACAAAGAGGATGCGCAGTGCGCAAAGATAGTCGGCGAAGTGTAGCTCTGGAGGGTTTCATGCCCATCGAGAGTCATACACGGACAAGTAATCGATCATGGTGTAGCCCCCGAGGGTTTCATGCCCGTCGAGAGGCGTACCAAAAAAGGTAGCCGATCTTGTGAAGAACAAGTCGGAAAAGGTATAAATCACTTAGCTTGATTCGTGGACGAATGTCGACGAAGCCGTGTAGCTTGTTGATGAAGCTGCGACGATTTGTTGATGAAGCTCGACTAGTTGGAACCGATTCCGACTAGTTTTCAAGTCGAGACGAGTAGTTGATGTAGTCGTCGGCGAGCTGCCGATCGTCCTCGCGAAGTCGAAGTAGTCGAACACGTTGCTGCCGCGCGCGGATATTGCGGCACAAGCCGAAGTTGAGCCGGGTCGTCGAGGTCGACGGCCGCGGTGCATCGACGTTGCAGCGCAAGGTGAAATCGAGCCGGGTAGTCGAGGTCCATGTAGCCGTTCGCTGAAGGATCCGATCTCGAACTCGATGAATCGATCCGTCGATGCACATGCGTGAAGGTAGCAATCCACCACCTGGTGAACTAGAAAGATGCCATCGAGTTCGCCGGTGGATCTTCGACGCGCTCCCCTACCTGGCGCGCCAGCTGTCGGTGTTTAACCGGCTGCCCACCGCGGGGTATACCCAAGGTGGTAAGTTTTGGGGTGAGGGGACGCCGAGATCAGGAACTCGAAGGTGCAAGGAACACAAGTCTTAGACAGGTTCGGGCCGCACGGAGCGCAACACCCTACGTCCTGTATGGTTTGTATTGCCTTCTGTATTGAACGACCTAATGATCTTCTATTTTGAGGGGGGTCCCTGACCTCCCTTATATATCCGAGAGGCCAGAGTTACAAAGGTGCTAACCAACCTCCGCTGAGAGATCATACCAGAACATATCTCGAGTAGATCCCCTCCGTGTTGGTTAGCTCTATCTCCTATTTAAACGGGATAAACAAGAGATAAACCAGATGAATAAGAGATAAGACGGACTTAATCTCTTAGACCTCTTTAAACTACGTTATGTGCCCAGCCCGGTGGCCCCGGGTCTGACAGGGGCGTCCGGGCCCTCCTGTCGAGGCTGCCCCTCTAGGTGGACCGAGGAGTTCGGTCAACGTATCCCAGACCCTCAGTTGGGCAAGAGGCTGTGTGTCGACGCCGTGACGCGGAGCTTTCCCCTTGATGCATGGCAGCGGTTTCCACTAGTTCCCGGAGGTTCCGGTGGACCGCCAGTTGCTAGGGGTCGGCAGGCCAGGAAGGTTGTGAAGAAGCATTGCCGCGGTAGCAATATTCTGACTAGCCCGAGCGAACCAAGGTGGGTTATCGCCATCTGCTTCAATGGCGCGCTGCACCTGGCAAGCGCGACCCTGAGCGCGGCTTGCTAGGTTGCGCACTGGTGGGTCGGACTACCGTTCGAAGAGCGACGGCGCTAGCGGGGGCTGGTTCTAGCGACGCCGCCGCAGCCCTTTGCTGTGCGCTTGAGCCCGCACCAGGGCTTCTGCGCGGGGATCCGCGGGAGTGTGAGTCTGGTGGGAGTTCACCGCCACTGGAGGTTGCTTGGCTGCGTCCGCCATGGCGCATTCCCAAGATAGGGAATACCCAGGCGTTGCCGCGTCGCAGGTGCTAGAGCCATTGCTCTCAAGCTCCTCATCGCAGAGATCATGGAACGAGGTGGGGGCGTACCCTGCCATTGCCACAAGCTCGCACGGCGGGGAGCTGACGTTAGCAGTGGGCCCTACTAACGTTAGTGTTGATCGGGTCAACGGTCAACGGGTTAGTGGGCCCCACGTGTCAGCACGCGAGCCCTATTAGTCAGGTCGGCCCCGCTAGTCAGAGGTGGGCCCGGCGCAACAGTCAGAAGGCTCGGCTGGTTCTGTCAGATCCTACGTGGCATCCATGTGTCGCCATGTGGTGGTGAGGTGGCTGCCAACTGTGCACCGGATCTACTGCGGTTCGGCTTGAGGTTCAGGAGCGCGACGGCCGTGGTGAGGCAGAGCCTCGTGGCCGCGTGACGCGCGGGCATGCGTGCATGCACCATGGTGATGCCACGGCCTTAGCATGGGCATGCCGGCCCGTGGAGCTCTGGCAGCCCGGTCCCGCAGCGCGGCGGCGTGGCTACCACAAAGAGAAGCGGCACGGTACGGTCCCTGCAAGAAGATTTGGCATGAAGGCCGGACATGGGTTTGGGTAGGTCGTCGGCGCACGCTTGGAGGTTTCATCGGCACGACGGCCGGCAGCAAAGAGGTAGGCATCGGCGGTTCCTAGGGCTCACCTACAGGCTCGGAGAAGGTGTGGCAAGGCAGGGAGATGGTCGTGGCCGTGGCAGGTCGAAGCGGTGCAGGCTTTGTGTGGCGGTCTCGTGACTTGGCGGCTTGACGGCGGTGACGACCTTCTCCCTTCCGGACGGCGGCGACGAGAAGCAGGTGTGCTCCGGTTCAGCAACGGCAACACGGTCCGACGGCTTGGTGTAGCGTGCAGCGCGGTGAGGTGCGAGTCGCGGTAGATGGCGGTGCGGCGTACTCCTCCTCTTCCTTTTCCTCTTCTCTTCCACTCCCTATGCTCCTTCTCTTCTCGCTCGGGTGATGGCGGAATAGGGGAATTTTCCCCCAAGAGCTTAGGGTTTCACGGGTGGCGGCTGAAGGGGGATCTTATAGGCGGCTAGCTAGGGTTTAGCGAGGCAAGGCGGTTCGTGGCATGGACGCCCGGTGATCCTCGGCAGGCAGTCCATGGACACGCGGCGGCATCGCACAGGGCTGCGGCTAGGGCTTGGGAACAACGCGGCTGTGGGGTCTACGAGTGGCGTGAGACGTACATGAGGTGGCTTCCAGAAGGGGCCGCGGCGCTCTTGTCGCGCAGCAGGGAAGGTAGCGGCTGCGTCACGGGCGTGAGAGCGAGGCGACGTTAGGGAGAAGTAAAAGAAACAGAAGATGGAAGGGAAAGCTGCCGGCAGGCCGCCTGGCGGTGACAGAGAAAGAGAGGTGCGTGGGAGAGAAAGGAAGGCTGGCGAGCGGGCCCGCTCGTCAGTGAGAGAAAAGGAAGGGTGAGGTGTGCGGTGTGGCTGGTTGGGCCGGCGCGGTCTGGTGGGCTGACTCGGCTCAGGCTAGGTGGGTTGGCCGGTTAGAGGTTCTGTTAGCATGCCGGGTTAGCAGGCTTAGGTTAGGTAGATTAACTTTAGGTTTTAAATTTGAACAGTAGTTCAAATTTAAACCACACTCAAACAAGTATACAAATGAAATTCAAATAAAATCGAAATAGTTTGTGAATTCATACTAGCATATATTTTGTCCTTAGCAAACAAAAATTGAAATTAAATACTCTAGGAATTTTTAGGAGAGAAAAAGAGAGCAGTCTTATGGTTTCGAAATGAGTTTCACCTATTCAAACGAAACTTTTTGAAATTCACATTTCTCAAAACATCCAAAATTCAGGGATGTTACAGCAGTGCAGACGTGCAGTGCGATGGATGAGACGAAGAGAGTGGCGGTTAAATAGAGATCGATCGATGAGCTAGTACGCGTTGGTCATATCAGTTGCTTGGCTTGTGGTTGCAGCAAGGAACATTTTTTGCGTTTTGAGTAAAGCAAGCTACTGGAGTTAGTATGTCTGTGCCATACAAGTCGTTTCCGGTTGAAACCTAGTCAGCTTCCATTCAGTCAGATGAACCACCGTCACCCAGCGAACTATAGGACGAACCAGATAAAAAAAACGTATGAATGTCCAGGGGGCAAAAATTAAAGCATTACCAAGAATGTACATGATAAACCTCGCTCATAGTCATATCCTATCTAGCTACTCCCTCTGGTTTAATAATTAGCTTTGTCCTAAGTTAAATTTATTTAATTTTGACTAAGTTTAAAAAAATATAAAAACATCTAAAATATCATATTTGTTTAATTGAATCCACCATAAAATATATTTTGATACCATATATGTTTGGTAGTATAATTGTTGTTATATTTTTATATAAATATGATCAAAATTTGATAAATTTGATTTATGACAAATCTAATTTGACACGTAGAAAAAACCGGAAAGAGTGCGTGGAGCGTTGACAACGTAATGTAGAGGCACGGTGATGTGGTGTCATCAATGAAGTACAACCTTGGTCTCTAAATGAACTTGCAAGATCAATCGCGCTGCGGCTTTCTTTGAATACGCTGTTGAAGCATGCTAGTTGGATGTGGAAATAAACTACAAATGTTGACATGCGAACTGAAATAAAAAATACTAGATCTTAACATTCTGCAATCTACTCTCATCGTTTTAAATTGTAAGTCATTCCAACTTTCTTGGAGAGTCAAACCCTTTTATGTTTGATCAAAATTATAGAGGGGATCACAAAGGTTTATGGCACCGAATAGATATACTATGAAATATATTTAATGAAGAAACTAACTGTACTTATTTGGCATCATGAATGTTAGTACTTTATTGTATAAATTTGGTCAAACTTGAGATGTTTTGACTCTCCAAGAAAGTTGGTTAGAGCGGCTGAGTAGCATGGTTGCACCGGTAGACCAGGGTTCGATTTCTCGCGGGAGCAAATTTACAGAGCTGGTTTAAAAAAAAATCCCCTCATCGGCGTAGCCGGGGTTTAGAGGAGAAGGTTACTTCTTCATAGTTTTTTGGAAGAGTAAAATGCACCGCTGGTCCTCGAACTTGGCAGACGGTGCCATCCCGATCCTCAAACTATTAAAATGCACATTAGAATTCCTAAACTTGCTAATTGATACAGCTGAGGTCCAAATCTCCATAACCCTTATTAAATTGCTTGCGTGGCATGCTCATTGTGCGATGACATGGACCTGACATGTGGGTCCCACATGTCAGGCCCGTCTCTCCTCCTCTTCCCCGCCGTTTTCTTCCTCCCCTCGCTGGCATGGCCATCCACTGCCGCTCGGCCGCGAGCTCAGCGACGCTCGAGGCAGCGCCCGAGGTGCCGGTGGAGTAGGAGGCGCGGCTCGAGCTCGGCCATTGACGCGGGCAGAGAGAGCTTGGATGCTGCAGCCGGCCATCCACGCCCACCACCCCGACCACCGGTGGCACCACGTCCACCACCACGGCCAGCTCCGCCGCGGCGTCGCCCTTAGCCATGTCCCCCTGGGCGCAGCTCCCGAGCCTCGGCCTCGGCGCCGGCGATGGCCGCGCGGACAACGGCAGGGCCGGCCTCCTCGGCTCCCTCGTCAAGGCGGATGGCCACGTCCACTCGCTCGCCGCCGCCGGGGACCTGCTCTACACGGGCGCGGACTCCCGCTACGTGCGCGTCTGGCGGACCGCCGCGAGCTCATAGCAGACACCCGACGGCCGGATCTACACGGGCCATCAGGACGGCAAGGTCCCTGTGTGGCGCGCCTCCGCCGAGGACCCCGCCGCGTGGGACCCCTCCCGCGGCTCCGGGATGTGCTCGGGATCGCGCTGCCGCCGCAGCGGCCTCTTGATGCACCACTTCGACGCCGTCTCGGCGCTCTGCCTCGACGCCACCGCGGGGCTCATCTACTCCGGTGGTATAATTGTTTTATTAAATCCACCATAAAATATACTTTGATACCATATATATGTTTAGTAGTATAATTATTGTTATATTCTTTATAAATATGGTTCAAATTTGACAAATTTAATTTAGGATAAATCTAATCTCTGATACGTAGAAAAAATCGAAGGAAGTACCTGGAGAGTCCGACATAATGTAAAGGCATGGAGATGTGGTGCCATCGATGAAGCACACGGAGAGAGACATGGTAGGTACCGGAATTGAATTGAATTAGGTCGTCACGGTCCCAATCCGATTGGAATTCAATATGGCTGGCACCCTATATTATTGTGAAGGGGAGGGAAGCAGCCCAATCGCTGCTATCGCCGTCAGCCGCCGCCGCCTCTCCTCCCCCGTCGTGGACATCGATCAGGAACGATCGCTGGCTGGCCGGGTGCAGCAAAGCAGGTTCAGTTCGCGCGATGACCAACCACCCAACAGGCCAACAAACAACATCAGACTATGATCGTGCTACGCCAACCAACATCAACTCCGGACCAAGTGCTAGATTCTGCGATCTTCCACCGGTACGCACGCATGTTCAACAACCTAACCTAACTCTCCTCTGTCCTAGCTCTGGGCTGCTGCCGGGCATGCTGTTAATCCGATTCATATTCGCAGGACATCTTGTATAGGATTGCGTCCAAGCTGCCGCCAAAGGAGTTTGCAAGAACAAGTGTCTTGTCAACCGACTGGTTCAGAGGATGCATGAGGTCAGCATGTCCCAGGTTAACATTTGATGTTGTCGCCATGTGCAAATGCGAGATGGAGGATTTGCTCTACACACACGTCTGGCAATTCGTCAGTGAGGTCAACGGCGTTTTACGGAAACACCACGGCAAGGTGGTTGAAACGCTCCAAGTCAAAATCAATCTTGAACACAGCATATTGGCTCCTCATATCGACACTTGGGTAGGTTTCGCCGCCATTTCAAGGACAAAGAACCTCGTTTTGGATCTAAAGCCCGTAAGGTTTTGGGAACACGATTATCGATACTTGTTTCCTTTCCAACTTTTCGACCGGGAAAGCATATCACGTCTACAGCACATGCAGCTCAGCTTCGTATCTTTGGATCCACCTTCACAGTTCAAAGGCTTCCCAAATCTAAGAAAGCTTCATCTGCAGACAGTGCAAGTCAACAGGAAGGATCTTGAGGATATCTTGTCTCATTGCTGCATACTTGAGTGGCTTTGCCTAGACAGATGCCGTCTCGATGATGAACTGACAGTGGATAGTCCACTACCCCGTCTACTCTACTTGAGAGTTGAATTCTGCTTGACCAAGATAAGATTCAATGCTGTGAATCTTGCTACCTTTGAGTATCAAGGATCCTTCATACCTATTGATCTTGTCCAATCTTTCAAGCTGCAAAGTGCAAATATTGAGTTCTTCGAAAATGCAATTTTTCAGCATCGCATGCTCATATCCCTTCTCAATGGTCTTCCAAGTGTACAGAGCCTCACTTTGAATGTTAGGTTTCAACGTATAGAGGTAGACCCCTAACGTTTGACTTATCTAGTTATCTAACATATTCGTTTCAACACAATGACCTATATGTTGTGTTTTCTCTTTCAGAAGCAATGGTTTTGGGACAACCCATTAAAGTTTACCAATCTTAAGCACTTACAATTCTTAATGTTCATATCATCTGAAGATGTTGACAAGATTCTTTATTCACTTGCATTTCTGAGAGCGACGCCACTTATTGAAAAATTAGAGGTCCATGTAAGTAATGTTACATTTTTCAATTGGTTTCTATGCTACAATATCCTCCTTATTCTAGCTATTTTTCAATTGGTTTCCAGTATGTGGCTGTAAACATCCATTCATGAATGGTTGAGGCCGGACTATCCTTAATCTAAAAATTGGTTTCCAGTTTTTTTTTAAAAAAAAAGGCAGTAATTTTTTTTGTCCATATTACATCATATGGTAAATATTATAACGGGATGATAACACTCTTTGTTTACTCCTGCAGTTCGGTATTTGCTGTTCTTCATGGTTGGCAGAAGCAGGTCCAAGCAGGAGAGACCTTAGCAAGTATAAATATGTCCACTTGAAGCATATATGGATCACAGGATTCAGAGCGGCAAAAGGGCAACTTGAATTTCTTTTACATCTTATCGAAAATGCGCCTGCACTTGAGGTCCTTTTAGTAGAAATAGGCGAATACCCACCTTGTAACTCTTGTAACTCTTGGTTCGGAGGTGGTGAACCACCCATCGAGAAAGCTATGGAGATTGCAAGAGCCTGCATTCACCCCATACTCTCGCAGAATGTCACATTTGATGTTAAAGAGTAAACACTTGATAAGTAAAAGTGAGAACTTTTTGTTAGTATTAGTTCTTGTGTAAGGTAGCGGTGATATTGACGAAACTACTCCCTCCGTATCAAAATATATATCGTTGTTGAATTTTTCTTACAACTTTGACCATTCGTCTTATTCAAAAATTTATTATAAACATAAAAAAGTTAAACCATGCTTAAAATGCTTATAATAGTAACGCATATCACAAATAAAGTAGATGATATTTACAAAATTTTTATTTTTTGAAAAAACGAATGGTCAAAGTTATAAAATAAAGTCAACGGCAACAAATATTTTGATACGGAGGGAGTATTGATTTGGTGGCTGGTACACTCTGTTTGGTTTTGAATTGTGTATACTAATGCAATCCAAGATACTTTTTGTTAGTATTAGTTGCTTGATACTACTGGGTCTGGGCGGGGATTTTGTGGCGGACCGCATCTTCCCCGTCGGCCTGCTATTACTGGGCAACATTGGCCCGTCCGATCCGATGGCAACACAATCCGGTAGGATGGCAATGGTACCTAAATCCAAAATCCGATGGATTTTTATTCTATTAGGTACGAGTTTGGGTCAACTTTTAGACCCGTGGGTTCGTTAATGGGCAAGAAATTCTACCTGTTGGATTTATAGGCACGGGTTTCTTCCTACAGCACCCAAACCCGTAAACCTGTGGATTTTTAAAACTTGTAGTGTATACTACTATTTTATTATGAACTTGTAGTAAATTTGATGGTGATACTTGTAACAAACTTGATTTTAATACCACCATTTTATTGCGAACTTGTAACAAACTTCTTAATACCACTGCCACTTGGAATACTAAACTTGTTACATGTAATTTTATTCCCTCTAATATCTTTATACAATAAATGATGAACTTATTTCTATACTTATACAAACTATAACTTGTTGCTTAGATAAATGTATTGTCTCTCTTAGTTGTTTAAATTGAAGCATAGTTGATAATGAGAAGGATATGCATGTATTGATCATCGAGAAACTTCTACCATAGCAAAAGGTGCACCAGTGCATAAAGGCATGTTCTCGGTCATGCAGGACCCGTGGGTACCCTTTCACCCAACGGGTTCGGGTTTAGGCAAAATTTTAGATCCGTTATGGGTTGAATTTTTTACTGGGTCTAAATAATTTTCGCAGGCACAGATTTGATGCCAAAACCCAGTAAATTTATGTCCATTGCCCGCCTTAAACCTAGGATGCGGTTCGGATTTCTCGGAACGGCGGCCAGACTAGATTTCGATCCTGGCTAGAACACTCCAGTTTTCGAAATAGCCAGCTCCGTTCCACCTGAAAGGACCCCCAAAACAGCCCGTTCTGAGAAAAGCAAATGGCGCCTAGCTCGGATCGCTTCGTTAAAGAAACTAGCTCGGATCAAAACCAACCCTAGCATTATTTATTTCAGGTTCTCAGCTAGCGGCGGCCAGCGGCTGAGGGAGCGAGCCGCGACGGACGGAGAGGGTGGTGCCGTCGAGGCCCCCCTCGACAAAGCACGCGTGCAGCTTTGGCTTGCGCGCATCGAGCGGTCCTCGTCGGTGCCGGGTGCGGTTATATGTCACCAGAGGTGATAATTCTACCAACTATCACATAAAGACTCCTCCTGCACCAACTATATTTAATGGGCCGTCAGCCCAACGATTGGGTGCATGGACCATCTGCGCACAACGCGGTAAATGGACCGTCTACGCACAACCCGGTAAAAGAATTTGTAAGCCGTATGTACCATAATAATGACCACATACAACATGCACTGTCCAACGAAAGCGACGTATTGGCAAAGTATTAAATATAAAATCTGGCTCCACGTGCAAGACACATTCAACATAAAAAAGTCATAACTTCTAAACCGAGTATCTAAATTAAATTTCGATTTTATTATAATGTTTCTTACAACGAGATCTTCAAATCAAGACCACACTTGATTATATTTAGAAGATTTTTTTAAAAAAATATATTTCTTTAATCCAAAATATTTAATTTTAAATCTTACGAACAAATACTTTAACGACTAGAGCAAATGATTGCTTTATACGAACAAAATATTAAACAAGATGAACAAAAAGTTACACGTTGTGAACATTTAAAAATTAAATATTACGAACAAATGAGTTCACATCACAGAAAAATTTAGTCAACAAATCAAACAAATAATTTACTATCACGAACAAATTAGTCTACAAAATAAATAAAATATTATTTAAGCATGAAATACAAATATATCCACAACACGAACAAATTATTTTTTTAGATGAAAAAATAACAAAAAATAGGAACGAAAAGAAAATTGTATGAAATATTATGAAAGCTAAATTAAAAAATAAACAAATAAATAGAAAATAGAAAACCAAAATAGAATAAAGCAGATAGTATACAAAAGAAAAAAGAAAGAAAGACTAGGTAAGAAAAGAAAAAAAGAAAAGAAAGACTAAGTAAGAAAATAAAAGAAAAAGAAAGAAAAAACTATATAAAATAAGACTAACTAAGAGAAAGTTATTAACAAATCAATATCGGAAAAATATTATTATCAAAAAGAAAAGAAACAGCCAGAAGGAAAGAGAAAGAATGCATTGTAGATACAAAGAAAAATAGATATCAACGTGAGATTTGACAAAGAAGAAATAAAATTAAAAAAAGAGAATCACATGGAATCACGTGGAAGAATAAAAAAATAGGAATTGTGAGGAAAAATATAAAATAAGATAAAAGGAGCAGAAGAAAGAAAAGCGAAAAAATACTACATCAATAACTAGCGTCGTTGGAGAGAAAGAAGAAAAGAAAATGAAAGCTCTAAGGAGAGACATAGAAGAAGAAAAATGAAGGAGAAATAAAAAAGATGGAAAAAGTAGCGCGCAGCAAAACTGCCGCCGCTGCAGCATGCATGCACAGTTCACCACCTGTGCGTGCGTAAGTGCAGCAAACTTGTCTGGTGTACGCTGCTAGCATCAGTGTGTATGTGGGCCTATTCCATGAAAAGGTTGTTGGGCCGATTTCCAGGGTGAAATTCCTTCAGATGATAGAATTATAATTTGTCGTGCGAGCACCATATAGGGGCTGTTTGGTTTGGCGCCGCAGGCGCCACGACCTGCCTAAGGTGCGGCGGCCGATTTGGCCGCCACACCTGCGGCGCGAAAACTGCGGCGCGGTGTGGCGCGTGCGGCGCCAAACCAAACAGCCCCATAGTCCTCCCGGTCGGTGCCCTAAGGTGGCTGCGCAGGACATCGCCACGACGGCGGCCGCAACAAACGATGACCGCCTGAAGCACTAAGGTAGCCAGGTAGGTGTCTGCTGCCTAACCTTAGATTAGGGTTTCAAGAATTTGGGGATTTCTTTTGGGATGTTGGATTCAGGATCCGGATTTGGGGGGATTTCACCTAATTAAGATTCAGATTTACTCCATATCTAACGTCTAAAATTATGTGTATCTGTCGATTGACGTTCATGAGCGTCGGATCGATGATGGATACGTGATCGAGTCATATGTAAATTATGTCATCGGGTCCGCTTCAGCGAGCTTGTATGCCTGTTTAGGCCGGATCGGCCCGCTCCCGACCTCGTTCCATCCAGATTGAATCGGCCGGTTTTGAAATTAGGTCCGGCCTGTAATGGTCGTTGTTTCGACCGGATCGGGAAATGAAACAGGCCCGGAATGGGCTTCCCCCTTTCCACGGCGCGGAACAAAACCCTACCTCATACCCTACGGATCGATTCCTGCCCACTCGCGGTCACGCGGAGCCGGTGGCGCGGGCGGTGGACGGCGCGGCACATCCCCGACGGGGACGGCGACCACCTCCCATTTTTCGTCCGCAGTCTCCGCCGCCTTCTCGCCAGTAAGCCGTCGCCATCTCCTCTTGTCTCCCTCTCGCGTTTCTTGGTTCCGGTGGCCGGTGGGCCACGGCGCAGCCCAGGTACGCGCCGGGGCAGCGGGCGTCGATGGCCTCCCTGGCCGCGGTGCTCTTTCTCATCCTGCGCTATTGCGCCGCGTGGGACGTCGCTGGCGCCGTCGCCGCGCTCCGTGCACTGCTGAGCTTCGGATTCCATCCAATGTGAACTGATTCCATCCGTGCGCTGCTGAGCTTCCGCGTTCCGTGCGCTGCTGAGCTGTGCTGTTGATTTGCTTGGCGCGAAGACGATGAGTGAACTGATTTTGCGATGATTCGAGCGCATCGTTGGTGGTTGATTTCGGTTAATTGCACGCAAAGATAATAGATTGTTCTGTGTAGGTGAGAATTACACTCTAATTGGAGATAAGACGAGGTGTGAAGTGATGCGTTTGAGCAATATTAGAAGAAAAAAAGAGAAGGAAACAAAAATGGGCAGCGCACCTCTGTTAATATTTTTAATTTTGTATAAGAGGGTGGAGCTGGTATTTTGATGAGGATTAGTTGTGTTCTCATAGAAATTATTCTTTTTTCCCTGATGGCACTCAGGACTGTTGATGCTAGTTAGAACTTATCAGCTCTACAATTGCAAAGAATTTCTTATCATGGAAGCAATTTTGTTTCATTAGTGATTGAGGATGCTAATTCCAAATAGACTAGTGGTGTCTTACTGTTTTGTTTGATAAAATGAAACTTCTGCAACTTGCTGTCAATCACATTTAAAGATGCTATTGTGGTGAGAAGTTCAGGTCTAGAACTATGAACTTTACTGTTTTGTTTTCTTACCATGGCTCATTGGATTTCAGTTGGCTGGGAGGGTGGACCATGTTTTCCTGGACTACTTCGACAACAATCGCCATCAAATCTGTCGGGACAGGTTGTTAATTAATTTTTATTATCTGGTCATAATTTTTTAAATACTTAGCATGACTCATTCAGATCATTTGTTCTTTATTTCAATCAGCTCTACTCTAGATATCATCTCTGTAATTTGTTTTGGGGAGAGGGGGATTGGTCTTGTCAATCCTTCAAGTACATTGTTTTTTTTTCTTTTATAACTCATGAATGTGTCTCTGGAGATGCGGCCTCATTGTCGCAGATGTTACTTGTATGTGAATGATACTATCAATCCTAGATTTCAACGACAGTCCATGTGATTTGAAATGTAGAGTAGTCCTACTGAGTATAATTTCTGTGTTTTGTACAGATTAGTTAGTGCACCGTGGGATGGCTATTGTCTGTTATCAAGATGAGTTAAGAGGAATTGTAATTGTAACTTTATTGTCAGCCCAAAAGTTTGGCTGTAACTTTTTTGTTTGTTGTTTCTTTTTTATTTTCGTGTGCACTCTAGTTGGAGAAATACACAAACAAAACCTGCAGTTTACTTGGCTCAATGTGATGTACTTCTTGTAGATTTGTTAGTGCAGCATGGACCGGCTCTTGTTTGTGGTTAATATGGGCTAAGAGAATCGTAATTGCAACTTTATTATCTGCCGAAAATGTTTAGCTGCAATTTTTTTCTTTGTTGTTTCTTTGGATTTTTGTTTGTACTTTAGTTTGAAAAAAACACAAATAAAACATGTAGTTTATTGGGTTCAACATGATGTAACTTTTACAGATTTGTTAGTGCGTCATGGGGCAGCTCTTTGTTATCAAGATGGGCTGGGAGAAATTGTAATTGTAACTTTGTAGTCAGCCAAAAAAATTTAGTTGTAACTTTTTTATTTTTAACATTTGTTTGTACTCTACTTGGAAAAACACACAAATAAAAAATGTCTTTATTGGGCTTAATGTGATGTACTGGGCTGGTAAAAGGCCTCCAGGAGAAAAGAAAACCTACCCAAATGCTAACGGGTTCAAAAACCAAAAGCGTACCCGATATAGATGGGTTGAACCCTTAACAGGTTAGCTACAGTAGAAAGCAGACCCGAAAATCCAGGTAATAGAACATACCTATGGGCAGATGACCGAGCTGTTGGATGAAGATCTAGTGGTAAAACAGGTGACTGACAGTTAGCTATTTTTCAATCGATTGCTGTATAGACAGCTCCATTAAGATTTGCATAGTTTTGCTGATTCCCCCTCGTCAACATGCTTAAACTGAGGAATCCTAGGTCCTTGAGCTCCTCATGTGTGCATACTACACCTAATTCTTTGGTAAATCAACATAAAGAAGCAACGGTTCTTGCAGATGCCTCTGATCGGCAGCTCAAGTCCCATGCCTGCTTGATGTAGGTGCTTGTGCCCAGCTCCTCTCGGCACTGCTGGTGGACTGGTAGTTGGTGGTGTAGGTCACTCCTGTGGAAGAGAAGGAGAGAGCCCTTCTCGTGTGTGTCAGTGCTAAGTTTGGGTTGGGCAGCTAGGGCTGAGCTTATAGGGTGTGTTTGGTTGTCTGTCCATGTCTGGCCTGGCTAGAATCCAGAGCCTGGCTAGCTCAAGCCTGGTTTGAGCAGTGCTTTTCTTCGATGTTTGGTTGCCTTTATTATCCTAGCCAGCGTACAATTCTTCTTGTTTGGTTAGGCGCACTGGCTTGGTTGAGGTCACCCTCTACTTCATGCGGTGAGTTTACTCCCTCAACTCTCTTTCTTCCTCCTCTCTCCATCTTCCTGCCAACTAGTTTTAGCCTGACAGATCAACCTAACACAGACAGCCAAGGCGCTGTCTGAATTCTGGCTCTAGTGATTCATGATGTTTCCCCCTAAAAAAAGTTTGACCTTAAGTTACTAGGGATCATTTTGTTTCGTAAATTAGTGTTTGAAACCTGAAATAAAACCTTATGTTCTAAGGCGCATCTCTGATCTACGCAAGGGAGCCAGATTGTTACTTCCTGTGAATTTAACAGAAGTGCATGCCTGTTTTCGATCTAAATGATGCCACTGCACATTACTTAAGTGAGTGGCATAACTGATATGCTATCAGCATCTCAGATGGTGGTAGAGTAGCATTTTGATACATAAGCATGCAGTATGTGTACTAATGTAATCCAAGACAAGTGATTTTGAACTAGCATGTATGACTGTGGCTCGAACAGATATAGAGTTACTAAAGAAAATGTGAGTTTCAGGAGGAGCGAGGAGCTTGTGGCTGGCTGATGTTTGCTGGGACAAATGCGTCACGGGGAGCATCGGAAGCAGCCTCAGTAGGAGCTGGGTCTCGTGTTGTCTGTCCAACTACACGAAATGTTTTGCAGAAGCGAAGATGATGCTTCATACTGGCTGTAGGTGAAATCACATATGCTGTTGTGTTTCTCCATCTACAGCTAGAAATGGTGTACCATCTGGAGTATATGGGGGTAGTACTACCTGTGTTGCTGGTTTTGTTATTTTTTTTGTTGGCTTATTGTATTCTTGTTGGTGTACCATCCGGAGTGTATTCTTGTTGGCAGAAATATATGCATTTTATTAACTTGGTGATGCTGATTTGGAATAGTTTTGAACTGCTGATGATATACAGTAGCAACATGCATGTTTCACAACACAATTAAGCAATTGATCAAAATTTTCAAGCAATATTGAGAGTGGGCCGAGAGCTCTGAAGGCTCTGCATACTAAGTTCGCTGCTCCTGGATATGGAATTCCTCTGCACACTGCTACTTTGCTGCTCCTGTATCAAGAAATTGTCTCCTAATCTGCACACTACTAGTTGGCTGCTCCTGTATCCTGAAATTGTTCTCCAGCTGACTAACGTGGAAAGTAACCAGCTGCAGGGCTCACCATGCAGTATTCGTCGTCGTCCGGCGGTGGCGGGGACAGCAGGAGTTCCTCTGCATGTTTCTCGCGGAACAGCTTGCGAAGTGCGAGTAGTTCGTCATGGCTCAGCCCCGGTGCAGGTGTCACAACCATGCCCTTTGGCTTCCCACCCCTGAGCCAGTCCTTGATCACAACTGTCGCCTCCTGATCAGTTCCGACAACCTTGTTCTCCCGCGGGCTTGGCTTGTCCAACCAGTTCATGATCTCTTCCCCTACGCATGCGGCTTGGTTGGCCTTGACGAGCCCAGCCACTGTAGGTGCCACCTTAGATGCGAATGGAACGCCAATAGCTTCCGCCGCTGTGCCTGCTACTTCAGCTAAAGGTTGCACCCGATGGATATGTTTGCGGGCAATCCTGAGAGCGCTGTGTGCCATCCCGCCCAGGCCCTTGCGGCTAAGTCTCCACCCTTGGTTACCACCTGTGGTGCTCCCTGCTCCGCATTGTGCAACAGCCACAGCTGGATCAAACTTCCAGATCACGATATCCAACCAGGAGTTGCGGCCGGCGTCGACAACCTGCTGGACGAAGCCTACCCTGCGGAAGAAGCTCTGAAACGGATTCACTGCCACCATTAGTGTCCTCTCTGCTTCTGGCATGAAGAACACGAGCCTGCAGCGGTCAGTGGGATCAACTGCTCCTAGCACCACGGAGCTCTGGCAATCGTCAATAGAACTGTCGCAGCAGTAAATCTCGGAGCTGGTCACTTCGAACTCCTTCACCCAGCGGTCCTCTTCATCCTTCAACGACCACATGATGATGCGACCTTCCTGACATTCCTTCAGCACGCAGAGCTCCCCCTGGCTGAAAGCCACGCAATGCCCAACATCTGCGGCCGGCACGGCCCCAACGTCCAGCTCCTCCAGCCCAGTAACCTCGCGCTCAGAGATAGGGAACTGAACGCACCTGGCGACGCCGTCGTCGAGAGGGTGGAAGAGGAGCAGGAGCCCGTTCTCGACATCAAGGAACGCGAGCAGGCCCGCGCTGTCGTGGGACAGCACGGCGCGCGGCTCGAACCATGGCGGCGGGCGCTCGTGCTGGGCCGCCACCTCGTCCTCCGTTACCATGGCCCAGGTCGCTTCATCTTCGGAGGAGAGGGCGTGGAAGCACCGTGGGCGGACCTCCTTCGTGGTCCAGGAACCCGACGCGGAGGAGAAGACGAGAGCGATCAGGTGCGCCCCGGGCGCCGCCGCCGAGGAAGGCGAGGAGGGGGAGGAATCCGCGCGCTGGACTTGGACGATCAGGTAATGCCCGCCTCCGCGGGGACCGGGAGGAGCCGCACCACGGACGATTCCGAGCGGCGCCAACGACTCCAGGCGGCCGAGCTGCTCCGGGACGGATGGAACCAGGTCCACCGTGCCGCTCTCGGGGCGGCAGACGAGCAAGCGCGGCGGGCTGGCGGGCCGCCCTTGCTCATCCGCGGACCACACGGAGAGGAGGATGTCGCCCTCCGCGTCGGCGCACTCGACGTGGCCGACGAGGTCCTCGACGTCGCCGCCGCCGGCGAGGAGCGCCCGGGCTCGGCTGACGACGAGGGTCGACAGCTTCGGCGGCGCCTCGACGTGCACGACGTGCTGGACGGCCTTCGGAAGCTCCTGAGGGTCGAGGAACTCGGGGGAGCGGTGTAGCAACGCCCACGCGCGGCCCGCCTTGAGCGAGGCGGCGCCGGCGCCGGCGAGGGGCGACCCCATGCGGCCGCGAGCGGATTGGCGGCGGCGGTGGTGGTCGGCGATTGAGGAGGGGGTGGGGGGTTTAGGGGGGAGGGAATGGGGTGTCTGCCTGCGGGTGGAGGCACTGGACGTCGTCGTTATGAGAAGGGAGGGGAGGGGAGAGGAGAGGGGAGACAGCCTGGACATGGAATCCTTGTTCAAATCCCGAGTCGATTCGGTTATTGCCAGGTCACAGGGTGGGGCCCCTCCCTTTCGCGGCGGCCACCGCGGCGTCTAGTGTGCACGTCTAGCGAGCGAGGTCGCCGTGGCCCGCAAGTCGGTGGCGTACGGCACGTTGTGAGCTCGTCGTGTTTGAATGTTCTGGCCGACGTGGCAAGGGAATGCGGTAACAAGGGCCACTCGCTAGTAACTTTTTTTAATTACAGATTTTTAGTTCGCGGCGGATGTGAGGGGAGCGCACCGAGGCTAAAATATGCATGCTTGTCCATCTTATCCGGTCATCCAAACAATGCAGCAGTTCGCCCAGGCTACCTTCGTTCGGCTAACCAAACAAATGTAAGATTGCATGCATTTGTCCAGACCCACTTCAGCCTGGCTGGTTTGATGCGAGCTAGGTTCGGCTGTTCAACAAACAAAACACGGCGACTACACGATCTACGGCCGGCGCCGGAGCGTGACGCCGAACGAGGCGGCGGAGCTAGCTAGAAGACTTCATTCCCTTGGGTCCAGCTGCGGGTGGCTACGTGGATAGATGCGCGGCGGCGTGATGCCGCTAGATGAGGAGGACCAGCAAGACCTGTCTCCTGTGGATCCGACCGAGGACGACGACGACGTGGTCAACGACGGCCGGTGCGGCGACGCGACGCCGGGCGAGGTGGCCCTGGGTGAGAAAGCGGAGCGATTTGCGCCGGAGACGGGAGGCGACTTCATCCCCCTGGATCCAGTCGAGGACGACGAGGCGGTGCCAGGTGAGGAGGAGAACGGACGGTTTGAGGAGGATTGCATGGTCTACGGCCAATGTGGCGGCGTGACGCTGGATGAGGTGGCGCTGCACGGGCAGTTCGCATCAGAGGTAGAAGACTTCCTCCTCCCCTTGGATCCGACCGAGGACGATGACATAGCCTACGGCAGAGAATGGCTCCATCTATTCAACCCGTTTTGTGGACCTAGCTACTACCCCTCCTGAGTCCTGACAGTACGACCTGATCTGCAAATGGGGAACTTGGTCGAGTCGCCTACTGTTTCGGAATCCGTCACTGTTATGGAAATAAAAATGGTGCGTGTACCCCTTTTTGTATGGATTGTGTTTTTCCCCTTGTTGTCTCGCTCACATCGATCCTGGTCAGAACAAACTATCAATTTGAGCATTGTACTCTGTACGGTAAGAATTCTACCACTATAAAAATTGCCAAGAGCTAGCAAGTTGGACATGAAGTTAGGGTACTGAAAAGTTGTCAAGAAATTTAACGGTATACCAAATAAACCGCGTATTAGGCTAGTTGGGTTTCTTTTTTCGATACAAGAATTATTATATGGTTGTATGTTATAATTCATTAGATGAGCGTTACGTTTGTGTTATCTTCTTTGTTCTCTTTTTAGTTCCTCGTACTCAATATACCACATTCCTTTTGTTGAAATATTATATCATGATGTTTTTCTCTGTACCTATTGATCCAACTAAGTTGACCTAAGCGTTCCGACTGGACCGCGACAAAATATCTCTCGCCGACTTCAATTTTGCCCTTTATTATCAAAGAAAATCCAGTAAACAAAAATGAAGAATTCCAAATTTGGCTCACAGGAACTTGCCGAGTAAAGGCGCGCCTTTACACCCTCCGTCGCAACGCCAGAGGTCACCATCAGCTCAATCATAAGCTACCATCGTTGACACGGACAGGCGTACACCACGCAACCCCTGTCACGCACGCAAGCAAAACCACCACTCCAGGACAAAACAAGGAAAAAAAAATTGTGTGCAAACCGCGAACCGCAAGCGAAGCAACCGCACCCGCTGCCTGTGTGCAAACCGTGCAGGCCTGCCTGCGCCGCGCCTTCCACGAGCGCCACCCCAACTGCAGCAGCGGTTGCAGTAAAGCAGGCACGCTCCCCTCGCAAGCCTCCGCTCCACTCCACTCTACTCCCCCGTTCCCCTCCCAAACCCCCTCCTCTGCTCCGGCCAAATGCGCGATTAGCGCCGCCGCGAGAGAGGATCGACCCATCGCCTCGCGACGGAGGGGCCGGCCATGCCGTCCGCGCAGGGGGAGCTGGTGCCTCCGTGGCTCAGGTCCATCCCGCTGGCGCCTGAGTTCCGCCCCACCGCGGCCGAGTTCGCCGACCCCGTCGCCTACCTCCTCAAGATCGAGCCCGCCGCGGCGCCCTTCGGCATCTGCAAGGTCGTGCCGCCGCTCCCGCCGCCGCCCAAGCGGACCACGCTCGGCAACCTCTCCCGCTCCTTCGCCGCGCTCCACCCGGGCGACCCCTCGCCCACGTTCCCCACCCGGCACCAGGAGCTCGGCCTCTGCCCGCGCCGCCCGCGCCCCGCGCTCAAGCCCGTCTGGCACTCCTCCCGCCGCTACACGCTCCCGCAGTTCGAGGCCGAGGCAGGGGCCTCGCGGAAGGCGCTCCTCGCGCGCCTCGGCGTCCCCGCCTCCAGGCAGCTCTCGCCGCTCGACGTCGAGGCCCTCTTCTGGCGCTCCACCGCCGACCGCCCCGTCACCGTCGAGTACGCCAGCGACATGCCCGGCTCGGGGTTCGCCCCCCGCGACGCACGCCCGACGCAGCTGCCCGCGGCCCACGTCGGCGAGACGGCCTGGAACATGCGCGGCGTCGCCAGGAGCCCCGCGTCGCTGCTGCGGTTCCTGCGGGAGGAGGTGCCCGGGGTCACGTCGCCGATGCTCTACGTCGCCATGCTGTTCAGTTGGTTCGCGTGGCACGTAGAGGATCACGACCTGCACAGCCTCAACTACCTGCATTCCGGGGCTCCCAAGACGTGGTACGGGGTGCCGCGCGACGCTGCCCTCGCGTTCGAGGACGCGGTGCGCGTCCATGGGTATGGTGGCGAGGTGAACCCCTTAGGTGAGACGGCGGCATTTCATCGTTTTCCATAGAACCCCTGTTCCGTGCTTCTGAAACTGTAACGTGATATGTGTATTTCTAACTGTGATCTCGGGTGCAGAGACGTTTGCAATGCTGGGTGACAAGACTACGGTGATGTCCCCTGAAGTGCTCGTGCAATCTGGGATTCCCTGCTGCAGGTGGTGCTACTGCTTCCTTCCGTTACTGAATCACTTCCTTTGATACCTTTGGTGGTTGATGAACGGTTGGTTGTTCTATGCATCGAAACAGATTAGTGCAGAATGCAGGGGAGTTTGTGGTCACTTTCCCCGGATCATATCACAGCGGTTTCAATCACGGTGAGCAGTCTTAGGACTTGGACTCACTGAAAATCCTGCCTTTTATCTATGCTACATTTGTTTGCCTACTCAATTATGCCTGCCGAATAATGTCTTAATGCCAACCCTTTTTGTCACTAGATTTCTGGAACTAGACATGCCTTGAACAGTAAGGTAGCTTAGCAATTTTTGCAAATGTTGTGTCTTTGTGATGCGGACCGTTTTATTTGGAATGGCATGGCGGGAAAGAAAAGTCCTTTTCTGGCTTCAATATTAAAAGTTAGTGGATATGACGAGTATCGGATACAAGATGTAACGGAAAAAAGAGAATGGTGGTATCTATTGATTGCTTGAGTTTTAGACCGGACAACTATAGGATATTTAAGGTCGGGATTAACATTTTCCTATAATAGGAAATTATCTATCCTTCAGAAAACTGAACTATTACCTTTCTCGTAAAGATCTTCCGTTTTGTGTTTTGCCCTTTACCTAGTAACTTTGGTTGTGTGCCTTGCAATGGAGTCTTCATAAATCCATGCCAGCTACACTGGTGTGTAGTATACAAATGCAAGCTACATGTTTGCTGCAGGTACCACAGTGCATGTGCATATGACCACATTAGGATTTTCTTTCTATCACATGCTAGGAAAATTAATATTGCTGTTGCTTGGTCGTTGCTTTGCTGTCTTTTGTGGGTGATCCTTCCAATCAGCTCGTGAGGAAGTTTTGTATGTGGCAGGATTCAACTATGCGGAAGCATCAAATATGGCTACTCCTGAATGGTTGAGAGTTGCAAAAGAGGCTGCAGTTCGGAGAGCTTCAATCAATCGTCCTCCCATGGTTTCACACTATCAACTGCTCTATGAACTTGCACTGTCGATGTGCTTGAGGTATTCATCATATGTTGTGTGCTTCATTTTATATCATTTTTTTCTCAAACATGTAGCGTGCTTTATGAGGCAGATCTTTTCTTATGAGATACCTACTGCATACCATTCAGAAAGAAAACTGATTTCACTTCTGGATCTGGTTGTGGTACTTGTCTTTTCATGGTTTCAACTCCCATTTTTTATCAACAACAGTAGTAGGTGACCAATGAAGAATTTCCGTCTGCTTACTTATCTTAGGGTGTGTTCGTTTCCTGGGGTCTAAAGTTTAGAGGGGTCACATCAAAGAGAATCTTGTCATTTAGAAGTATTAAATAAAGTCTAATTACAAAACTAATTGCAGAATCCCAGTGCTAATTCGCGAGACGAATCTAATGAGGTATATTAGTCTATGATTAGCGGATGATTACTGTAGCATCACTATAGCAAATTATGGATTAATTAGGCTCATTAAATTTGTCTCGCGAATTAGCACCCAGCTGTGCAAAAAGTTTTATAAACAGATTTTATTTAATAATTCTAAATAGCAAGATTCTTTTTGATACGATGGGTCTAAAGTTTAGAGGGTAGGAAACGAACAGGGCCTTAGGCTTGTCTATATTTGATGTCTCCATTTCAATTTCTGCAATACAGAAAATATTTTGCAAAAGATTTTCTGCTTTCATATGTTTTTTTTCTCCGAAGAACTGCTTTTGTATATTGCAATAGCCATGATGTTGTGACATAATTCTTCAATTATTGGAACTTCATTCTTTTCTAGGTCCTTCTATGCTTCAAGAAGTCTCTCATTACATGTGTATCTGGACCTTTAGTTTGATTTTGTTTAAAATTCTACATTTCTAGGGATCCATCCAGCGGGGCTATGGAACCACGAAGCTCTAGGTTGAAGGAGAAGAAGAAAAGTGAAGGTGAACAATTGGTCAAAAAGATATTTGTCCAAAATGTTATTGAAGACAATAAACTGCTTAACCATTTTCTGAGTGATGGGTCTTCTTGCACTATTCTTCCAACTAGTCCCAATGATGGTTCTGCAGTATCAAGTTTACTCTCAAAATCACAGTCAACAACTAAACCCAGGATATCGGATTGCCAGTGCAGTAGCGCAGAAGCTCCAAAAGACTCAAGATGCTTACCAACAAATGGGCTGCTTGGTAAGAATGGGGAATTGCCATCATCCAAAGAAATTCCAATGTCAGTTTGCTCAGGAGAGAAGTTCCCACCTACAGCGTGTATGCATGACTGTGTAAACATGTCGGGCTCATCAGATGCAAACAATGCAGAAAGTGATAAGGGGGATATAAACAGTGCTGATGGCCTTCTAGATCAAGGTTTCTTATCCTGTGTCACTTGCGGGATTTTGAGTTTTTCATGTGTGGCTGTCGTCAAACCAAGGGAGTGTGCAGCAAAATGGTTGATGTCTGCTGATTCTAGTTTGATCAATAAACAATTTGCTGGTTCTGGAGAAGGTCATCTGATAGATGCATTACAAAGTGCGACGACAAATAGTGGAGTTTTACGTAAGCCATATGTCTTTAATGTACATTGAATACATGTTATATTTGTGCTACTTCCATTGGTGAATTCTAAATGAGCTTTAGTTCAACCTCTGGTGCTTTAATTTTGAGTTATTTCCTTGCATTTTGTTTGTCATGGAAGTGGATAGTTTATGATGCAAACGTTATGTCTAATTCCTACTCCTGTAATATTTGCATCTGGCCATCATAGCAATTCCAAACACAAGAGATGCAAGAGCATGTGTCATGTGCATTGTTCCTTGTGTAGTGCTGGTTGAACTTTATAGTTTATTTCTTTTTCCAAATTGCAATTTCATATTAGCTTCTTTGGGCTCATGGCATAAATCATTTATTTTCATCTAATGTATGTATGTATGTATCTTTAATCAACAAGCAGGATCTGGTTTTGAAATGGATAGCAATAGAATAAGTTCAGGTGCTGCAGCCCTCAACAGGAATTCTGCTCTTGACCTTTTGGCATCTGCTTATGGAGATCCATCAGATTCTGATGATGATGTTTTGAACAAAAAAATTCAGGTCTCTAATGTCTCCAGTGAATTAATAAGTCACACAATTGAATCACAGCCCAATAATACTTCAAGTATCGGGTGTGATGGAACTAACCTGTCGTCAAGTAGTAAAGAACACCAACAAAGACCATCTTCTCAGAGGCCACAATGTATTGGTAACACAAACAATGGACCAAAAGGTGTTCGTACAAGAAATAAGTATCAACTTAAGATGGTGCTTTCTGAGGGGTTTCAACCAAAGGATATATATTCAGAAATGCAAAAGAAGGTTCAATGTGAACCATTGAGCTCGAACAGGACTTCAACAGAGGGACTTCATGGTACAGATTGTCAAGCTGCCCATAACAGTGCTACAATCTGTATGGATGGTAACAGAAGCACTACGACTATGGTGGACAACTTAGCTACATCGATTGTGCAACCTGATAAGGATTCATCAAGAATGCATGTATTTTGTCTTGAACATGCTATTGAGGTTGAGAAGCAACTTCAAACTATTGGGGGTGCCCATATTTTTCTTTTGTGCCGTCCAGGTCAGTCACTAGGCTTGCTCGGTAATTACTGTTTTTGAATGCAACGCGATATGCTTCTTTTTTATCTACCATTTTTTAGCAATGACTTCATGATCTTCAAGACTGCATGAGTTCATCATGACCAAGCAATTACCCTTTGAATACACTAGTGCATGATCCATCCAACATATTGTCCTAAAATGTCATCCTTTCCTATTCGAAAGGACATTTTACTTCCATTGGTTTTGGTGAAGTGAGAATAAGTAGGTTCAGACTTCCATTGCTTTCAGATCTTAATGATACAAAATATCCACCAATGCTTCCTAGGTTCTCAAAACCTCAAATGACGCAATGTTTTTTATCATTTGTACAGAATATCCCAAAATAGAAGTAGAAGCCAAATTGCTGGCTGAAGAAATGGAAGTTGAGTATGACTGGAAGGATATTCGTTTCAAAGAGGCAAGCATCGAGGATAGGGAGAAGATGCGGGAAGTTGTGCAGGATGAGGAAACAATACCGACAAATAGTGATTGGGCTGTAAAACTGGGCATTAATCTTTATTATAGTGCTAATCTTGCTAAGTCTCCTTTATATAACAAGCAATTGCCATACAATAGAGTTATCTATAAGGCATTTGGCTGCAGTTCTCCCAATAACTCGCCAGTAAAGCTGAAGACTTATGCCAGAAGGCAAGGCAGGGCGAAGAAAATAGCCTTGGCTGGCAGGTGGTGCGGGAAAATATGGATGTCAAACCAGGTCCATCCATACTTGGCTCACAGAATCAAAAGTCATGAGCCAGATGAAATAGATGAAATCTGTTCTTCTATTCAGAAACCCAATGCTGAACATGTTGAAAATTCAAGTAGAGAGGGCACCTCCACAAGAAAGAGTAGCAGCAGAGCAATTGAAGAAAAAACAAGCAACAGGGAGAAAGAACCATTGGAGAAAGCAAAATCCAAGAAGCCAAAACATACTGAAGAGGACGATTTGAAAGCATTAGAAGGTGCTGCAGAGGCCTCCGCAAGAAAGAGTAACAGCAGAACAGATGAAGAAAATGCAAGCAAGCGGAAGAAAGAACCTGTGGAGAAAGCGAACACAAAAAAGCCAAAATATACTGAAGAGGAAAATTCAAAGTCAATGAAAGGTGCTTCGGAAGTCTCTCCCCCCTCACCATCTAGGATGGTAATCCGTAGCAGCTCCAGGATTGCCAATAGGAAAAACATGCTGAAATCAAAGATGGAAGAAGAGGATAATGATCCAGCTAGCCATCCAAAGGCAATGGTTGAAGAGGATAGTGATGATCCTGCTAGCCATTCAAGAGCTAGAGGAGCGCTAAGGCAGAAGACAAACATAGATGTGAAGAAACAAACGAAGAAAACTAGAGCAGAAAAGCAAAAGGCTTCAAGCCCAGCTGCTCTGAAGGATGAAGAGCGAACGTCGGAATGCAAGGAACTTTCTTTCACAAAACAGCAGCTATCTTCACGCAAGCAGAAGACTAAAGTAGAAGAAAAGCAGCAAATGAAGAAAACTAGAGAAAATAAAGGAGCTCCTCCAAGTTCTCCGAAGCATGGTGAAGAGTATGCATGCAACATTGAAGGCTGCTCCATGAGTTTCGGCACAAAACAGGAGCTGTCTCTGCATAAGCGTGACATCTGCCCAGTGAAGGGCTGTGGCAGGAAGTTCTTCTCGCACAAGTACCTGCTGCAGCACCGCAAGGTTCACAACGATGACCGTCCACTGAAATGCTCGTGGACGGGCTGTGACATGGCGTTCAAGTGGCCATGGGCTAGGACAGAGCACATGAGGGTGCATACAGGCGACAGGCCCTATGTTTGCCCCGAGCCAGGGTGTGAACAGACATTCAGGTTCGTCTCTGATTTCAGCCGCCACAAGCGCAGGACTGGCCATGCAGCAAAGAAGGCCAAAACAAAGAAGTGAGGCAAAGCAGCAGTAGCTTACAGTAGTAGTGAAGGAATAGGAGAAAGTTTGTACATTCCGTTAGCACCCAGAGCCCATGTTGGTCTCTGCTCACAGTTTGGAGGAATTCTAATGGACCCACAATTAGTGTGGTTCCGTGTCAGTAATTTGGTTATCATTAACAAATTATCATGGTCTCTGCTGACTTGAAATCCATGGTTAAGGTTAAGTAGCATTCCGATCTGTCTTTGGCTGTTGTTCATTACTTGATTGATCTTGTTGCGCTGACTGATGGTAAAATCTGCCTGGCTTTGGTGCTAGTGCTCTGCTTGTTCCCAGAATTTTTGTACGCCCATTCTGAGATTCTGTATTGCCACGTGAACATGGCGCGGGTTCGTTTGATGTCGTAGATCTGTTTCTGCTGTTGGCTGCCGGCTTGGGGGTGATGCGTTGCTTTGGTGCTATCTGGCCCGCCCGGTGCCGTCAGCGTCATGCTGCCGATCCCACAGGAGAACATCCTCTGCTGACCAATCCTGAAACTGGTACCGAGACCGGTGAAGCAGCACGCGAATTCGTTTCCCTTTTCTGGTATTTCTGAATTCTGATCAAGCTCAACTGCTCAACCAAAAAAGTTAACCTCCAAGGTTTCTGCTCAATGGTTGTCCATGGTAGAACTGCACTGGGGTTCTGCATCAGTCAGCAATTCATAACAACTTGCTTAGGAATCAGCAGGAGCAGCCTCCATTTCCGGCTTCTGTGACTCGTTCTCCAGCAACCGAGTCTGTATGCTGATGTGCGTCTAGCAAACTACGCTCTACACGCAACTTCTATTCGGTTTTCCTTTGAAGCCTCGCGAAAGACATGGAAGAATCTGCAGACCATGGGAACGCGATTCCGCGCTCTTGCCTCCTCCGCCGCCGTCGCAGCCTCCGGAATCCTTATCGCAACCGACTCGCTCCTACCGTAGATTCATAGTACTCCCAGCTCCTCGGCCCCCGCGACCGCCATTAACACCGCCTCTCATCTCCTCGACGGCCATGGCTACCCGAGTAGCATCCTTAAAACTGGCTGCACACAGATCAACACGGCCAATGGCGGCGGCTATACCACCCCCGCGAAGGCACGAACGATCCATCCATCGATCTCCTTCGACGCGAATGAATCTGGCCTGAATCTTCGACGCCCCCAATGGGCAGCCAGCACGAGAGCCCAGCCGAGGCGGCGGCCAACTTTGCTGCGGCAGCCATCGACCCCAACCCCCGAGCGGAATCTGACACCATCCCCCACGCTTTCTGTTACCGCCATCAATTCAATTCAAATCGTTCCCGCCGCAAAGGCGAGGCTCCCCCTCCCCCGGCCCGCGCTATAAATACGGCTCCTCCCTCCTCGTCCCAACTCACCAGCTCACACTCCGAGCAGAGCGATCGAGCTCCCCGGTCGCTACCGCAGCTGCCACCACAACAAACTCGGCGGTAGCTTGCAGCAGGTGCTTGCACGATGGCGCGGCTCGCTAAGCGGCTTCTACTGGTGGCCCTGGTGGTGGCGGCGGCGGCGGCGCTGTGCCGCGCCATGGAATTCGACGAGAAGGACCTGGCGACGGACGAGGCGCTGTGGGACCTGTACGAGCGGTGGCAGGCGCACCACCGCATGCACCGGCACCACGGCGAGAAGGGGCGGCGCTTCGGCACCTTCAAGGAGAACGTGCACTTCATCCACGCGCACAACAAGCGCGGCGACCGCCCGTACCGCCTCCGCCTGAACCACTTCGGCGACATGGGGCGGGAGGAGTTCCGCTCCACGTTCGCCGACTCCCGCATCAACGACCTCCGCCGCGAGCCGCGCGCCCGGCCGGCCGTGCCGGGGTTCATGTACGAGGACGTGGCCGAGCTGCCGCAATCCGTGGACTGGCGCCGGGCGGGCGCGGTCACCGCCGTGAAGAACCAGGGCAAGTGCGGCAGCTGCTGGGCCTTCTCGACGGTGGTGGCCGTGGAGGGCATCAACGCGATCCGGACGGGGAGGCTGGTGTCCCTGTCGGAGCAGGAGCTGGTGGACTGCGACACAGAGGAGAACGGGTGCCAGGGCGGGCTGATGGAGAACGCCTTCGAGTTCATCAAGGGCCACGGCGGCATCACCACCGAGGCCGCGTACCCGTACCGCGCGCGCAACGGCACCTGCGACAGCTACCGGACCCGGCACGGGCAGGTGGTGGTGATCGACGGGCACCAGGCGGTCCCCGCGGGGAGCGAGGAGGCGCTGGCCAAGGCGGTGGCGCACCAGCCGGTGTCCGTGGCCATCGACGCGGGGGGCCAGGCGTTCCAGTTCTACTCGGAGGGCGTGTTCACGGGCGAGTGCGGCACGGACCTGGACCACGGCGTGGCGGCGGTCGGGTACGGCGTGGACGACGACGGCACGCCCTACTGGGTGGTGAAGAACTCGTGGGGCCCCGGGTGGGGCGAGGGCGGGTACATCCGGATGGAGCGCGGTGCCGGCGACGGCGGGCTCTGCGGCATCGCCATGGAGGCCTCCTTCCCCATCAAGACCTCCCCCAACCCGGCGCAAAAGCCCCGGCGCGCGCTCCTCGCCAGGGACGCCTCCGCCTCCGCCGCCTCCTCCCAGTGATCCATCCATGGCTGCATCGATCTGAGCGAGCATCATCCGGAGGAACGCACCATGCATCAGCTGGCGCGCAAGTATACGCAGCCAGGACTACTACCAAGTTACCACCACTACTACTGTTTGCTTGTGTTATTAGTTGTCGATTGGGTTGTACTAGTGATACGTGGTTTGATTGTGCCGGTCTGGGTCTCGGTGAGAGACGAGAGAAGCTAGAATAAAAGTAGCGGCGCGTGCGCGCAAAAAAGAGTAAGATTAGGCGTGTGTCTAAATTCTACTGGTAATGTAATACGGTGTGGCATGTAATGCACCGGGATATTAAAAGGTAAGGGAGCTACGCGTAAGCTAGCAAGCAGTTGCTTATGTATACTTGCATAGTATGCCTCTCTGTTCTTCTTCCTCTGTCATCGGCAGCGCGTACGGTGTTCCTTCAAAGCTGTTGGAGCCGGGCAGCCCCAGGTCGCGTCCGATCCTGACCCCCCACGCGCACAGTAGCACCACGCAATCTCCTGTTGGGAAAAGGCAAGGATATTCTTGCCATCAGCCTCGAGCCACCATTGGCACAGTGATGGCCACTGTGCCAACTCGCGGTCGTGCCCGTGCCTGTACGTCGCACAGTGCAGTGCAGCTTGGGTACGCAACGCGGAGGACTTCATGCCGTGACTTTGATACCGGGCTCAAACTGCTGGGCCCGATGGGCTACGACCCTGGCCCTAATTAATCGAGCGTGGCTTCGTGGGCTGGACCGAAACGAATTCACGGGGCGATCTCGGCAGCGAAAGGAAAGAATATAGAGCGCACACGCCGTTTGATCAGCGAACCTTTTGCTGGAGCAGCCAGTAACCGGCGTCGATCCCGACCCTGAGCACGCACGTATGGCGCTAGTGATCAGCGAGGTAGGGAGACTGGGAGAGCACAAGATTGGCTGCTTTTAGGTCTGCCGCTGCACGGCGCTCCTACAGCGCACGTATTGCTAGCCAAAAAGGTTGGTCTATCTATATGTGTGCATCGCCCCTGCCACCTTGCCTTTGCCTAGCTGCAGTGCACCCCCTGCCGGCCTCGATCACTGCTCGGCCCTGGTACTACTACTGTGTGCTGTCTACTACCGCGCCGGCCGCGTACTTGCAGCTATCAAGCAGCAGCGTGTAGGGGGGCGCATGGCGTACGCTGGTAGCTAGCTACGTGCGTACAGGTGCTAGGTACGTGCAGGGCCTGGTGTACGTGCTGCGCGCGCACATAAATATACTGTAGCGCCGGGCCCTTTCGCGATCGTGGCGCGAGCGGAACAGGCGCCCGGACACAGCCGGGCCGGATGCGGACGTGCGCCTGGGGGGGCGTACGAGTACGAGCGAGCTGCCTGAGGGATGGATGTGCGTGGGCGGCGTACGAGCGAGACGAGGGATGTACTCGCGACATCGGGGGCCGACGTCTGGCGCTGTTCCTTCCGGTACTTGCGGCAGCGCTTCTCCTGCTGCACCAGCCGTCGTTGTCACCCGTAGCACTGGACGGCGATCCGTAAGCGCTGATGCACCGCCGCGCCGGGCAGGAAAGTGAGCCAAAGGCGCCACCGCCACCACCTACCGGACCCAACAGGTCCGGGTACCCGCACGTAGGGCCGCGTGCCGTCGCGGTGAGCCGGGAGCCGAGCCTTCTCGCGCGCGGCGGGGTCGGCGACTCGGCGGCGCCGACAAACCTAACCAACCGCTGTTCCGTCCTGGAACCAACGGGGATGCGCCAATCCCCGGCCCATCGGGGCCGCCGCGCCGGCCGCACGAGACCTCGAATCGGTCGGTTCCATCCGCTTCCACGTAAACTGCGCCGCTGCGGCCCGATCGACCTGGAGCCTGCCGCGTCCTCCGATGCCGGCCGCAGTCGGCGCTCGCCGCGGTGTGTGTAGCTGCTGCGGCTGCACGTAGCCCTGCAGCCGCGGCGCTCATCGGGGTCGGGTCGGGGGACGCAGTAGTAATACCGGCCGCTCGGTTACTGTACGCCGGCCGCCGGCACAGTAGCATCGTCACTGCGGCGTCGGTCAGGTTCGTAGACGGCAGCCGTAGCTGAGCCACGCTTCTATAGTACATACGGATAAGACAGCGCCCCAGGCGCTGGCACTATTTTTCCAATCCATATATATAGGAGCTGGATGGACCTGCCAGCCACTCCATCAGGTCGTTTTGCATCGAGAGGATCCAAATATCTCAGATGACGAAAAAGAATTCGCAGGCGGTACTGTAGAATTGGGCTAGCCCAGTTAATCTGTAGAGGCTTTCCCTTTCGCCCACGAACCTGACAGAGAGAGTCCACTTCTCCATCCAGTACAAGCCGCGCTGCCCGTCGATCGATCGACTCCAAAAATCTGAAACTCTGAATACCTCATGTGAAAGATCTTACCGAGCGAGCAAGCGTGGACAGCCAGCCGCAAAGCGGAGATTGTGAGAAGACGTGAGAGAGAGGTGTGTGTTGCCAGCGCGGGCATGTTGCGTTGCGCCCTGCGCGAACGAACGAACGAATGAACGGACGGACGGAGAGCCCGGCACGGCGGCGTGGCTGCGCGCGCGGGTTGACCGCTCCCAACGCCGAGCCCACGTGCCGAACTCTGCCGGCCAGCGTTCCCTGTCTCCGACCAGCAGCAGGAACCTCGGCGACCACCGTTCGCCGGCGGGCCGGGAGAAGAAGCAGATAGAGCCCTCCCGCTCATGCCAAACACCCGTCAAAAAATTCCCGCGGAATCCCCCCTGCGATCCGCGCCATCTCGACCTGCAGACGGCTCGCCTCCTGCAACAGCTAGCCTACAGAACGCCACCACCAGCAGTGCCATCAATTGTTTTCTCCACTCCACGTCGCCATGATCCAGGTGAAGATGGAGCACGGATCGACGGATCGACCGGTGGATGGATGGATCAGATTCAGAGTGCGCTTGCAGGCAAAGCAAGATCGAGGCAGCGCCAAGTGAAAGGCCTGGCGAGGAATGACAATACAGGCGTCAGGCTGCGGCGATAAGGATACCTACTGTGGCTAAATACACAGAATACGCACCTCGACAAGACCGGACATGCCGCTGCCCGTGGGCCCCCGGCCTAAACCCCATGGCCACTGTCTCCCGCCGAGGAGTGATGAGGGCTGCGCGCCGCCGGCGCACCGCCCCTGCCTGCAGGGTGCCTTTCCGTCTCGCCTCTCCGCTATCGCGCCTTTTGTCCGTCCCAGGGCGACGCGGACGCCGGAGGTGCAGGATCTTCTGCGATTACTGTACGTGCTTCCCACAAATCGGGGTGCGTCCATCTTGTCTGCCCCCATTTCTGCTTCGGAAGAGCCGGGGAATAGAGTCGGAATACTTCTGGTTTCCTCTGTTGTTTTGGGTTTTACCGCTTTGGTTCGCAGTTTTGGGACCGGAGGGAGAGCCAGGCACTGTTTGGATGGATGGATTAATTTTTAGTTCGGATCACATATGATGTTTGGATGCCAGTTAGAAGAAACTAAATATGAGTTAACTATAAAATTAATTATATAAATGGAAACTAATTCACGAGATAAATCTATTAAGTCTAATTAATCCATCATTAGCTCATATTTACTGTAATACAACATTGCCAAATTATGAACTAATTAGATTTAACGGACTTCATCTCGCCAATTAGTCTTTATTTATGCAATTATTTTATAATTAATTTATATTTAATACTTCCAATTGGTGTTAAACATCCGATATGACAGGAACTTTAGTTACTCGTCCAAACACCCATGCTCTCTAACTTTTTTTGTCTTATATAATGAAGTAGGATATATTCTTATAAAAATGAACAAGGCTACTCCTCTGGGTTCATGATTTTACCGTTACAGCACGAGAAGATTTGGTCACTACCATTACATAGATCAAGTTTTTCCTAGACTACCAAGCCTAATGACTTCGACACACAATTGGCATGTTTCCCTCACATGCAGAGCTGTTTCCTACCTTTGTTTTTTCAATTTTCCGGCGGTATGTACCCAGCTAATGCGCTCGCGTACACCACAAACACACACAAGTACGTTTGTATCACATAATTTTAAGAGAAAAAACAGACATGACACGGAGTGTGAGTATGGGAAAGACCCATCCAGATTCTATGCATCTAGTTAAACTAAATGTTGTAGCAAATTTAGCTGGTATATATGTCCATGTTGACAGTATTTCTAAAGAATAAGCCTGAAACCTATACTTTAATTGATGCCCCTGTTCTAGGCCATCATTGTGAGGTCTGCAGCCTAGTATGTAATAACTGATGGGTGATCAAAATAGTTGCTATGCAGCTGTGCCTAACGGACTTACCTTTCCGTTGTAAATAAGTGGCTCAGTTGGAGGTGTTTTTCCTCTTCCGACGGATATCTAGTGATGGATCTGATCTATTGATATCTTTGTAACTTTAGGGTATTTAAAAGAGGCTTATTTTCACAAGAAAATATACCTAGTTCACAGGTACAAATGGACATAATTTTTTGCGAAAACTTTAGGAATTTTTTTCAGCTTCAAAATGTGTTGATATGTATAGTATAATACTCCATAAAGTTTTGTATACGTTGGTACGTGTTTGTGGTCAAGGCACATTTTGGGATCCTGTTAGTATCAAAAGGCTAGATATTTACATATGTCTACTGCTCAACAAAGCATAAATTTCAACTCAGAAAGAAAAAAGCAAATCTATCGAAAAATCTCCCCAGCAAAAGAAGCAGACGTGGGGCCTGTCATGTACGCACGGGGCATGACTCGTGCAAGAGCAACAAGTGCTGTCGTTGCAGAGGATCCGAGCAAAACAATCCAGCACAACGCCCCTCCTCCCTCCTCTTCCCTCCGTACCGCCCTTCACCTCCCTCCTCGACTCTTCTCCTCCCCTCCTCCCTCTCCAATTCTCCATCTCTCCCCCCTCGTTCCTGTAGAGCTCCGAATAAAACCCCACCGGTTTTCTTTTCCCGCGACAATTACCATAAAAAGAGCTCTCAATCTCTCTCTCCTCTCTCCGGCCCCCTCTCCCTCCCTCGTTTCTGGCAGTAGTACCTCCACCACTCTCACTCCACCCACATACCGAGCATACAGCTAAGCAGGAGAGAGAGGGAGAGTCGGGGGTCCCCAAGTACAATTCTCGCCTGGTTCTTGATCGAAGGCATGATCAAGAATCGCTAGGAAGTCCTAGATCTTTGGACGGGCGTCTTCCCTGGACGTCTCGGTTTCTTTTGTTCCGAGCTCAGGCCATGGAGGGTGGGGGAGGGAGTGGAATCGGTGGGTTCCCTGGAGCCTCGGGCAACCTTCTCGATGCCGCAGCTCAGGCGTTCTACCCTGCTGTCGGTGCCCCCTACCCTCTACAGCCTCTCCCGCAACAAATATACTGCCCCCACCCGTATCCTGCCATGCCGGTGCCGGCTGCGGCGGCGATGGCCGTGCCGGTGCCGGTGCCTCCGATGGCGATGGCCCTGGCGCCGCCGCAGCCGGGGTACACCTTGCCGATGTCGACGCCGGTGGTCGACGGCCCATCGAGCCGCGTCGTGGTGCTGGGCCTGGTGCCGCCGCACGCTCAGGAGGCCGATGTGGCGCAGGCGATGGCGCCGTTCGGCGCGATCCGCTCCGTTGACGCGTCGGCGGTGGCGTCCGAGGGCGTGGCCACCGTCCATTTCTACGACATCCGCTCCGCGGAGCTCGCCGTCGCCTGCGTCCGGGAGCAGCACATGCGGCAGCAGAGCCGCCTGGGCCAGCTCTACGCGGCGGCGGCCACCGTGTCCCCGGCCTGGCCCCCGCCGCCGACGCCCCAGGCCTGGGAGTGGCCCCACGAAGACTGCCGCGGCCTCGTCCTCGGGCACGCCGTGTGGGCCCACTTCGCCACCGGCGCCGACGACGGCGACAACCGCGGCTCTCTGGTCGTGCTCAGCCCCCTGCCGGGCGTCTCGGTGGCGGACCTCCGCCAGGTCTTCCAAGCCTTCGGTACGCTCTCCACCGATCGAGCCGACCAACCAGCCATTTCGTTTTCCCACGCTCGTTTCTTGTGTTTCCCGCAGCAATTGTATTGGCCCGTCCTCGTGTTCGCAGGGGACTTGAAGGATGTGAGGGAGTCGGCGCATCGGCCGAGCCACAAGTTCGTGGACTTCTTCGACACGCGCGACGCCGCGCGCGCGCTCGCGGAGCTCAACGGCCAGGAGCTCTTCGGCCGCCGCCTCGCCATCGAGTTCACGCGCCCTTCCGGCCCCGGGCCCCGCAGGTAATTTCGGTCAGCCAGACTTGCCTTCTCGTCATTCAGTGGGCGGCTGAAATTTTGCCGTGTGCCTGTCGGTCGTAGGCGCGGGTACGTGCCCCACCACCGGCCCACCGCGCCGACTCCGCCGAGGCATCAAGCGGCGTGGCGAACGTCCCAGCCGTCGGCCTCCTCGTCGTCGTCGTCGGGCTCCGTGAGGGCGAGGGAAGGAGTGGTGCTTCTGCGGAGGAGCTCCTCTAAGGCCGTCGCAGGCGATCAGTCCAAGGGCGGCACGAGCCATGAGCGCAAGAGCAAGGGTGGCAACAAGGTCGTGCCGTCGGCGTCCTCCTCGTCACCCCCCTCCTCGTCGACCGCGACGGCGACTGGAAAGCAAGCCCAGAAAGGTGCCGGGAGCGGCGGCGGGAATTGGAAAGGACGGAAGAGCGGGTGGGAGGCGCGCTTCTTGTTCAAGGAGCCGGAGGCCGCCGGCGACGCCGCCACGCCGGCGGCGCCGGCTCAGGAGATGGACACGAGGACCACCGTCATGATCAGGAACATACCCAACAAGTACAGGTATCCTCGCCAATCTCCGCATTGCCGCGACACTGCTATATTTCATGGGCGCTGCACGCTTAGAACTGCAATTCTGCTGATGCTCGAGGCCTCTGGGTCGCAGCCAGAAGCTGCTGCTCAACATGCTGGACAACCACTGCATCCACTCCAACGAGCGGATCGCGGCGAGCGGCGAGGAAGGCGAGGGCCAGCCCTTCTCCTCCTACGATTTCGTCTACCTCCCCATCGATTTCAAGTGAGTACTTTCAGCCGATTTTACTTATATTTTATGGTGCCCGATGCAAGAACACACGCTTGGCAGCTTGAAAATTCGGTTGTTTTTCTGGGAATTTGGTGCCCTGAAAATTGTTGACATGGTAGAGTGCTTGTACTCGAATGGGAAATGTGAGGGGGGTGGTGGAAGGCGAGGGGTTCGGCTGCTGACAGCGCGAGAGCTTGTGGATCGAGGCGGCATCTTATCTTTGGGTGGGTAGAGTGAGAGTGCACACAGTGCAGTGGAGCAGCAGGCATGGATGGCTATGGCGTTACTAGCCCAAATGGAAATAAATTTGGCAGCGGCCCAAGGGGGATCCGTCTCGTTTTGATGCCATGGATTCTTTGGTTGCATGCGGATTCAGTATCTTCTGCCTGTTCACCTGCCTTCCTTTCTAGCCGGCCGCTGCTTCTGCCCTCTGGGATCGCCTATTCGCCTCCCTGCCTCTGCGTTTCTTGCTTTGCACAGCCCCGCACTTCCATAACAAGGCCAACACAAAGGGGAGACGCACCGGTGGGGGTGTAGACAGTAGAGACAGACGTATCATTTGCATCTGAGGAAAAATAATCGGAGTTTTTTACAATGTGAAAAATTGAACTTTTGACCAAATGAACAAAAAAATTGTAGTGTGCTTAAGAACTGGAGTAGCTTTACACCAGCAGCTTTACTCTTGCACGAAGCAAGTTGAGAAAAGACCTATCAATGCCCAATAACGAGAGGACATTAGTGGCTGTCAAAAGGCATGCAGCTTCACATACACATAAAGCAGCATCATGCCGCAAAGCTTTTTTACTCTGCTCTGTCTCAATTCTAAGGCTTTATATTAGTAGTTTACTTGTCGCCATGCCATTTTGAATTTCCATTTCTACTAGCATGTCATGAGGATTTTGTAGTGTTTGATACAAATTTCTTTATCCAATAATAAAAAATTTCAGCAACAAGTGCAACGTGGGCTACGGCTTCGTCAATATGACCTCGCCGGAGGCCGCCGTGCGGCTGTACAAGGCGTTCCACAAGCAGCCGTGGGAGGTGTACAACTCGCGCAAGATTTGCCAAGTCACATACGCGCGCGTACAAGTATGGCAGCTGCCTTTCACCTAGGCCAAAAATATATATTTTTTTCGTGTCGACTCCCATGTTTCAATTGTGTGGCTTGACACGCTCACGTTGTGGTGGCGCTGGGCGGCGCATCGCAGGGCCTGGAGGCGCTGAAGGAGCACTTCAAGAACTCCAAGTTCCCGTGCGACAGCGACGAGTACCTGCCCGTGGCGTTCTCGCCGCCGCGCGACGGCAAGCTCCTGACGGAGCCGGTCCCTATCGTGGGCCGCTCGCCCGCCGCGTCCGGCTCGTCGTCGTCGCCTCCCAAGAGCCGGGCGCCCAGCGTGGACCCTCTTGCGCAGGAGCTGATGCCGGCGCCCTCCTCGTCCGGCGACGGCGACGGCGACGGTGCGTCGTCCACCACGACGTCCTCCCACGCGCCGTCCGACGACGAGCACGAGGAAGACAGGCTCGCCGGGGAGCTGCGGCGCCTGGGCTACACCGACTAGCTAGCCGCCGCAGCTCTAGTAGCCGGCCTAGCTTAGCGGCGATCGGCAGGCGCGCGTGCGCCGCGTTGCTTCGAGAAGCGGAGGCAATGATGGCGGCCAAGCCTCTCGCTGCTCCGTAACTCCTGCACGCGCAGCGAGTGAAGTGGAGTGGAGTGGCAATTCATTTATGGCACATGAAGAACATAGAGGAGGGGTTGGAAAGAGAAGGGGAGGGGAGTGGGTGTTCGTTGGCTCGTAGAAGTACAAGCTGCGGCAGGAGGGTGGAGTCGTGTTCTTTTGGGTTTCGGTTTGAAGTTTCCATCGTTGAAACTTGGAGCTAGCTAGCGTAGCTTTAGCTAGGACTATCAATTCTTTGTACGCCATGCGTTTGTTCCTTACATTAATTACTACAGTTTACTACCATACTCCATATTCCGAGAGAGCCTCTGATCTGGTATCATCATGAGTTGCTGGATTCCATCGGATCTCTTCCATTTGATGATTCGCACCAGCCACCAGGAGATGAGATCTTCGCTCCATCTCCCCTACGCTCCTATGATATCTTTGGCTCTTGGGAAGTTAGGCTCTTGGCAGCCTCTTGTCCTCTTCCGTGCTTCCCAGTATGCTTGTTTCGTTGATCTTTTTTATGTTGTCTGTATTTTGATGAAATATATATTTTTAACTGCATTATGAAAAATTGTATATGGAATTCTGTAATTTTAGAAATAAATTTCTGCCGCATCAAGGCCATGGACTCATCATGGTTTGTCTTTTTTGTTCTTTTAATCTGAGAATTTATCCTTACCGTCTAGTTACACATGACCCCGGATCAGAGTGCCGGGCGTACTGGTCTTCCATCTCAGTGTTAGAAAAGAACCGAGATACAAGAAAAAAGCTTTAGAACTCGCACCCTCTCCCCCCTGTAAATGTAGTGATGAATATGTGCAATGCTTTTCGTTATGTACTCGTTCTGGTCTCTGGTCTTAAATATATGGCGTTATATATTTAAAAACATATATAGGTAGATCAGATAACCAGCTCCAGTTTTTTTAAAAAAATTAAATTATCTAGACTGCTGCATCAACCAAAAGATATGTAATGTACTCACTCAGTCCCTAAATAACACGCTTCCCGAGTGACACTTAGTTAGGGATGGAGGGAGTATGTGTTTACCTCCATGCCGCCACCTAATGTAGAGTCGAATCATTTATACATAGAGCACTTTAATTTGTAGATCTTACACGAAGTTTGGCAATGTGCGTGGAAAAAAATCAAGAAAGTTACAGGCTATTAGCATTCAAGTTCTTGTTAGCATGGAGTAAGTCATTGTTCCTTTCCTCTCTTGTTTCTGGTTCTCTAGAAAGGCGTTCGGTAAAAGTGCATTCTAGATAGCAAATTAATTATGCGGTATTTTGAAAAGTGATTAGAAATTGCATGCGGGTCTTAAGGCTACGCGGATTAGAAATTGATTTATGGTGCATCTTGTTGAATTGCCGTGCATTAAGTGTAACTTGGCTTGATATGACCGGATTCCCTCATGAGGGACCTTGACTAGAAACCTTTTGGGGATAATGAAGGTATGGCTATGCTTTCACATTCGCCGGCTTGAAATGTGATTGGTTCACAAGATTCAAGTGGGAATTATACCAATGTCACGTCTATATACTATACTTCCACCTGAAATATAAAGGGATTCGAAGTTTGTATTAAACTAAACTATTTTAAGTTTGGTAAAAAAATAATACATATTATAGTTTATTTGTAATAGTTTGACATAGGATAAATCAGAATATATATATATATATATATATTTCTTTTATTTAAGGCAGAGAGAGTATCAGGGCCAGTCTACACGAGTTCAAGTCAATGAATTACAAAAGTCTATTGCTAAGTTAATAAATTCCTTTTCAGTTGACATTTTGCGTCTTCAAAACAGCTGCCATGTTTGAAATCTTCCTTATAGGATAAAATTGCCTTCGGACAACTGCAAACACACCACCCAAAAGTTATGCGCGGGTCGGAAATTATAAATTAGAAGCATATATATGAGAAAATACATAGACCTCAAGATATTAATTTTGAAAAACAAACCTGCAATGTGAATGAAAGGCATGATAAGTTTTTTTTTCTTTTGAAACGAGCATGACAAGATTTTGCCTTAGCTTCAGCTTGTCCTGCATGTGCCCCCATTTATTTGGTGGATGCACGTACCAGTAGCGATCTGCCCGGTGGTGTACTTGTCTATATTTCATGTGCTGGACCTCATCTTCCTGCTGCCGGACGCTGCCGCCTGGGCCATCCCCTCTGGTGTGGCCGTGGCCCCACGCCGCGTTCTGACAGCATTGGCCGCTTTAACGGCCAGGGTGGTGCTACGAGCTGAGCGCACCGCATTGCATACGGGTCGCAACGATACAACGGATACCGAGCCGGCCGTGTGGGTCGTAGCGCTCCGTTTGACCGGCTGGCTGGCTCACACGGTCACACCGGCTAAGTTGCAGACAAGAGGTTGCTAATGATCCTTAAGTTACTGGTAGTTCTGTACAAGTGCAACAAAAATTAGCATGGAATACGTCGTGTGTTCTGTTTGTTAATTAGCTCGGTGTGGGCCATGCATGTGGATTTGGTTAAGGTAATCGCCCAGATCATATCAGATGTGTGTGTGGCTTCTACCGCATCAGGGAAGCTGCCACACTGCAAGCGCTGCACCCGTGCGGGCACGCGGGAGAGATCGACACCGGCAGGGCTATTATACTCTTGTTGCACGCTGACACTCTCGATCGAGAGGTTAATTATTACGTACTAGTTTAGTGTAGTTTATGGTGGTTGTGGTGTCGAAGTGGAGCGTTTTCAGGTAGGATTTTGTGCTGCGTGCGGCGTGGCAGGGCCAAAAAGAATTGGTGGCTGAGCAAGCTAGGCAGTGGAGCGAGGTGAGCCAAAACCAGCGATTTGCGGGCGCTTTGGGGGTCACCGAGGCACGCACGGTGGCGATGGCCGCGAATTCCGAGGCACCTGTGTTGTGACTCGAAACAGTGGGGGCAGACAGTCGCATGCAACCAAGGAGAGAGACTAGACCTCGCACGACATCATCGCAATGAACTACTCTCCTTCGTTGGTTGCATAAAACAATAGGGTTTGCTGGGGTTTACCATTAGCTTATTAATCGCTGGTTTCGATCGTCGTTAACAAGGGACTCGTATACTGCGTGCACAATCTATGTTAGGAGGAGCAGTAGAAAGAGTCCTGGTGCCAGCAGCTAGCGCCGACCAACCGAAGAAGCCTTTTGGGGATTTTCTACCGGTCATGTGATTTTTTTGGTGATGGAGTGGACCTTCTGTCTCCTGAAAAGCGATAGTAGTGCTCGGCCACACCTGCTTGTACGGCAAATAGTACTAATTGTAAGCACTTTTGCTGCTTGATGCGCATCTAGGAGACTCGGATGGGATAGCTTTATTGAAACTTTGTCAACACAGACTCATCAGGTGTCATGCTTCTCTTTCTATCTATATATGAATAGAGCAACTAAATTAATTAAGTGGGTGAATCATATAGATGACAAAACCACGGCAACTAAATTATAAAAAAACAAGGGAAATACAGGAAACATTCAAAATTTAAGTAGGAATAGAGCATCATAAGACGTAGCTAGGAAATTGCACGAACGATCTTCGTCTAATTTGCATCGAGCATAGAAATAATACTTACTTAAATTAGAGAATTATCATAAGGAAGCAAATTTCTATCTATGATTTCTCACAGGAATTTTTATTTCAGAGGTTCAATAAGTTGCTTGTCACAAAAGAGATTTCAACTTCCACTTATTGTTACGCTGTTTTGATTTTCTTTGTTACTTTTAAATTTTTTTCCTCTTAATAATAATAATAAAGAATTATGCAGATTTTTCCATAACATAAGAAGAGATTCTGCTTTATATCTAACATATAAGGGATTAAAATGGATGGACGATCTATTGCAGCTAGACAGCCAGTAGGACTTTAAAATCTTCCATAAACAAACATTCAACGGTAGACAGCCAGTAGGACCTTAAAATCTTCCTCACATTCAACTGTTTTCACAAATCCCACAAGATCATTCTAACAGATGATGGTTTTTACTACGACTACACGCAGCTGTCAGATCAAACCAGGCACTCCGTATCATTTAACGTAAGCGTCGTATCACCACATTTGCACACAAGCACGATGATTTTTGGGTCCCGAGGTCTAGTTGTGCAGCTTGGTGTAACGCATGAGCCTGGCAACCAACCTACCTGCCATAGCTATGCAAAAGTCCAGTCGTTATTCTCTTCCCAAGAACCACAGAGAGAGAGAGAGAGAGAGAGAGCGCTGCAAAAAAAGGCGACCGATCGTGAGAAAGGGTGAGGTAGAGCAGAGACGAGGCAACGAAAGGCTTGGCCAAAATGGGACAAGCTAAACACGACAGTCAAACGTAAAGTCAACGCCATCGTCTACCCCACATGCAGCCACCCGGCGACCCATCATGTTCCTGTGGCGGCCTTCTCTCCTCTCGAGTCTCGACTCGATCGCCCAGCTGAGCCGAGAGAAACAAGCAGAGCCGCATGCGCGCATGCGATCACGCACCACGTGGACGCTGACAGGCGGGAGCCACGTGAAGCGGGGCCCATGCGACCAGGAGGGTTGCACGGCACCGTCGTCTACTTCCCGACGACGTGTGTTCCAATGACGCAAAGGCCGTGCCCGTAGAGAGAGAGAGAGACGACGCAGGAAGGAGAGAGAAAGAAAGGGTGCATGCTATTACCCGGTTACAAGGGTGCTCCGCCCATGCCAAAGGGTGATGCATGTGCGGGACGAAGTGACTGTGAGGGCATGCTGGGAACTAATAAAAAAAACTCTTGAAGAGGTCAATAAAAGAGGAGAGAGAGAGAGGGGGGAGGAGCTAGAGATGCTTGCATGCGCGAATTACGAAGCAATGGTGGGAGAGAGAAAGAGGGAGATGGCTGGCTGGATGGGGGGAGAAGAGCAGAGGGGAGGTGGCCGCGGCAGTACCCGCCACGTAGGACAGCGTCCTGCAATGACATGGCGGTCCGCGCCGTTGACCGGCTCCGTACGTCCACGACCTGCAGGACGGCCTCGGTGATGGCCTCCTGGAAAGAGGCTAGAGGAGGGGGGACTTCACTGGACGCACACCTGTCAGGGACTGAGCTGTGGCCCCAAGCACCCACTACCTTTGCTCAGGGCACCAGGCCGGTGGGGTCCCGGTTTCATTGACCGTATTAGTGTGTAGGTGTGCCACATTTACTGGCTGCAAGTGCAAAGCCGGTTAAGTTTCCACCTGCACTATTACGAGTAAGATATGCTTACATTCCAAGTTCATGCTGATTGCATGCTATTGTAAGCGGACACGTACTCTTTTTGACGACTAAAGGCCAGACCAGCTGAGATAGAAAAGCAGAAATGGCTTTGCAGGAAAGAAGAAGAGGAAACATAAATTATTAGGAGATTATCCCAATACTAGCTGGAGACATCATATTCCTTTGTTTCTTGATCTGAACTTGTAGGGAACGAAGTATGCTTGTGAAACTCAAAGGACGTTATCAGCTTGCTAGCTACATAAAAGTGTTCATGCATGTGAGATCTTTTGTCTGCACTGCGAAAAAGGAAAGTGGGATTCTTTTATCAATGCACGTCTATATCCCTATAGTTACAATTTGAGAATTTTTAGCTACTACTATAGTACTCTACATGAGAAACTTCTACCCTAATGGCATGCTCCTCGATGCATAGACATGAACAAAGAGGCAGCCAAAGTGAAGCAATGTAGCTCTGTACGTGGCTAGTAATACGTCCTTATAATTTCCATCCATCTGTATGGTGATCCGCAAACATAAAAGTACAGCTTTTCATGGTAGATCGTTGGTCGCGGCAGTACCAGGCTCCCAGTCTGCGGTTACCAAATGGTCAGTCAATGCAGGAGTTCAGCGAGACAGGTTCACGTACCACCAATCGACGAATCCACCATGCTTCATAACACTGCCCGGGGAGAGCTAGATAGTACTGAGAAAACAGTGAGATTTCAAACATCTTCACATACACCACTGAATCTATCGTTTGTTTATTTTTCCACGAGACAGCATCTACTCCCTCCGTCCTAAATTATAATTTATTTTAATTTTTTTAAATATATAACCTTTACCCAGATATAATGTATATCTAGATGCATAACAAAATATATATATCTAAAAGGCTAAAATAAATTATAATTTAGGATGAAGGAGGTACCAAATTAAACCAATAGCGTTGCAGTATGATCTTGTGTCGCAGTGCTATAACATCACATAAAATGTCAAGGCCTCCATTTTTATCACTAGAAGCATCATCAGTGTTCAGTCATCTCAGGCCATATTCCCATCTGAACATTGATTTTTTGTTTCACGGCGAAAGAACCTGCTATCTGAACAACGATTGTCGCTAATTCTCGAACCAAAGCCGGCAGCCGAATTACGCGTAATCATTCGGGTCGTTGTGTTTCTGGCCGGGGGCCTGAAGCCTGAAAGACCCATTAATTGATTACGATATCTTTTGGCCAGGAGCGGTTGCTTTTCCGCAGACAGGTTGAGAAGACTAGGCGAGGTCGATGACACAACTGGAAGTGGGTAGCCATGGGTCCCCGACGCCTGGCATCGCCTGCCCTGGCCTGGCCTTGGCCCCCTCATCACAATTGCGAGCAGCAGCAAGGCCAGGGGAAGCACACGCAGAGGCCTGCGTCGATCTGCCATGCACGTACGTGCGCTGCTGTCCCCCTGCCCTGGGTGGCACTGCCCAGTGCGTGTGCGCGCCCGCGCTTGTGTGATGCAGTTGCTGTGTGCGGCGTGGACACCACACCACGCAGCAGCTAGCGTCGCAGCAGCAGGCGGCCGGGCGCACTGGCACAGTGGATGCATGCCAACAAAGATTGGCCGAGGCCGGCCGGGCTGCGTGTGGGCACTGTACCGGCCGGCTGCTCCGAACTGGCCGGCAAACAGTAGCTATATCGGGCAAAAACTTGCCCAACCATTTCTGGCGGGGCGTCTCGCTTTGGACGGACCCCCGGTCGACGACGACAATGGAGTGAGTGATTCGCCAGTCCAGCTAGCTCTCGGCCTGTGAATCTGTAATTACATGCATGCCACGCCATGGAGGGCCGGACACTTGGAGAGATCAGTCGGGTGCTGAGCTAGCCAAGAGTTTACCATGCCACTCTGTTAGGTGTTTCTGAAAATTTAAAGCTGCGACCGCGACATGGGCGGAGAAGAAGCTATCTGCTGGGCTGCTGGCCTGTCGCTGAGCTGTGTGAACTATGAAGTTTATTCGGCGCTCGCTGCTGGTAGAGTTTGTGCAGTCTTGCAGAATACTTGCTCGAACGAAGCATAAAGGTTAGCAAGTGAGTAATTATGCAAGCTTGAAGCTTGAGACAGATAAAAATCCCCTTTGGATTACAGCTTGAGTATCTGGGATCATTCTTCTAGAACACCAACAATACGGCGAATGTTGAGGAAGCAGGTTAAAAAAGAAAAAGAAAAGACTTGTGGCCGTTTTGTGCGTGGGGAGGTGGTCTAGGCGGACACGCGCGGCGGCATGCAGAGAGCGCGAGGAGACTGTGAGATGGCATGCGGAGAGGGTGCATGCGGCGTGCCGGCCGTTGGCTACGAGGGGCTCGGCCGCCCGTGGCGCCTGTCGGAGGTTGGTTCTGCCCGTGGTGTCGCATGCAACGGCAACGCCAACCTCGTATCTGGTCCCCGGGCGACATGTATACGCGCGGGTACGCCTACTGCTGCAACCGTGCGGGGTCCCGGCCCGGCCGGCCCTCCCACGCGTGTCCCCTGCGCCGACGCCGCACTTCGTAAAACCCGGAGCCTGAACTACGTATAGGAGTACAGCCTAGCCTAGCAGCACATAGCAAAGTTTAGTCGATCCAAATCCGATAATCATTTTTTTATCGTGCTGAAACCGAACTGTTTGATGCAGACTCCGGTATTGTTGGTGCTGTCATCAGCAGCTAGCAGTTTGGTAATCCGAGCTAGCACGGCAGCCAATTTCCGGCGCCGCACACAATACAACCTGTGGAGGAGAACAGTGCTTGCGGTTGCTGGTGGCGATGCATGCGCTAGCAGCATGTGGCCGCATGGAATCTGCAGCGGTGGCGCCGGCCGGCGGTGGCGTGGTGACACCGCGCGGCGCGCCAGCGGGTTTCCATCACATCACCGTCAGCTTGGGGGAGAGGCCGAGGCGCGAGTCCTGTCTCACGGATTTGGATTACGCCTGGATCGACGTCCATCCGCCATTGCCCCATCAGAGAGACCCAGCGGCGGCATGCATCGGAGCAGGCAGCAGCAACAGCAAGGGGGCGACTACAGGCGCTCCGCTCCGGCCTATCTCTGCGGCCTGTACATTTTGTCGCCGGCGTTGAGATCGCTCTGCCCCTGTTGCAGAGGACCCCCCCCACCCCCCCCCCCCCCCGGGGCGGTCGTCGTCGCCCCTCATCACTCCTATATCTCTCTGGCAGCGAGCAGTGAGTAGGAGAGGACAAACTAGCGGTCGCGCCCGTATGCCACTATGCATGTGCCATGTGTTCACTTGCCCGGTGTCGTGCAACCTCCCATTGCAAATTCTCAGCCTCGCATGGTAGAGCAGCAAGTGGCAACTGCGTTCCACCGTCCGGTCCGGTCCGGTCAGGTCCGGGCAACGCCGAGCAATCGTGGCGTCGAGGTCCGGGATTACCGAGCGAGCGTTCCTGGTGCAGACGGCGCCGGCGTGACTCGTGAGGATCTCCAGGGCTGGGGCCGGGGGGCTGCGCCGGCGGCGGCCGTGTCCCCCACTGGGCGCCGCCAAGGCGCGGCACCAACAGTTCCGGTCGCAACGACGCGAGAGGGCTGTTTCAGCTCTGGGAACAAGGGGGGAAAGCGAGGCTGTAGCCTTTCGGCGTCGCGGATGCTTCCCCTCACCGGAACAGCACTGTTCTGGGATATGGGATCCTGGACACACGAGCACACACGCACACTGATATGATTGATACGCATATACTACATGTCATGAACCCTACCATACATGGATTCTGAGTTCCATCCCTGTAGGGTGCTGCCGCTGCTGCTGCAGCTGGCCTGGGAGTATACTTCAACAGTAAAGACGAACGTACAGTACAGAAGAATGACACTGGCAGAGGAGAGACCTGCAGTGCAGTTGCAACTTGCAACTGGGTGCGCATGCCAACTGGTGCGTGTACATGTAACGTGAAAGAGTCCCAAACCCAACCTAATATAGTTGGTTAAGGAGAAATTAAAATGGCCGCTCAAATTTGAGTTAAAGAGTAACTGAATCTGAACCTGTGTGGTTAGGGTGAGCTAGACTCGCTTCCTAAAGAAAGAATGCCCCCCCATCAGTGGAAGGACAAGCAGGGCAACAGATAAGCCGGATGCTAATTACGGCACCACCTTGATTACTCGGGATTCAAGTCATCGTCTGGTCAACATATAAAAGGTCATAGGGATTAATTGACAAGTAATGATACATCAAACAATGGTTCAATTCTGCTGCTGTTCTGCGGCTCAGTGGCAGTTTTAGCTGAACAAGCACAGCAGCGCTCCACGGCCGCCGCGAGAGCTCGCTTCAGTGCAGCTTGTTCGCGACGTACAGGAGGTGGCTGATGTTTGTTGGGGGGTAGTTCTGCAGGAGCTTGAGGTTGGAGGTGAAATCGCCGGCCAAGAGCCGCTTCCGGACAAGGATCAGCATCGCGCAGCATATTCTGAGCAAGGTTTCCTGTGTTCGGCAGATAAAAAAAGTTCAGTTGAAGAAACACAGGATCAAAGCCTTGCAGAATATACCAGGGTTTGCGTTACTACCTGGGGACCGTCAGGATCGCTCAATAGCGTGTCCCATATATGAATAGTGTCGGCAAAGTTGAACTCCTGGGTCAGCAGCAACGTTATCCATCTGAATGCATAGAACTGGGGATTAACCTGCAGATAGCATGTTTTGCTTTTGTCACGAAAGCTGCAGGCACCTAACCTACCTTAAAACAGTGGATAGGATGCTTTCAAAATCATAACACCATAGAAACAGGTACAGCGAAACCATTTGAGATATACTCAACAAAAGAACCACCTACATTCTGTTACACTGTCCTTACAACAGAAATACTGTTCTTTATAGTTTCATTCAGGTCAATACATTTAAATGACCTAGAAGGCCAAACAGAGAACAATACTAAACACAGCAAGTAAGACGGCAATATGCAGGAAGTAAAGACTTACTTCTGTAGTTATTTCCAAATGGTGCTGGAGTTCTGCATCATATTTTGTTACAAGTTGTGATAATTTCGCTAGGGTACCTCGAATGCCAACAGAACTGTTGTCAAGTTTTTGGCAGAAGTTGTCTCTAAATCCACTAAGCAACTCAACGAAGCAAAAGAATGAATCCGCTTCTGCAAATTTCTGCAAAGAGTCCAAATAGCAACATCATGATACAGATAGTCATGACTAAACCGAACAGGAAAAGCTTCAGCTGTCAGCAGTACAATAAAGGGCACTAAGAATCTGGTAAAACAATCTCTTACTGCATACAGCATTTTTATCATCTGGATCACTCCGAAAGACAAAGAAGAGTGGAGCCAGAATTTCATTCATCCCTTGCACATATCTTATTCCAGCATTCAGCTTGGCAAAGATTAACAGTACATTTTTCAGAGATTCCTGGTGAGAATCATAAAAGATCAGACAGGCATCTGACAACACTGTTTAATCTCCGAGCGACATGAAGATTTACCTGATTGGACTTAGCAAAAGATGAATCACCACAGAAGAAATGCATGTCAGGGTGTGTCCGTTTTACATCGCGGTCAATTTGTTCCATAATCTCCGCATACTGTATGAAAGAAAAATTCCAGACATCATATGTTAACAATAAAAGAGCAATGACGTAAGGTGAATCAGCTCATACTTGCAACGAACTCAACAGCATATGTGCAGTACGGTACACACTGCATGCATGTACACTCAGAAAGAAAGCTGATGTTTCTGAAACTATGGCAAAATAAACTAGCTGAAGAATAATTGACTCAAAAATTTCTTAGCTTCATTTTCTTTTTCTCTAAGCACGGCGCACCTAGATTTTGGAGCAGGAATAAATGAGCTGAGAGTCAATTGCATTATTCCAGTTCTACTTGATTCTTGTTATGATTAAACCATGCATTCTAACAGCAATGCCAATAAATCATAGACACCACAACCACTGGCTCATGCATAGTTCAAACACAGTACCGACAAAAGTGTAGTCAACTGCGTTAGGTGAACTGAATTCTAGCTATATAAAAAACATAAACAGTTATAGCATTGCAAGGCAACGATCTACCTCAAAAAAATGATTCCAAACACTGGTCTTCCCAAGGCTCAAAGGGTGCTCCTCTTGGGTTACCTCTGACCTGTGGAGCAACCCATTGTCAACATGCTCTGCATTATCGTTGCTGTTGCCTTCTTTTTCCACTTGTCGCGCTGTTTCTACCTACCTAGCAAATTCAGGATTCAGGATCTCTATTTTCCCGACAGGATCTAGCCAGGCATACTGGCCATACGCCAGGTACCACATGTGCAACTAGCAATCAAGATACCATAGGGATGACCTGAATTTGCAGTGACTTACAGGGTTGCTAAGAAACTCATCTTTGAAAGCTGCATACTGTGATCTCTTCTTTGCCAGCTCCTGCTCCCACAGCGAGCGGTCATTGGGCAGATAACCCAGTAGCAGCTGCACAACAATAACATGCGGTGTCAGTGACTGAAAAGGCAAAACTAAAAGCTTTGACTGCAACCTTTCCACTACTTATGGAATCAGAATGCTTCTTCAATCTTCGCCAAGAGTGAACAGAAACGAGTAGGCAGTTTCAACCGTACATAAGCATCCAAAGCAAAAGGATAGACTTAAATCTCCAACATAATAGAGGGCTGATTAAAGGACAATTAAATAAATTAAGGCCATCCTACAATGAAAACCGAATTAGTTTTGCAGTATATTGCACTGCCATTGTATCGATGCGATTAATTTCTGAAGTCTGAATTCCCTGCCCATAGAACAAACCATACAAGGGCTAAAAAACACAAAAAGCGAGCCAATCAAGTACCTTCCACACAGTCGAACGGACTCCGGCCGCGTCCGGGACGCCCTGAGCCGCCAGCATCCTCAGCTCATCGAGATCTATCACCTTCTTGGACAGCTGCACAGAGTCCAGCACGCCTACGAACCCTTAAGCCAGAAGCCGAAAAACCAAAACCAAGCAATACGCAAACAGCAGGAGGCCTTACCGCCGCGAAGATGCGGGACTGCCGCGAGATCTCGAACTCCGGTGGCGGCGGCGGCGGCGGCGGCGGTGGAGATCTCGGCGAGCTCGCCATGGATTTGGCCTTTGGGAGTTGAGATGCACCCACCGGCCACCGCCCGTGTGGCTTCAGAAACGTGTCCGGTTAGCGAGACATGTTTCGGGATCTATCCTTAACCGTCGATTTGTGGGCCCAATTGAAATCAACCGTACAGATCGTCCGCTGACTTTTCATGCTTTACTACGCCTTTCACGGGATGGGCCTTCCTTCTTTTGATGGTGATGGGCCTACCTTCCTCACGACAAAAAAGCCCAAGCCCAGCCAGTTGAAGATGATGATGTATGGATTGGTATGGCCCATGTAGAAGTACAAGCCCATTAGCAACGAAGATTTGACCCTCTCAACACAGATGAGTGAAGTTCGATCGAAGACGTCGGGATTACAGTTACCTGACAGAAAGTTTTTGGTGTCCGTAAAAAACCGAGAGTAATTTCCAACATCACGGTTTTGCACGGGTGTCTCATCAGCAACGAAAAAGCAGGAGACCATGGAACTGAGCAAATGACAACATCATCCCGAGGGGCCAGGCCAGTTCAGATCGACCAACCACGCAGCATGGACCAGGAAAAGATATTAATATATAGTCCAGAGCTCGTGGTTGTTGGGAACTCCTAAATCCTTCTCCCGCCCTAGAAAACTTGCTTAGGAGATAAAGGAGGGCCCCACGATGGAGACGACAATAATATACATTCTAGCCTGTGATCGGCAAGCAATCTTTTGTCACGATCAGCAGATCAGCCAGTGCGAGATCAGAAGCTGCAAACGGATAGGAATGTCGTGCGGCCAAGTAAGAGAGGTCATCTGGTCATGCATGTGTACGAGTACACGCATACAGTTGTGCTTGTGCACAAGTGAAAGGCATGCTCGAGGCTTTGCATTGGCTGACCATGTCCCCCCCCCCCCCCCCCCCGGCTGGTCATACAGTATTCATCTATACAGTAATGAAAGATAGTTTTGGAGTAGGCTGCAGTTAGTGCCATCATATCAGATCGAGTTTATTAGCTAAAATGCCGACATGGAGGTCGTCACGTGTGCTATTATTTTATATACTATTTCCAAGGTAGCTAGAGCCGCTACTTGTATATAAGGCTAATCACAGTGGGGGGTTTCATATCCCTGTTTCCAAAAACGTCATATCAGGTTGGGGGATGAATGAAATACTATGCCTCAGTGGAGAGTTTCATTTCACTATTTCCAAAGCTAACCAGTGTAATTAAATGTTAGTTGATCTATTGGCACACGGGATCCTCCATGAAATAACGGCGGTCACCGTGGTCGTTTCACGCCATTTCAAACGTCTTGAAAACGAGTTAGCAGAGTGTGTCATGGGGATGAAACTGGTCCCTTCTCTTCCCTCATTAAATCAGTGTCACATCATCAAAAATGCTGATGTGTCATGGTAATTAATACCATAAAACTCGTCATGAAATCTTCATTGTGATTAGCCTAAACATGACACGGATGGTATATCCCTCTAGCATAATTAAAGTCACACTGTCATAAAATGATATAAAGGAGATTTGAATCTGCGTGTTTGACTAAGATGCGTGTGGCGATATGTACATACACATACGTATAAAAATTATTACAGTTCGAGTGGATTTGAGTTGGTTGGTACGAGAGGCACAGAAGCATCAGGCATAAGCCCGGCGGTATCCAGGTCCGGTCGTATCCTCCTCTAGCTAGGCGCCATACGCATGCGATTGTTCGAGCATATTCTAATCCCCATGTGGCGGGATTATTACGAGTGTTATTCGGTGCCCATCAACAACTTGCCACCTGAGTGCTTGGCCCTGATGAGATCGGGTCTCGTGCATGCACACACTGATCTGAGCAATGAACAGTCCCATAAAATGGCACGGTACCCGTCATTGTCACCGGCGGCACCCAGCAGTTGCTGCCACTGGCATGTCCTGTAGCCTACTGTGCATAGAAGAGCCGGAATGCTAGCTGCAGGGGCCGCCTGGAAGCCCGGAACGCCTCCTCGGTGGGGCAAAACGCAGCGCGCCTGAACCGTTAAGATGACAGGAAACCCACGCTATCAGTCGGCAAACGAAGTGACCAATGCAAATATCTCGAGAGAGATTTCAGGCGATAATGATGCCAGCACCAAGCTTCTTTTTTGGTACAAGTAATTGTTGGAAAGCGTCAGAAGAAAGTTCCTTTTTTTTTTCGGTTTCTTCTTCTGATCTCATCCGACGCTGTCGCATTTGCAGATGCGAAGCCTGCTGCGCTACGAGACACATTCTTGGGAGGCACAAGGGGATGAGGCATCATCGCATCAGTGCTAGAGAATGTTGCCCCGACAGATTAAAATGCCATCACCCGGCGCTTTTTCTACGGGATCAGCTGCGCTTTTGCCCCCTGGCACGCCTGAAGAACCAAAAGGCAAAAAAAGCGCATCTAATATATTCACGAGTGCTACTTGTCAATCCGGCTCCTCCAACAGTTTCTACTATAAAACCTTTTGCCTTGCCCGTTGATGCTCGCAAATGACGCAACCGGACACTAATGCTCCAAGGTTAGTGCTAACTGCTAATTAAGGGATGAGATCGACAAACCTTGCAGCCCAGGCGCCACGTCCGACACGAACGCATGTGGTGCAGACAAACCCCGGCAGGTAGCCAACTTGGCCGGCCGGTAAACTAGTCGCCGCCACGTCGGACGGGGTGAACCCGTCGCCGTCCCCGGCCCAGACGGCGACCACGGCGGATGGAGAGGTGGGGGCTACCGGGCTAGGCCCGCCGCTCGTAGAGGCCGAGGCCTGAGCTGTCGCCGGGCTGTGCTTTTTTTTGGTCCCGGGCTGGCCCATGCGGATGAGGCCGGGGTGGAGGCCTGCATGGGGGCCACGGGCGCGCCACGTCGGCGCGGGCGCGGCCACATGTGGCGCTTGCTCAGTCCAAGGGCCGTTTTGGCCTGGCTGCCCGCGACCCCGCGACGCCGCTGCGTCACTACTCCCGTGTCAGCGTCGGGTGATCGATCCTGTCGCGCGGTCGACCTCAATCTCCGTCGTCGCCTGTAAACTTGGGCGCTTGGCGATAACCGATAAGGTTTCGGCTTCAACTATTCGTGCAAGAAGGAACTTTCCCTTTGGGCTCGTGCCGGCCGGGCCGTCGGCTCACCCTTTCGGTCGCAGGTAGGAGTAAGGTCTTAAGATGAGCTGAAGCGATCATAGCGATTGAATTGTAAATGCATGTACCATGAGTAACTAATCATCGACTTGCTGCTCCGATGAAACATGATCTAACAAGTTGACGAAAAATAAGATAAAATTTAGCCGAATGTTCATTGGCCGGCGCAGACTTTTTGTGGGTTCATTCATCCACACGCGCTGCTTTTTTATTAAAAAAAACTACTGGTACCTAACAGTCTTTTACAAGTGCAGGAGGTGATGAGCAGCAGACCAGGCGAAGGGAGGGCAAGGCAGGCTGGCACTGGCGGAGGCCGTTTCTGCGAATCATATTTCTCCCGCGGGGCTGCGTTGGAAACGTGTGGGGTGGTGGGACGGTCGGCGCCACCTCTCCTCTATAAAAGCGTTCGAATGCCGCGGCAACTGGCCCTCCCTCCCTCCCCTCGCGGACAGAGCAAGCGACCAGCGACGCGACGTCTACCCCGTCCCCTCCCAAACATCTCGCGCGCTCCTCGCCAGATATTTTTTTATTCCCCTGCTGGTTTCCTCCCATTTCCTCGCCGTCGACGCTCGCGATTCCTATCCGCGCCGGAAGACCGGAGGAAGATGTGCGAGGCACCACGGCTCCGCTGCGGCGCCGGTGACGCGGCGGCCGCCGCCGCCGACGTCGACGTCGTCACCACTGGCGGGCGCAGGAGGATCCCGGCGCGTTCCTCTGTTCTGGTAAGCGTCAGAACGTCCGGCCGGCGCCGGCCGTCTCTCGGCGGCGCATTCGCTCTGCTCGTTCGCGAACGATCCCACAGCTGCCGCGTCGATCGACCATCCGGCTCGCTGGTCTGACGAGAGATCTTCGTCTCCCTTTGTGTTTCCGCGCACGCAGGCCTCGGCGTCGCCGGTGCTGGCGAGCATCCTCGAGCGGCGCCTGCGCAAGGACAGGGAGAGCGGCAAGGCCGGCCGGTCCGTCCTCCGGATCCGCGGCGTCACCGACGACGCCGCGGCCGCGTTCGTCCGCCTCCTCGACGCCGGCAGGTACCGCGCCCCCTCCCTCCGTCCCTGCAATCTGATTCGCTGTTCCTAGTCTTATTTCCGCACACGACCGTCTGTCCCTTCCTTGCGAGGCTGGGCAAGCACGCCCTGCAAGGACTAATTCTGCCGAGTTTATTCTAAACGCACGAGGAGAGAAAAACATGGCGCATCAGCACGTGCGTACCCCACGTACTTTCTATTCTTTGCATATTTTCAGAAGACGATTCCTTCCATTGTTAGCAGCAGTAAATAAACTTGCAATTCGAGTTGTCTGACGTTCTAGGAATAGTAAAGCAGTCTCTGTGCATCGATCGGTCTGAAAATCAGCTAAACAAAATTCAGTCAAACGGTGCTCCTTACAGAAACCTTTGGCAGATAAATCGCCAAAATGCAGGAGAACAGTTGATCGCGGCTGGCCGTTCGTCGAACCAACCCCTGAATCGTACTGCATAGTAGTTGACGATCAAGACGGATCCTTGATATTTTTCCCTGGGACATCCAATCATCAAGCCGACCTGTCTGCAGACGGCCCTGACTGGGCTGGGCCAGCCACCTGCCCTATCATCAACTGTCATGTTCCGGATCGGCAGCCACGTCGGCCGCCGGACCCCTCTCTCGACCACAGCCACACACGTCCGCCGAACCCATGGCGAGCCGGCGATTGGCCACCGCCGGAAAAGCACGGGAAAAATCCCGCGGCCTTCCCGGCGGCGAATACGACGGCTCGCGGAGGGAAAGAAAAGGAAAAACAAAAGCGACGCGGAGCATCTCCTAGCGACTGTTTATATATTTAGTAATAGAGGTTTCGGTAAAAAGTTACCCACCTAGCTCTTCAATTGGATATCTAAATATATACCTATTTTATTCCGAATTTCTCATCAGACAAAGATAAAGAGCGATAATTGCTCTCTAGACTGTGCACAAGATATAGAAAAGCTGTTAGAAAGTACAAAAATATATAAAATAATTTTTACTCAAATAACTCTCTAAATGATGATTTAGAGAGTAGATTTTAGAAAAACTCTTAGGCCCCGCTTGGATCTTTGGAATTAAATTCCATTCTAATAATCATATTTTAGATATAAATTAATTAAGCTTATACATTTCCATGTGTAATATATTTGTATATTACTGTTGGCCATATATAGACATGCTTATGCACTGCAATTTTGCTATAGGGAAGCGAATCGAAAAGTGTGCTATAAATTGTACATTAGAAATATAATATGAGGATTTATATAATCAAATTACATCTCCCACTCTGATGAATTTAAGAGAAGGTTATATATATATATTTTGGAAAGTCGTGGAATGTTATATTTTAAGATAAATAGTCTACCGTAGATTTTAATTTTTCAAAATGAAAGGATCCAAACAGATTTCGGAGATGCTCCAAAGCTCGCGGGAGGAGGGAGTGAAAAAACATGGCCTTTGGTTCTTCGGAAAAAAAACATAGCCTTTTTCTTTCCAAAAAACAGAAGAAAAAACATGGCTCTCCTTTTTCCCCCGCCGCCTGCCTGGTTGGTGTGGTGAGCGGCGCGGGTGGCGCCTGCCCGGTTGGACCCTCCCCGGCCGACGTGCGCATTATCGCTAGCGCACGGCGGCGACTGCCCCGGAGGCGACCGGCCGGGGCCCGTTGCTGTCGCGGGCGCGGCTGGCACGGGGACGGGTGACCTATCATCCTGTTTGCCTTTGGGGCTCTTTGTACATGTGGATTCCGAGAAAGGGACCGCCGGGACGACCGTGGCCTCGCCTTGAACGAATGTTCCCGTGGAGCCTGTCGAAGATTCTTCGTATCGTGCTACTACGTGGATAGCAGGAATCTAGTAGAAATTTGAATTTCATATGGAATGTAGAAAATTTCGCCAAAGTTTAAAACAGGGCCTGCCGAAACTGTCGTGCTTAATTTTAATTTTCCGACGATCATGATGAACCCCGGCAGGTGCGGCGACGGCGAGGAGGACGACATGGAGAAGTACGCGGTGCAGGTGCTGGTGCTGGCGCACGCGTACCAGGTGCCGTGGCTGAAGCGGGCTTGCGAGGGCGCCATCGGCGCGCGCCTCACCGCGGACTCGGCGGTGGACGTGCTGCAGCTCGCCGCGCTCTGCGACGCGCCGCGCCTGCACCTGCGCTGCACCAGGCTGCTCGCCAAGGAGTTCGCCGCCGTCGAGCGCACCGAGGCGTGGCGCTTCCTGCAGGAGAACGACCCATGGCAGGAGCTCCAGGTCCTGCAGGGCCTGCACGAGGCCGACATGGTACGCTCTTCTTCTTTTCTTTTTAATAAATTTCTCTCCTCCTCCGGCACAACACGATCGATGTAGATTGCGTGCTGACACGTGAGCACACCAAATGGAAGCGCGATGCACGACGCCTCTGTCGCCAGTGCGCCAGTGGGGAGCATGCTTTCTTAGCGTCAAGCTTCTTGTTCTAGGAAATGGCGGGCATGGCCGGACCTCCATGTCGCGTTCGTGCGCGTACGACATGGCACCAGTGCGTTTTCTAGGTGGTTAGTGCGTCAGTTTGGGGCGGCGGTTTAGGCCGGCCCGTCAGTGCCGAATGGCTGGCAAATTGAATGTTCACATCTCCTCGGATGGACCTTGCCATACCCTCTGCGTTAAACGTTTTTTTTATTTGGGTAGAAAAATCGTGACCTGAAGCAGTTCCAGCCTCGAGGCCAGGTCATGTTTAAGAGTTGAGACCAAGCAACCTTTTAGTTTGACGAAAGTTTGTAGAGTCTTGGCGGCTACTCACTTCTAACTTCTAACAGTGTTCAACCGAAGGATAGGAAAGTCGTAGGAAGAATCGCTGATCAGTGATCAATTTGTAGATTCAAGTTTTGTGACGGATGCACCTTCGTTTTGTTCTGAATGTACCCCGACCCTGTCCCTGTGTGAGCTAAGCGCTGATCGATGGGTGCTCTATTTCCGACGTGCAGCGGCGGCGCAAGTGGCGGCGGAAGCGCGCGGAGCAGCGTGTGTACGTGGAGCTGAGCGAGGCCATGGACTGCCTCGACCACATCTGCACGGAGGGCTGCACGGAGGTCGGGCCGGCGGGGCGGGCGCCGGCGCCGGCGCCGTGCGCGCGCTACGCCACCACCTGCCGGGGCCTGCAGCTGCTCATCCGCCACTTCTCCCAGTGCCACCGCAAGAGCTGCGCGCGGTGCCAGCGCATGTGGCAGCTACTCCGCCTCCACTCCGCGCTCTGCGACCGCCCCGACAGCTGCAACACCCCGCTCTGCAAGTAAGCGCCGCCGCCGATCAGAGCTCGGCAGCCGCTTCGTTGCTGCCCTAATTTAAGCTCACACCTGACATTGTTGCGTGCGCCATGCAGGAGGTTCAAGCAGAAAGAGCAGGAGAAGGCGGCCGTGAAGGCCGGCGATGATGGCGACAAATGGGGGCTCCTGGTGAAGAAGGTGAAGGCTGCCAGGGTCTTCTCTTCCCTGGCCAACAGGAAGCAGATGAGCTCCACCTCCCAGTGCTGAGCAAATGCAGTTTCAGCCGGGATGGTTAGGGTTAGTTAGATTAGTGAGTGTGAGAAGATTAAGTGAGCTGTTATTTTTTTTGGTTGGTTCTGTTTTTTTGATATGCCAGATCTCTGTTGAGCTATGTACTGTACATGCCTTTTGCTACACCGTGGTATATACTATGTAGTACGTTGCTAGAGTCCTTTAGCAAGGTGGCCAGGTGGGGAATCAATGAGAGCCCAAAATCGTTGTAAAAACTGCATGTATTGTAACAGGGAAATATGAGATGAGATAAATAAATATGTTTATGATATCTTTGAGGTTTCTTGCCCCTGACATACAGCAATCCAAAATGGCTTAAACCCAGAATACAAGGCCTGCATTTATTTACGATTTGATTTCATCATCCAACTTGCTCTTGACGATAAAGATGGGATCAACTAAGGGTGTGTTTGTTTACTGGGACCTAAAGTTTAGAGGGGTCACATCAAAGAGAATCTTATCATTTAGAAGTATTAAATAAAGTCTAATTACAAAACTAATTGCAGAACCCTGCGAGACGAATCTAATGAGGTATATTAGTCCATGATTAGCGGATGATTACTGTAGCATCACTGTGATAAATTATGGATTAATTAGGCTCATTAAATTTGTCTCGCGAATTAGCACCACTGTGACAAATTATGCAAAAAGTTTTATAAACAGATTTTATTTAATACTTCTAAATAGTAAGATTCTCTTCGATGTGATAGGTCTAAAATTTAGAGGGTAGAAAACGAACAGACCCTCTAAGATTCTTTAAACATAGAAAAGCTCAGGCTTTCATGAGCTTTATCTGCACGAGGTGGAGTCATCATAACAAAAATCAAAGGGGCACTAACAAGCGAACAGGCAAAATGGATACGCTGATATAAACTGCTTTGAATCACACCTGAAAAGCCATAAGAGAGGGTGAGAAAGAAAGAAAGGCATTGCTGCACAGAACAACGATCAAGACTACACGTAACAGAAACAGCACTATATATGTCAAATTAGAGCAACAGAAAAGCAACCAACATGCTGAGACATGTATGCCCCGAATACGAGCAAAAGTACTACCTGTAACACATTTTGCTTCCCAACAAGGGTTTCTTCAAGTGAAGAATGGAATATCAGTACAAAACAACACCTTATAATCAGACAGAAAATCTGAGTGTTGAGTCGGCTGTTCTATAACAAGAACAAAACAACAACAATAACAAAGCCTTTTGTTCCAAGCAAGCTGGCCAGGTTTGTGCTGTTCTACAAATTGCAATGATTCAACATGAGCATATCCGCTTGCATTCAACAAAGTTATGGCATCTCTCGGTTTATTGGAGGTGTCAAGCATACATCAGTCAAGATATCACTTGGAAATACAGCAGAGGAAATATGATAAAGGAACTGCCTGAAACCATTGGCCAAATGATAATCATGAATCACTCTCTTTAGCTTGGGCCATTAGCTCTGCCTGCATTCTCTTTATCTCCAGCTCCCTTTCCATCCTCTCTTTCTGAAAGAACAAAACCATTATCAGCTGCTTTCAGGAAAAAATCACAAGTATAACAAACTACAGACACTGACAGAGCATGTATTTGCATTTAGGGCTGTTAGTGGTTTTGGTGTCCAGTTGCATATATGGGTGATGATGGTATTCTTGGTGGACACAGAACATAAAACAAGTGAACCTTCTTTCTGGCCATTAGCTCAATGGGCTAGTTTAAAGTTCGATCAGACACGAAATCAGTTTATCAGTCTGTGTTTCAGTCTAGCACTACAAGGGTACATAATGCTGTCATGTCTTAATATCAAATTTGAAGAATGGGAACCCAAAAAGGATTGAGCATGCATATAAAAGCAAAGGCGTTGCCCCCCTGAGAAACACAACCTGAGCAACTTTCCATCCCTCAGAAGTCTCAATAGTGGCAATTATCTAGTTTCCACAAAAATGAACTTTTGGGTACAATGGAGGCCAAAGTTTAGTCAAAGGATCAAAGTGTCATGGTGTGAACATACCAAATTATTATCACACATGATGTGTTTTCAAATAATAGGTTAGAAACTTCCCTGACAATGTACCCTTAATTCTAAATGGCTTTGGAACTGCAATCTGGACACTAAGGACTCGGAACAAACCATAATCACACAGCCATACAGCAAGAAGCAGCTGAAGGCTAATTTCTATTCACATTTTATTGCAGCCATGGAACACTTGAAGGCAACTTTTTTGATAGGTGTAGGCCTTGACTGATGACTGAAGCAGCACTAATGCTGCAAAATTTGGGTGCCATAGTTGCAGATTCATGAGGTAAAAACCTCAAAGGCTTTCCTACAGTACATGTCTTCTATGGATCAGAATGGGCTACTTTCAGATGTCTTCCAAATTCAGGTTCTTGTAGCACCCCCCAATATCTGGTGCTTAAATTCCACTTGTGTTTTCTGTCAGAAGATGTATCGTCTGAGCCCATTATGTATTTATGTTTGTGGCATAACTGTATAAGATTTGTTCCTAGCTTACACACAGAATTGGCGTGTCTCTCAACAAATCAAAATGCATAATCCAGAAGAGAATGCCCCTAAAAGGGTGAACCCGTAGCGCAGACTAACTGAAGAAATCCTATGCTTCTAAATGCCCCCTTCTCAAAACTTAACATCAGACTCAGAATCTCAGATATGTCTAGAAACTCATTCCCGAATCTGTTCATCAGGCCATGTAGGATCCAGCAATCCCTAGACCATTCCGAGATTTAAGTGGTTCCAGCAACTGCTAGTCACAGGCATATATGACCCAGATCTAACAAGCTAAGGCGATAATGGAATCCCCACGAGCGGCACATGCATAGTAACGAGGAATGGATTTGAATTCCGAGGGAGAAGGGGAGCAGATTGGGCCAGTGATTAGTTCACCTTCTCGTCCTGGTGGAGAGCGATCCAGACGTGGACCCTGTCCATAGACTGCCAGAAGAGGAACGCCCCGAAGGTCATCGCGAAGTAGGTCGCCACCCGCACCATTTTCTTCCTCTTCTCCGATCTCTCTGGCTGCGCCCCTCTCTCCGGCTCTCCGCGGCGGATTGGGGAATTTTGGCGACGGCTGCGGCGTCTTCTGGACAGGAGGAGGTTCTCCTCCATTGGACGGCTGGGATTCCTTTTGGGCTGAGAGGAGTGATTTGGGCTGGGCCCTTCGTTCCCTATTGGGCCTAAATAATCTGTCCAGTGATTGTGATTTGCCACTCCCACTCAAAAATAAAATAAAATAAATAAACTGAGTGTGCCACTGACAACACCGAGTAATGACCGAAGCTCTACAAGACAATCAGCTCAGAATCAAATTACTTCAGACATGTCTGCCGGAGATCCAAGAATTCGTGAAGCTAAAGTAAAGAATAAAGGAATCCTAACTAACAGAAATTTTGTTTCCAGCACTTGCGATTAAGAGCCCGTCAAATGAGTGGACTCAGCGTAAACGTATTTTCAACGTCCAATTTTCATATATCGTAGTCATAATACATGGCAATTGCTTGAAGGACAAAACACATCTAGTCATAATCAACAGCCACCACCTTTGACCTGACAACTTATACTCAACAGCCGGGATACCCATCGGGTGGGTCTCCAGGTTCCAAACCTAATTTTCTTTAATGAACTCCAACTCGGTTCTCTATAATCTTTAATGTAAAAATGATACGAGATACCTATGTACTCCACCCATGGATTATTAACATAAACATTTTCTTAATTATACAAAGGCCAAAAAATTTACTCAAAGATCATTAACACCCTCCTACTTTGGCAGTAACTGAGTTGACGAATTCATCCTTTTTTTTTTGAGAAAAGGGTAAGCTTATTCATCATAGATTGTGATTACAATCCTGCTCAAGCAGCTCTTGTACGCAGGTTGGAGTTCCATGATGCCACACCCCAAACCTCGTCGTACTACAGACTTGTGGCACCTTTATGATACAACACTTCACACAACAAGCTACAGGTAACTAGGTACATATACAACAGCTACAGAAACGATTACAATAGCAAGTGCAGAAACTGCACTAGTATGGTAAACAGTTGCGCACCAGGTGCGAGACAAAATAACTGAGTTGCCGCGTCAACTGTGCGGCAACAAATTGTACAACGGCTTTCTTAGCTCTCATTACCCGTTTACTAGGAGTATAGAAGATGTTTTCCCCATTATGTACCGAGCTGCATGGCAATCACGCTATTGGAGAACTTTTTCAATCTAGTTTGCTTTGGGTGAAGTCAAGATGCACGCTTCTGCCATCATTGCAGCAACCCACTTCTCTTCCCCCAACCCATGGCTACTATGTACAAAATCAGACAGCCAGCAACGGTGCCCAAAGTGGTCTCCCAGAATTTCATGTTTGCCGCCCTTGTCTCCTCCTCAGTTGTTGGAGGGTCGTAAAGTGATATGCCAATATTCATTCCAAAAAGTCCAACAACAGCCACTCCAGCAGTAATGACGACAGTTGCAGTTGAGAGCATAACCCCCATCTGTAGAAGCTGATTCTGCTTGTCATCCAACATTATGTTGATATAATCTTCTGTGTCGTCAACATACTCCCTCAGCTTCAATCATACAGAAGACATATGGCTTAGAATACATGAACAAGTCATCATCAGAATCTGATTTATCAATCCATAAATGTAGACCTACACTAGTGTCCCCGTGACTTATGGCTTATGGCAGACATCAAAAGAAAGAACCATGCACAACCATCAGCAAACTGCTAATTCTTAAGATTAGCTTGTTTAGAGAAATCATGCATTCATGTCATTAATAAAATAAACAGAAATGTTGCCCTAGCCCTATTAATTAAAAAATTGTCAAAAATATAAGTATCCAATAATCAATAATGTCAGAGGATGCTCAACCAAACCAAGTCAACGTACCAGTCTATCAAGGTAAAAATATCTTTTCGCTGTGACCGCGAGACAGCAGTTATAAGACTCAACATAGTTTATTTTACTTCTGGCACCACGGTCGTAAGTCAAATACTTTCATCAATTTTTAGCAATTCTGATGTAAAGTGATACCACATGGCGAAAAAACAATAGCGGTCACTAATAAAAGCTTGTAAACTCAATAGTATTAGGAACAATATAAGTATAAGATGCAAAGTGAAGGTATATTACATGCGATAACTTGTTAAGTGTGCCATCAATCTGCACAAAGTAAGCCTCAAGAAGCATCTCCAGTTCTTCAATGTGAGGCTTATAACCAATAAAGCTACCATTGCTTCCATCTGGCTCACTTCTATAATCTTCATCCCTAGACACAATAAAAGATGATAGAATACATTAACAAATTGGTACGTGCAAACTTGCAAAGAGATGCATTCAAAACAGTTCAGATTATTTATGGACATAATGATTGGGGTATAGCTTGTTCTTCTTTCAAATAAAAATATCTAGCAACAATGACTTGCCTGTCCTCCTCAGTCTGAGATGGATCATCAACCTCAACTCTAGATGAAGCCTCACTGATTTCTTGTTGAGTAAGCTTCTCTGTCAAGTACATTTCAGCCATATCCATTTCATCATCCAGCAAATGTTCAAGCTCATCCCTCACCTTGCAGAACATGATGTTTGCACAAGGGCGAACTACATTAGTAAAGTAAGCAAGTCTCTTGCAAGGAAATTATATTGTACAAGGGGTAGTAAAGGGCCTAAAAATTTAGCCTATAAATAATGTATAGGCCGGGCTAAAAAAGGACCGGGTTCATACTTTATATAATTTTGAGCTAAGAACAAATAAGGCTTGAGTTGGAATGATAGATTGTGAAGGAGGAATTAGGGCCATGATCCATTACCACCCCTAATTGTACATCACCTTCCTATTTGACAGCAATAGCGCTTAACTGCAATTTGTTTGATAGCAATATGACATGTACACACCAGGCACCCTATCCCCACCATGTATAAGATTCGATTCAAACAAAAGGACCTACCATTGACAAATTTGAAAGAAGATTGGCATCAAGTATATCAAAGAATCTCAGTTGAGTACCTTCTGTACACGACCAGATATCGCCACCAGGCGGCTCTTGATTTGCCTAACTCGCTCAAGGTTTAATGTACTGATCTTTGATGTCAGCTCATCTAATGCTGGATATGCCTCTTGCTCCAGAGTAGAAGTCTATGAAAGAAGAAAACGTAAGGGATGGGAGTCATTACAAGAATCTGCAAGAAGGACATATTTTGTTTATTTGCAAAAGGTACTTGGCTATCTTAAAAGTAATCCATAAGCCTTAATCTTAAATGCACTATAGAAGAAACATGTAACAGATAATGGTCATAAGCTATTTTAAACAGATCAGCTTCTACAAGACGCATTAACTCCATCTATCAGTAGCATCTGGAGAGTGTCCAATATTCTATGAACAAGAACAACAAAGGTAAACATGTCTGAAGCGATTACCCAATATTCTACGAACAAGAAAAACAAATATATAATTCTTGGACAGCCAATACAATGGATAAAAGCATGCTAAAGCACAGAACGCAGGATGTGAGAGATATGAATTCAATTGAACTCAGATAACCTGACAAAAAGATCCAGATGAAAGCACATACTTCCTCTTCCAAAGATCTGCAGGCTGACTCAAGGCAGACTTCAAGTGCTCGGAATTCAAAAGGTAAAACCTTGGCATTTCCATCTTTTGCAGCAGCCAAATCAGGCATACTGGTGCTGCTTGTCATTTCTGGCACCACGGTAGTAGACTTCTTAGTCATCTCCAATTCATGTCCTTTGGATGAATTCGGAACAGGAAATGGTGAAGCAACAGCTGACGATTCACCCTCCATGTCGGTGAGATCCGCAGCCTAATATAGAAAAGGGGAAAACAATTAGTGATAAATCCCCTAATCACAGTATCTTATATAACAATAAGTGACCAATACACTCCATCATAATACTTTTATCTTTCTGCCGAAATATCACCACTTTCTGTCCACTTCGCTAAACTATCTGCTCATTGCATGAATTTGCTCTCCATTGCTCTAGTTGCAGTGGTGCATAATCCACAATGGAGCAGAGCAGTGCGGTATTGTGATCGAAGCTCAGGACCAGAGCAAAGCAAGCTTTTCAAACACACACACACACACACACACACACACACACACACACACACACTCAGGACCAACTCTCCAGTACAATGCCCTCCACACATATTTGAAATCTCACACCACGATTCCTAAGGCCTCGTTCGGTTAGGCCGGATTGGCCCGTTCCCGGCCTCGTTCCACCTGGATTGAATCGGCCCATTTTGAAATCAGGTCCGGCCTGTAATGGTCGTTCGTTTCGACCGGACCGGGAAATGAAACAGGCCCGGAATGGGCTTCCCCCCTTTCCACGGCCCGGAACGAAACCCTACCTCATACCCTACGGATCGATTCCTGCCCACTCGCGGTCACGCGGAGCCAGTGGCGCGGGCGGTGGACGGCGCGGCACATCCCCAACAGGGACGGCGACCACCTCCCATTTTTCATCCGCAGTCTCCGCCGCCTTCTCGCCAGTAAGCCGTCACCTTCTCTTCTCTCCCTCTCGCGTTTCTTGGTTCCGGTGGCCGGTGGGCCACGGCGCAGGCCGGTTACGCGCTGGGGCGGCGGGCGTCGATGGCCTCCCTGGCCGCGGTGCTCTTTCTCATCCTGCGCTATTGCGCCGTGTGGGACGTCACTGGCGCCGTCGCCACGCTCCGTGCGCTGCTGAGCTTCGGATTCCATCCAATGTGAACTGATTCCATCCGTGCGCTGCTGAGCTTCCACATTCCGTGCGGTGCTGAGCTGTGCTGTTGATTTGCTTGGCGCGAAGATGATGAGTGAACTGATTTTGCGATGATTCGAGCACATCGTTGGTGGTTGGTTTTGGTTAATTGCACGCGTTAATATTTTTAATGTTTGTATAAGAGGGTGGAGCTGGTATTTTGATGAGGATTAGTTGTGTTCTCATAGAAATTATTTCTTTTTCCCTGATGGCACTCAGGACTGTTGATGCTAGTTAGAACTTATCAGTTCTACAATTGCAAAGAATTTCTTACCATGGAAGCAATTTTGTTTCATTAGTGATTGAGGATGCTAATTCCAATTAGACTAGTGGTGTCTTACTGTTTTGTTTGATAAAATGAAACTTCTGCAACTTGCTGTCAATCACATTTAAAGATACTATTGTGGTGAGAAGTTCAGGTCTAGAACTATGAACTTTACTGTTTTGTTTTCTTACCATGGCTCGTTGGATTTCAGTTGGCTGGGAGGGTGGACCATGTTTTCCTGGACTACTTCGACAACAATCCCCATCAAATCTGTCGGGAACAGGTTGTTAATTAATAACGGCGAAATTTAAATTTCTTATCGATAACAATGTGTGCTTGGAAAGTGATTTCAGATAATCTGACTTTCCGATAAAGTTTGTTTGCACTGATGTTCAGACTTCTGACTGCTTGCAATGTTTTAAACAGAAACAACCCCCTCCAAGCGCACCCAGAAGACTTTGTGAAGGAGCAGACTTTGTGAAGGAGCAGAGGACGTACTTCGCAGATGTCGGCGCCTTTGAGCTGCCAGAGGAAGAGGTCTCTGACTCTGAGCTGGAGCGAGAACTGAATCTGATCCCAGAATATATGACTTTTCTTTTCTTTTTCCTGTATAGAAGTAGTTTACTAGAATCACGCAGATCCATAGTAAGAGTGTGATGGTAGTTGAAGCAAACGCTGCTGGCAGGATGATGGTTGCTGGCATCAGAATTCAGAACTGATGTTCCTTCTTGTCTTTGTTTGCTTCGCTTCAGTTGCTTGGCAATTTGGAACCAGGAATGGTTCCTATCCAGACGAATACATTTTGTAGGGGATGGAATGGTTCCTGGATAGGATTTGAAGCAGACCAGGATCGAGTGAAGGAAGGGGATTCACTCGATCGTGGCCCTGAACCGTTCCTGGACGGGAACGGATCCAAAATAAACGAACGAGGCCTAATAGTTTGTAAGACTGAAAAGAAAACATTTGACTCCTAGACAACCGAACAACAAACGAGGGGGTAGAAAACGCTACCTGGTCTGAGGAGGACGCGAGGACGCGGGTCTGGAGGTCACGGACGAAGCGCGCGAAGGTGGGGTCCTTGGAATTTGGAAGCAGCACCTCGGCGGCGGTGATCACGGCCTTGACGCGCTCGAGGTTAACGACGATGGCGCGCTCACGGCCCAGGATCGTGGAAGGGTAGGAGAGCAACGGGTCGAGCACCCTGAGATCGCGCGCGGGAAGCCCCGTCCGCGCCATCACCGCGTGCTTCCCGGCTTCCTCCACCCGCGCCGGGCCCGACGCCGGCACCACCATCCACTCCCGGCTCGCGGCGGCAGCGGCGGCCCCCGCCTTCCGCCTCCCCACGCCGCCGCCGCCCGTCCCCGTGGCATGCGGCCTCATGGCTTACCACCAACAATTAGGGTTTCGGTAGGGGTCGGCGGCGGCGGTGGGGAATCCGGAACGAAACGGTCGGTGTGGTGTGCCCCGCGGTGGGTTTGGTGGTGGGCGGCTGGGAGGCGACGTGGGGGTTTGCGCGAAAATAACTGATGCCGAGGGGCTTTTCGGAAAATTCATGAGATCGAAACCAGCTCGATGGCGTGGCCCAATCTGACAAAGCCCATGAGGGCCTGACTCGTGGGCCATTCTGTTCTCCATGGTCAAGCTGACGAAGTTTCCAGTATATAAAGAAGAAACTGACTATAAAATCAGCTAATAACTCCGCTAAAACAGGATCGCGGCCTATGACGGAAGGAACATGCAATGCGGCGAGCCGCCACCTGCTCCCTCGACGGCACCAAGAATCCACGAAGCAGCGCAAGAACGCCAGCGAGGGCACGATAAGAGAGAGATGGGCGGAGCTAGGCCAAGAAGGACTCAGGGGGTCGGAGATTGGATCTGAGATGCCTAGGTCTGGTTTCTTCGTCTTCTTCCTTTTTTTCTCTTTACCTTTGTGGAAGTGGAATTCAGCTATTCTATTTGCTATATATGGTGGATGGTGTTTATTTCATCCTCCTCTGTATCTATCTCTAGTGAGATTTGTCTATCCCCCAAATCTATGAAGATTGGGCTTATACATTGAGATTAGGTTAAAGATTTATTGATTTAGGGGATATAGGTTAGAGAATTGTGATTTGGAGAATTAGAGGCAAGGCTAAAGGATAAAGATCGGCTCGATGATGAAGGCGACCGTGATGCCGCAAGCTGGGGTTGTGAAGGACGGCCGTTGGGGAGAGTTGATCCGGAGCAATTCGCTCTAACAGATTAGCAGCAGATCTGGTGGCAGCGGTCGCAGAAGATAGTATAGGTGATGGGAGTCGCCGGAGATGGTATAAGGTGAGCGAGATAAGGGCACGCACGCTATGGTTGCTAGCTTGGTTTTGAGGAGGAATGAGAGTGAGAGATGAAAAAAAGGGTACCAGATCTAATGAAGATCCAAATCCAAGAAGAGTTAAAGCCTTTTCTCCCTTTTGTGATTGTTGAAAAATGCATCTTAATATGTATTAAATCTATAAAGATGACCTTTGAATTTATTCTTTATTTATGAACCATGTTTGCTTGGATCTAACTTTGGATTCCGCTTCAAAAGCTGAAGTTTGGATAACGTTTTCAAAATTCTTCAAATCCGAGCTTGCTTTATATCAACTTTGAGGGACATGGATTTGCCATTGATGTTGAAATAAACCTATTGCTTCTATTACTTATCCAATCTCCATCCAAGACACATCCTCATAACAGTAGAATATTGCAAATATTAATACTCTCCTTGCTTTTACATGTACATCTTTTAAGAATCCACAGTCTACAATCAGTTTGGAATTGGCTTAGCATTACCCTATATCTCTTAAGCCTCTATGCCTCAACCTTTTTCTTTGTTCTTTGGTATCTAAAGGCATAGCATAAACAAAATATTCTCATTTGAGAGATGTTTTCTAGAATAGATAGATACCTTATTATTAAAGGAACCATAATGGTCCTTGGTGCTTATGGGTGTGTTTGCTTTGGTGTCTTGTAAATCTAACTATGCCTTGTTTGACTTTGGCACCACTTGGTTGTGTCAAAATTTGCCTCATTTGCCGTCTCGTTTCATTTTGATGAACAAAGCAAACTACTTAATTGGCAATCCCAATTTTGGCGTGCCGATTTTTGGCTTGGCTACTAGATACCAAATGTGGGTATCAAAATAAACTTTCTCTACCGCTTTTTTTTCTCAAAAATGCGGGGATACCAATTTGAACTCGAGAAATCGGAGAACCTGTTTTACTTTCCG